>NC_140171.1:129499090-129824090 GCF_963971535.1 Notolepis coatsorum
AAATGTCATGATGTCACGTATGTTGTGTATGTCATAAATGTCACTATGAATTGAAAATGGGGGACCCTGATGTAAACAAGACAAACATATTTCTCTGGTCTGCATCCCCTTAACAATTGTGTGTATTGAGCCGTACTGTATTGTACCCATTCTGCAATCTGTTAAATAAAGTTTTCATTCATTCATTCAAGTTTCCACGCTCATATGGCTCCGATGAGTATCAGAGGTAGATCAACGTGTGAGAAATAAGTTTTGTTTGGGTTTTGTCCGCTAAAGTAGGCCTAATGCAGGATTTGTGCACATGTGTTTTCTGACATAGCCTAATGATGTGAATGCGTTTCTGCTACTGGATCTACCAGATCCAGAGAGATACACCTGTGTGATGTTGCTATGGAGTTAAGCTAATAAAGGATACTCACAACCACAGCAGAGGACTCACGTATTTGTACTGTGAAGTAACACGACAATGACAAATGTGTTGTTTCTGTTTTTCTTTTTGACATACTTGCGGCACACGGAACAAGTCAGGTGTCCCCCTGCTCCACCCCCCCTCTATGGCGAGCTGCTAGGGCTGGACTTCTGGACTTGAACTATGCTGCACTGTATCCATGTCCCCTACCACTACCACTGCACTTTACTGTCTTATTGTTGTCTCACTGTTCTGTCCTGTTTTGCACTTATTTATTTATCATTATTATTATTTTGTTGTTCCTATTTGTGAATAATCATGCACTGAAATGTCAAATCACGTTCCATTTGTACCTGTACAATATGGTGAATAAAGTAATCTGAATCTGAATCTGAACAAGTTAACAACTCACCACTACAGCCCCCAGTAGCCTAGCCAGTCTCTTGAAACACCGCTATCTTCAAACTTCCACTCCTCTCGAAACTTTCTTTTGTTAGGTGGTCCCGCTCATCCTTTTCGTCTGAGAAAACCGCAGTGGGTTTTCTTTTTAGTGGCTGGCTTACTCCTTCCACTTAACGTTATTAAGCTAACGTTAGCTAATCAGTATAGCAGGCGGGTGTAATGTTAAAGTGCAAGCAGGTGGTGGATGTGACGACAAAACTTCTAGAAATGACCATGTAGAAGAAGAGGGGTGGACAGAACTTCACAACTATAAATGAACAGTAGTGAGTCAGGCAATGGTGGATTTATCTGAAAGACAGTTTTTACCAAAGTGAAGTGTAGCCATGCATTCACACTGCAAACAACTTAGGAAATAAGTCACAGGAAGTCCATTTATAGAAACCACGAGAAAAAAGTTGGCAGACGTTAAGTGCAGCCACCTCATTTCCTCTTTGTTGGCAACCGAAGGTTGTCTGCAACTGAACTTTTGGGGCAAAATCCTCAGTGGCCAGTCACATACTAGTGTTGCTATATATCCTGACCATAGCTGCAACACAATTGGCACGACAGCTAGCAATTAGCTTGCTCAAATTGGCCATGCGACAGTGGCAAGGCCATGTGGTTTCTAGCGGTCTGAATGCACAGTAAATCTATACCCTGTCTGTCCGTCTTTCCATGTGTCTCACCAGTGAGTGGGGAGGGTTTGCCGAGTGTGCTGTACTGGTTGTGGAGGTAGGGCGCTCCGTGACGGGAGCTGAAGGCAGGGGAGGAGGCCAGGACCAGCTCCTCTTTGATGACACTGGCCTTGGGGTGGTCCTCTGGTAGCTCAGCCAGCCGCTGGTCCAGAGAGTCCCTCAACAGGTCCAGACGCTGGGACGCCTCGCTGAGACGAGACTGAGCCTAGAGAGAGGGGGAGAGAGAGAGAGAGAGGGGGAGAGAGAGAGGGGGAGAGAGAGAGAGAGAGGGGGAGAGAGAGAGAGAGAGAGAGAGAGGAGACAGAAGGTGAGACCTTGAGGAGGATAATCTGTGGACGGATTGTGTTTGTGAAGTATGAAAATCTGACTGCTAAAATGACTTCCTAAAACAGGCCTGAACCTGGATGAAGAGAAGAGGAGGATAAAAGAGGAGGAGAGAGAAAGTGGGAGGGGTCAAATCCAAGACAACAACATACAGTCATACAGAGTGTCCAAACGCTGAAAGGCCTGGCTAAAACAACTAGACTAGAATATTATGCAGCAGGCAGGAAAACTCTCTTTTGACTTAAAACGCTGGCACAGTAAAAGCTATAGACTGACACATCAGACACAGGAAACTGATATTGTAAGACTTAATGCTACATGGGTCTAGTGTATAAGGCTTAGCTTTCTACTGTGTCTGAGTGCAAACATAATGCATAATGGAAGGTCAGGAGAGACAGGAGATGAAGGGAAGTGGAATGATAGTCAATCTATTTTATTTGTAGTTCCACATAACATGGGAGAAAAAAGTGTTCTGTGTACGTGTGTTTGTGTGCGTTTATGAGTTACTATATTTCCAGTCCAACCCTGTAAAGGGCTTTCTTGTCCTAACAAGCCCTCATTTAGCCATGACACACACACACACACATATTACACATATATACACACATACACAATATTACACATATATACACACACACACGCATACATACACAATATTATACATACAGTATACACACACTGTGTGTGTGCAAGTGTGTGTGTGTATGTATATATGTGTAATATTGTGTATGTGTATGTATGCGTGCGTGTGTGTGTGCGTGCATGTATATATGTGTAATGTTGTGTATGTGTGTGTATACATGTGTAGTGTATGTGTGTGTGTCTCCAGGCTGACCTCAGACAGAGCCTTCTTGTCCTGGATCTTGTTGGCCCCCAGCAGCCGCAGCACGTTCTTGGCCCCCTCGGCCACCGCATGCTCCACCCTATAGTGGTGCCGCAGCTCCTCGATACGCAGCTCCAGCGCCCCACACAGGTCCTGGGTGCCTACAACACACAGGCATTGCACAATGAAATTCAAGGACTTTTCCGAGCACAATTTTTCATTTGAACCCTTTAACTGCCACACGACAAAGGGTTAACCCTTTCACAACCACACTACAGAAGGTTAACCCTTTCACTACCACACTACAGACTGTTAACCTTCTGTAGTGTGGTTGTGAAAGGGTTAAAGGGGCATTTAAAAGGATTCAATTCACTTTTAGATACGGCTTTCTTATAGAAAAAAATAAATCAGATGTTTGGCTTAAAACCAATTTCCGACAATTAGTTACACTTTAAATTAAAAAAAAAATCAGATTTCTTAATTCAGAATTTTTTTTATCATGGATGAACAAAACTTTCAATGCGAATGGTTGATTTGAATTTCAAGGCCTTTTTACGCACCTTGTTAAAAAATGGGCTGTTTTCAAGGAATTCCAGGCCTCAAGTTTTTTTTTGGTAAAAAATCAATCACTTTAAGCACTTCAAGGACCTTTTACCAACCCTGTTACAACACACATCACAGCAGGGCTTCTTCAACTATGGGCGGAAAACCACAGCGTGTCTCTGGTGGCGGGTCCTGTATGACAGGAGGGTCTTGTGGGTGCGGTCCACATCGCAAGCGCAGAAGTCATTGTTTTAATAATAAGCCCCCGGGTCCCAAAGCCAAGACACATTTAGTTTTGGCAGCTGGATCGATCAGAATGGAAGTAATGAGGCAGACAGGCCGAGGCCCACATACTGTACTACTAACACTGTGCGTCTGAATCTGGCTCATTACTAGGCCCATAAGAAATCTGTGGACAAAGATTTTTGAAATTTTGGTTATCTAGATTATTATTATTATATATATTTTTTAAAGTCTGCAGATTACATTTGGGAGCGTACACACTCATCATTCGTTTTCTGGTTTACATGTCATGTACTCATCCTTCCTGTCACTCTAGAGTCTAGACAATACACAATCTATTAAAGTGTCTTTCAAAAACAAAAAGAGGAGAAAAGGGAGAGGGAGGAGCACTACTGTGGAATATGTAAATAGTTGCATTTATATAAAGCTTTTATCCAAAGCGCTTTACAACATATGCCTCACATTCACTCACACATTCGCACACTGATGGCGGTGCAACCTGCTCACCAGGGAGGAGCTGGAATCTAACCGGGAAATTTCAGATTACCAGACGACCGCTCTACCTTCTGAGCCACTGTTGCCCCCATATGTTTACCTATTAGGTTAGTGACAATGCCCCCAAGATACCCCTACCGGAGGTAGAACAAAACACAGTTTTAATTTTTTTTCAGATGGAGGCTGGGGTGGCAGTGCTGGTGAGGGACGCAGCAGTTGAGGAACCAGAGGGGCCAGAGGGTCCTCCTCTGTGAGAGTGGTGTCTTCTCCCCCCGGATTAAGCTCCGCTGGCGTGAGAGGGGGGGTGAGAGGCGGGGTGAGAGGAAGCGTGAGAGGAGGGGTGAGAGGAGGGGTAAGAGGGGTGAGAGGAGGGGTGAGAGGAGGGGTAAGAGGTGTGAGAGGAGGGGTGAGAGGAGGGGTAAGAGGAGGCGTGAGAGGAGGGGTGAGAGGAGGGGTAAGAGGTGTGAGAGGAGGGGTGAGAGGAGGGGTGAGAGGAGGGGTAAGAGGAGGGGTAAGAGGTGTGAGAGGAGGGGTGAGAGGAGGGGTGAGAGGAGGGGTAAGAGGAGGGGTAAGAGGTGTGAGAGGAGGGGTGAGAGGAGGGGTGAGAGGAGGGGTGAGAGGAGGGGTAAGAGGTGTGAGAGGAGGGGTGAGAGGAGGCGTGAGAGGAAGGGTGAGAGGAGGGGTAAGAGGTGTGAGAGGAGGCGTGAGAGGAGGGGTGAGAGGAGGGGTGAGAGGAGGGGTGAGAGGAGGGGTAAGAGGTGTGAGAGGAGGGGTGAGAGGAGGCGTGAGAGGAGGGGTGAGAGGTGTGAGAGGAGGGGTGAGAGGAGGGGTAAGAGGTGTGAGAGGAGGGGTGAGAGGAAGGGTGAGAGGAGGGGTAAGAGGGGTGAGAGGAGGCGTGAGAGGAGGGGTGAGAGGAGGGGTGAGAGGAGGGGTGAGAGGAGGGGTAAGAGGTGTGAGAGGAGGCGTGAGAGGAGGGGTAAGAGGTGTGAGAGGAGGCGTGAGAGGAGGGGTAAGAGGTGGGGTGAGAGGTGTGAGAGGAGGGGTGAGAGGAGGGGTGAGAGGAGGGGTAAGAGGTGTGAGAGGAGGGGTGAGAGGTGTGAGAGGAGTGAGAGGAGGGGTGAGAGGAGGCGTGAGAGGAGGGGTGAGAGGAGGCGTGAGAGGAGGTGTGAGAGGAGGGGTGAGAGGAGGGGTGAGAGGAGGGGTGAGAGGAGGCGTGAGAGGAGGTCTGAGAGGAGGGGTGAGAGGTGTGAGAGGAGGTGTGAGAGGAGGGGTGAGAGGAGGGGTGAGAGGAGGGGTGAGAGGAGGCGTGAGAGGAGGGGTGAGAGGAGGGGTGAGAGGAGGGGTGAGAGGAGGCGTGAGAGGAGGCGTGAGAGGAGGGGTGAGAGGAGGGGTGAGAGGAGGCGTGAGAGGAGGGGTGAGAGGAGGTCTGAGAGGAGGGGTAAGAGGAGGGGTGAGAGGAGGGGTGAGAGGAGGGGTGAGAGGAGGGGTGAGAGGAGGGGTAAGAGGTGTGAGAGGAGGGGTGAGAGGAGGGGTGAGAGGAGGGGTAAGAGGAGGGGTAAGAGGTGTGAGAGGAGGGGTGAGAGGAGGGGTGAGAGGAGGGGTAAGAGGTGTGAGAGGAGGGGTGAGAGGAGGCGTGAGAGGAGGGGTGAGAGGAGGGGTAAGAGGTGTGAGAGGAGGGGTGAGAGGAGGCGTGAGAGGAAGGGTGAGAGGAGGGGTAAGAGGGGTGAGAGGAGGCGTGAGAGGAGGGGTGAGAGGAGGGGTGAGAGGAGGGGTGAGAGGAGGGGTAAGAGGTGTGAGAGGAGGGGTGAGAGGAGGCGTGAGAGGAGGGGTAAGAGGTGGGGTGAGAGGTGTGAGAGGAGGGGTGAGAGGAGGGGTGAGAGGAGGGGTAAGAGGTGTGAGAGGAGGGGTGAGAGGTGTGAGAGGAGTGAGAGGAGGGGTGAGAGGAGGCGTGAGAGGAGGTGTGAGAGGAGGGGTGAGAGGAGGCGTGAGAGGAGGGGTGAGAGGAGGGGTGAGAGGAGGTCTGAGAGGAGGTGTGAGAGGAGGGGTGAGAGGAGGGGTGAGAGGAGGTCTGAGAGGAGGGGTAAGAGGTGTGAGAGGAGGGGTGAGAGGAGGGGTGAGAGGAGGTCTGAGAGGAGGCGTGAGAGGAGGTCTGAGAGGAGGTGTGAGAGGAGGGGTGAGAGGAGGGGTGAGAGGAGGTCTGAGAGGAGGGGTAAGAGGTGTGAGAGGAGGGGTGAGAGGTGTGAGAGGAGGCGTGAGAGGAGGGGTGAGAGGAGGGGTGAGAGGAGGCGTGAGAGGAGGTCTGAGAGGAGGTGTGAGAGGAGGGGTGAGAGGAGGGGTGAGAGGAGGTCTGAGAGGAGGGGTGAGAGGAGGGGTGAGAGGAGGGGTGAGAGGAGGCGTGAGAGGAGGGGTGAGAGGAGGCGTGAGAGGAGGCGTGAGAGGAGGTCTGAGAGGAGGGGTGAGAGGAGGGGTAAGAGGTGTGAGAGGAGGGGTGAGAGGAGGGGTGAGAGGAGGTGTGAGAGGAGGGGTGAGAGGAGGTGTGAGAGGAGGGGTGAGAGGAGGCGTGAGAGGAGGTGTGAGAGGAGGGGTGAGAGGAGGGGTGAGAGGAGGGGTGAGAGGAGGTGTGAGAGGAGGCCGGTGTTGAAAGTAGCAGGCTAGGCGGTCTCTCTCTCCGCCTCTGCTGCGTGGAAGGCGGTCGCCGCCAAAGCATCAAAGCGCAACCCGAAAAGACCTCCATGAGAGAGGGGACCGGTGAGGAGCCTGATCTTCCATGCCTCAGTCAGGGTGGTCTGCGACAGCCAAAAGGTGACACCGGGTCATCGAGTGCCGTGCCGTGACTCAACCAGCGGCTACTGGGTCACGGGGTAGAATTGTGCCAGAAGTCTTGGTCAATGTCTCCAGCTCCCCAGAGCAGTGCGTCTTTCCCCCGTTGCCATTGGCAACAGGGCAGAGGGGGACAGCAGAGCTATGTTGCTGTGTTCAGAGCTGCACAAGCAGCAATTCGCTGTTGTAGCCGCTGCTTGGGCTGGATACAGTGCTAACTGGCACATTTATCCTAGCGGGACCTTGGCGGGCTGCGTCAATATAAGTGGGAAGGGGGGGGCAAATCTTTCTGATACAGTCACCCACCATACCGTCAAGCTCGTGGTAGAGTGGGGGGCACTGCAAGTGGAATCCCATTCACCACCAAGGCAGCCCTAACCGTCTGTAGTGTGGTAGTGAAAGGGTCAAGGCACACCAGGTAGTAGAGACGACAGATCCATCAGGATTCAAGACCGCCAGACAGGAAGCGCAACTATGAGAAGCACTGTTGGCCCTGAAAAGCGCCGTTGGTACATTTCTACATTGCTCTTTTGTTATATTGAAGTCGTTATTAAAGAAAAGCGATTCACGTGAGGTGCAAACCAATTGTGTGAAAGGAATGGGGGAGGGTGATGGTTTGCCGCCTATTATAGAATAGAATAGATAGAATAGAATAGAAATGCTTTATTCATCCCGAGGGAAATTTGGCACTACAAATCGCTCACAGTAAACAGTAGACATTTAGGAAGACAAAAACAAGTCACGAATAAGAATTAAAATAAGCCTAAGAATAAAGAATAAAATAAGCCTAAGAATACAATACGGTCCGGGATATACATTTTAGGGCTGTAGCGAATAGTTCGAAGCTTCGTTCATAACGTTGACATTCGAATTCTAAATCAACATTCGAAAAAAATATATATGTATGCGTCTATTCATTCTGTTTAAACCAATGGGGTTTTTCTTCCCAGTTGCAGATAAAGATTAGGCTACACCATTTTTTTTATCCACTTTTTCTCCCATTTTCTATATTTTTCTCCCATCCCAATTTCGTATCATCCAATTCAACCCTCCCCTGTCACGGACGCTGTTTCTTGCCTCCCACAAGCCGGCTGCAATGTGGACTAAGTCATACATAGCACAAGTCCCCTCCGGTACTTGAGGTAACAGCAGTCGCATCTTTTCACCTGCGCAGCTCGATCTCTCAGTGTCGAGGAGTAACGCGTGGGAGGCTCACGCTGCCCCCGACACTTCCTGATTCTACTGCGCAGGCGCACCAACCGACCTGTAGGAGTCGCTGTCCACAACGCCCGATCCCCACCCATCAGTTTCCCACCCCCTAATACGGCCAATGTGTATTAGTACGGACGACCAGCTAAACTGAAAGCAAATGTGGAGCGCTGGGCTCGAACTGACGAGCCCAGCGTCTCCAGCATTTCGTGGCGAGCGCCTTGCCCACTACGCCACATAGCCGCCCAGATTAGGCTACACCATTATAGTATATGACTCGTCATAACATTTTTAATAAAACATTTATCATAAATAATGTAGCCTATCTGCATCCGCTTGGCGCTCCATCAAGACGTCACCATCACTTTCGTACCAACCGTGCCCTTATTGGATTATTTATGTTGAAGAAACTGACTAGTTATATTCATTAAAGAAAGTTGATTAAATATATATATTTTTTAAAGACTCATTTAATCAGATTAATCACTTTATTCAAATTGAGGATTTAGTTAAAAAAATTAAATAAAAAAAAGACATTCAAAGCTTCATTCGAATACTTCAATAGAAGCTTTGAATGTTAAAAGATTACATTCGGTACAGCCCTGATACATTTCCTATGTTATGTATATACATTCTAATATAAAATATACAGAAATCTACAGTAAGTGTACAGTAAGTGTAATATTGAACAATGTTGTTTTAAAAGTAAAAGTCCAGGAAGATGGTAACTGTCACCCTGTGCTCAGTGATGCAGTGAGGCACAGTGATGCATTGTAAAGTATCATTCAAGCATCATCATATCATTATAGCAGGTGAAGGGCTGAGTGCTAGGAGGTGATTGGTGCATGTCAAATTCTTTCAGCATGAGCGCGTACGCACATGGAAGGTCAGTTAGTATTATGAAGTTCAGATAGTATTATGAAGTTCAGTTAGTATTATGAAGCTGCCAGATGTGGCAGTGGTCTTGCAAAACAAATCTAAAAGGTAATTGATGAATGAAGGCCTGGATTGTGCTTAGACACATATGATATAATAATAATAACTTTATTTGTATAGCACTTTTCATACAGAAATTGCTGTTCAAAGTGCTTCACAACAGTAAAAATACAGGCATAAGCGAGCATTAGCATACAAAAGATAGAGAGGTAAGGTAAATCACAGTTTTCACATTTGGATCAGTAATACAAATAATAAAATAGAATAGATAGAGTAAAAAAGTGCGGGTTGATTCAGTTTAAAAATAGACAAAATAATTAAATGGAACGGACAGTAAAAAGTGTGATGAAATAGTTCAATACAAATATAATTTAGTGATTTTAGATCACAGGGACTTTAACCCGTACGCGGTAGCTTTAGTGATTTTAGATAAATAAATATCAATAAATTAAAATCTTTATTAAAACTACACTGCTACACATTGAAGGTAATAAAATGCGATATGAGATATTTTGTTTGTTGTTAAGTTACATGTTTCAGATCCTTATAGGATGTTATTTATAGTTAAATAATAACTACATCTACATCAGTTTACCACTTGGATTGTGATTATAGACACGTAGGATACGGGCGATATAAGGTCAAATATGTCTTTATGAAAATGGGCAGCAGCAGTAAGGCAGTCCACTTTATGTTCATTTACTTTTCAGTAAGATGCAATCATTTTATGTTTGGTGGTGGTTACAGACAATAATAAGGTCAAATTACTTATTACATTTCCCTGTGTTATTACATTTTAAAGTCCTTCTAAAAGGAAAAAAGTTATTACATTTGGAAAAGTGATTACATTTCCCGGTGTTGGGGCGGCTGAGTGGCGCAGTGGGCAAGGCGCTCGCCACTAACGCAGGAGATGCTGGTATCGAGCCCAGCTCTCGGCGTTGCTACCGGCTTGGCCGGCCGTCATACTAACACAATTGGCAGTGTTAGAGGGTGGGAAAGCCGGTGGGTGGGGATTTGACATTGTGGACAGCGACTCCTACAGGTCAGTTGGGTGACGCCGGTGAGGCAGAAACAGGAAGTATCGGGGGCAGCGTGAGCCTCCCAGGCGTTACTCCTCACCACTGAGAGTTTGAGCTGCTGCGGTGAAAAGATGAGACAGGCTGCCTCCTCGTGTACCGGAGGGGACACGTGATGCAAGGCTTCTATCCTCACTACAGCCGACCAGTGGGAGGCATAGTCTAGCAACGTTCAAGACAGGGGAGGGAAGAAATTGGAAATATGAAATTGGGATGGGAGAAAAAAAATTGAAAATGGGGAGGAATAGGTGGATACAAAAAAAACATTTCCCGGTGTTATTACATTTTAAAGTCCTTCTAAAAGGAAAAGTTACATTTTTAAATGTTATTACATTCCCCTGTGTTACAGGGTGTATAACAATATCCATACATTTGACCAAAAATTACTTTATTATGTGGGAACCGTAGAGATGAGAAAAAAACATTGTTGTGTTTTGTTCCACCTCTTGTTTTGACAGTTTGTATGCAGACAAAGATGGAGACGAGATGAACAGACAGAAGGAGCGAGTAGAGACTTCAAGCATGAATGATACCGACGACAAGCGGAATGATCTTGAGAAAACAGTGTTTCTTTCAGGTTGAGAGAGATAGCAATGGAGTGTGTGAGTGAGAGAGAGAGAGAGAGAGAGAAATAGCGAGAGTGAGTGAGATTGAGAGAGAGATATTGAGAGAAAGACAGAGATAGCAATGGAGTGTGTGAGTGAGAGAGATAGCAAGAGAGTGAGATTGAGAGGCTTGAGACGTTCTTCATTAACCCTTTCACTACCACACTACCAAAGGGTTAATCCCATTCACTGCGACAATACTGAACTGCCACACGACAAAATGGTTAACCCTTTTACAACCACACTACAGAAGGTTAACCGTCTGTAGTGTGGTAGTGAAAGGTTAACCGTCTGTAGTGTGGTAGTGAAAGGTTAACCTTCGGTAGTGTGGTAGTGAAAGGTTAACCGTCTGTAGTGTGGTAGTGAAAGGTTAACCTTCGGTAGTGTGGTAGTGAAAGGTTAACCGTCTGTAGTGTGGTAGTGAAAGGTTAACCTTCGGTAGTGTGGTAGTGAAAGGTTAACCTTCGGTAGTGTGGTAGTGAAAGTGTTAATGTGGTTGTGAAAGTGTTAAAACATCTCAACTACCAAAAAAAGCCCAGTAGTATTAGTCCTTCCCGACATCTTCATAAAACCAACCTTCACACAGAGACAGAGACAGAGACAGAGAGAGAGAGAGAGAGAGAGAGAGAGAGAGAGAGAGAGAGAGAGAGAGAGAGAGAGAGAGAGAGAGAGAGAGAGAGAGAGAGAGAGAGAGAGAGAGAGAGACAGAGAGAGACAGAGGAGGGGTTGGGGATGCCTTTATCTCCTAATAAGGTCCTCTGTCTGCAGCTCAGACAGTTAGCTGACCTACTGCAACACCGGCTGTGGTGCCTGGAGACTGTCTGTGTCTATATGTATATACACTATATACAGCCCCGTGTGTGCGTGTGCTTAAGGTAGAATTGGAGTGTGTGTATAGGTATGTTAACCCTTTCACCACCACACTACAGAAGGTTAACCTTTCACTACCACACTACAGACGGTTAACCTGTAGTGTGGTTGTGAAAGGGTTAACCCTTTGTCGTATGGCAGTGAAAGGGTTAACCTTCTGTATTGTTGCAGTGAAAGGGTTAACCCTTTGGTAGCGTGGTAGTGAAACCTCTTGAGGACGATTTGCCCACCGGCACTTTGGCGACCTATAGTGGCTCGGCTGTGCATATTTTTTAATACAATATATATATCGAAATTAAAGACCCATTTGTTGCCTGTCGAAAGCCCTTTCAGGTGTGTCGTAGAAATATTATCATGTCATTATAGATCTGTGTTGAGATATAATTTTATCTTTGTACAGCTTGACTGGTTCAATATGACCAACTAGTATAATGTGTGTGTGACTCCAAAGTGCCAAGGTTATATTCTCTCTCCCTAGCCAGGCCATAACAAGGTCTTGTTATTGATTCCCTAACTGAACCCATTTTGTTTATACTTTCAATCATATCTGAATGTCTAATGTTACGTCTTGAAACTGTGTATTAATGTTACGTCTGACCAGACCTCTTTGTCACTTTCTGGTCAGACGCTCGTGTGTGAACACATGTTGTCTCCGATTGTAAACTGAACTTCATTGTGGCCACAGTGAAATAAACTATGTTCTATTTTTAATAACGACTCAAAATTATTATTATTATTTTTTGTTGATCTTTTTCCCCCTCCTTTTTTCCCAATCCCCTTCCTGGTCGCTGCGCACCTACCCCCTACGGTCGGTCTGGGAGCGTGGAGGCTATCACATGCTTCCTCCGACACATGTGTAGCCAATCAACCGCTTCTTTTCACCTGGCAGCGTGGACTCTCACTGAGAGGGTGTAATGTGTGGAAGGATCACACTACCCCCCTTAGATCCTTTCCTCACTGAGCAGGCTCACCGAACTGTAGGAGTCGCTGTTTACAACGACCAGGACCCACCCACCAGCTTTCCCACCCCTAACACTGCCAATTGTGTTAGATTGAACAACCAGCCAAGCTGCGTAGCAATGCCGAGAGCTGGGCTCGAACCCAGCATCTCCTGCACTAGTGGCGAGCGCCTTGCCCACTGCGCCACTTAGCCGCCCCTGACTCAGAATTATTATACAAATGGCTCATCTTTTGTCCTTTAATATTTTCCATAACAGGTGACAAAATCCGTTCAGCGGTTCTCGAGTTACATGCCGATATTTGAGGCTTGCGCAAAGTACACGGTATTGTGCAAATACTACTCCCGACTCTTGGGGCTCTAGTTTCATTTGGCGACCTCAAACATTATTAGACAGGGTTGTAGCCAATGAGTGTGGCTTTCCAATGATACCCCACCTGGGGATGTACGAATCAGGGATCTAGGTGAAAAGCTACGAGCAAAAACAGGAAGAGAAAAACCGCAGAATGAATTGAAGTCTATGAGAAAACTGAGCTTTTCTTTTGTACACAGTTTACCAAAATCACTCCTAATCACTCATTTCTGAACGGATCTTTGTGAAATTTGGACAGGTACTGCCCAGGGCCATCCAAAACTCCCCCACTATTGCTGTCTTCAAGAGGGGTGTGAAGCGACATCTGCAACAATAGGTTGCAGAGGGAGCTTGGCCACCACTCTTGAAGAACAGGAACATGACATGCTGTAATGAGGCTCTTTCAGAAAATTGTGTTGTCTATTTTATCTTGTATACTATCCATCTTATCTTCTTAACCCTTTCTTTGTGATTTATTGTATTCTTCTTGGGACCATGTTGGAAACAAGTCGACAGACTTTCACATGTTATCCTTGTACCCCTTGTTTTTATACTATTGTATAAATTGTATGTACTAAATAAAAATCAAATCAAATCAAATCATAAGACTTCAGGCTATGTATTTTTGGGGGGGGGCAATACCGATACTAAGGAATAGAAAATTCCAATATTGATATATCGGTACAGAAATATTTAGGATGCCAGGAGTAGGGAAAAATAGGGAAGCAACAGTTGTGGAGTGGAGGATCAAGAAAAGAGGGTCGAGTCAATTTCACAATTCAACATCATTTACTAGCAGCCAAAGTGGTTTTGAGAATAGAAATGATTGATTTGAACAGAGTTGATAATAATTACAATGCGAGACGGATCGTTTTTCTATGAGCCACAGGTTGGTATTCATTTCAAGCTCTGCACAAACCCTGTCATACGTTTCTACCCTGCCTGCTCATTTGCGTACAAAACACACCGAGGCTTTCATCACCTAGGTTACAATCTGAAGCCGGGGACTCAGAGTCTCTGTTGACTTTGGCCGTACCGACTTCAAGAGGCGGACGTCAACCCGACAGTGGAGACTGACTTCTATTATGGGGAGACAGTGGCTTGTGAGGTAGAGCAGTCATCTGGTAATCCAGAGGTTCCCGGTTCGATTCCCGCTCCTCCCGGCCAGCGTGTCGAAGTGTCCTTGAGCAAGAAACTTTTTTTTTGATCCACTTTTTCTCCCATTTTTCTATGTTTTCTCCCATCCCAATTTCGTATCATCCAATTCAACCCTCCCCTGTCATGAACGCTGTTTCTTGCCTCCCACAAGCCGGCTGCAATGTGGACTAAGTCATACATAGCACAAGTCCCCTCCGGTACTTGAGGTAACAGCAGTCGCATCTTTTCACCTGCGCAGCTCGATCTCTCAGTGTCGAGGAGTAACGCGTGGGAGGCTCACGCTGCCCCCGACACTTCCTGATTCTACTGCGCAGGCGCACCAACCGACCTGTAGGAGACGCGGTCCACAACGCCCAATCCCCACCCTTCAGTTTCCCTCCCCGTAATACGGCCAATGTGTATTACTGCGGACGACCAGCTAAACTGAAAACAATGTGGAGAGCTGGATTCGAACACGCGAACCCAGCGTCTCCACATTGGTGGCGAGTGCCTTGCCCACTACACCACCTAGCCGCCCTCCTTGAGCAAGACACTTAACCGCTAATTGCTCCCGATGAGCAGGTTGGCACCTTGCATGGTTGCCTCCGCCGTCGGTGTGTGAATGTGTGAGTGAATGGGTGAGGAACAAATTGTAAATTTGGATAAAAGCGCTATATCAATGCATCCATTTACCATTTAAGAGGTGTGCTTGTGAGGGGATATAATGACAAGAGTGTTGGGGAGGCTGCTCTAAAGGAAGTCGGTGATTTCAAATACCTGGGCTCGTGGTCAACTCGTCCGAGCAAGACCTTAAAGTGAGGAAGGCGCTTGCGTGGAGGGCTCTGAACGGCATGACCAGTGTGTGGAAATCCAACCTCCCCGTCAAATCAAGCTCAACTTCTTTCATGCAACAGTTGAGTCTGTCCTTTTGTATGGCAGTGAATGCTGGACCTTGAAGCCCACCCTGCAGAAGTCCTTGGATGGGTGCTACACCAGAATGATGCGTGTGGTGCTCAACATCAACAGGGATGAGCATGTCACTAATGCAAACTTGTATGGGGGGGTGCTAAGGGTGAGCGAGAAAGTGGCAGTCAGGAGAATGAGGCTGGCAGGTCACTGCCAGAGACATCATGAGATGCCAACCAGCAAACTTGTGCTGTGGGAACCAACACACGGGCATCGATCACGAGGACGTCCCACATTAACCTACGTGGACGTACTCAGGAGAGATGCAGGAACAGAATGCACCGGCGAGCTAGCCAGATGCATGGAGGATCGGGATGACTGGAAGCACCGATGGAGGGCCCGTCCGAGGACGACCTAGATAGATAGAGGCTGCTCGTAGCGCTCCTCTATTTGCCCTGTCGGAGCAGATGCACAGACGAGGAAAGAGATGATTATAATTTAGCAGAAATGTACGAGCTATATGAGCACACATCTCTTATCAGTGCGGCTCTATGGGCCAAATGATTATTGGCTCGTAGCGTCTCGACCGTCTGTCCTTGACTGTCTCGTGATGACAGAATTTAAGCCGTGTTTTGAGACTTGTGTGTCCCAAGATCGCAGCAGATCAAGTTGTGTGACGCCCGGCCCTCGTTTCCCTGTCTAGTGTAGGGAGAACAGGGTTCTCCCCTACACATCTTTCCAACGGCACAAAAACAAATGGTCGTTTTCAACATTAGCCTAAAGTATAACCTTAAAAAAACCTTTAAATGGTATATGGTAAATGGACTGCATTTATATAGCAGCTTTTATCCAAAGCGCTTTACAATTTGTTCGTCACATTTTACCCATTCACTCACACACCGACGGTGGAGGCAACCATGCAAGGTGCCAACCTGCTCATCGGGAGCAATTAGTGGTTAGTGTCTTGCTCAAGGACACTTCCGACACGCTGCCCGGGAATCGAACTGAGAACCTCCGGATTACCAGACAACTGCTCTACCTCCCTAGGATCTTTATGAATGGCCACTTACTCCTTTGCCTCAAAAGTTATAGATCTTTAACAGCCTTCAGCTCTTATGGTCTCGGATGAGAGGAAATTACACGGCACAAGAAGTATCCTTAAAGGTCCCCTGTCTTATAAATTGCCTTTTCCAGTGTTTAACATTGTTTTCTAGCAATCTGGGGTTGTATCAACAATGTCTATTTCTCTAATTCTCATTTTGGCGCACTCCTCCAGTTCAGATCTCAGGAGATGCTCCCACACTGAACTAAGCCATTCGAATTTGACTGTTTTGCTGACGTAGAAAGAATTCTCATCTGCATAGTAACGCCCCCTCTATGTTTGTAACCACCGTGCACACTCAACCATTATTTATTGCAGTACGCAAGCAAATGCGTGGAATTGAAGTTTAACAGTTAGTTAGCATTGGCTTAGCATTTAAAAACGTTATGAGCAAAACGGGCAAGATATGTTGTGCTGTTCCTGACTGCCAAGCAGCGAATACGTCCTTGCATTCATTTCCTGATGATGTCGTGATCCGCCAGCAATGGGCCAAGTTTGTTTTGTTTTTGGAGACCCGCCGAATGTGTACCGCACATTTTTGCAAGGAGGACATTGAGAATCAAGGACTTTGTAATGCTGGGATGATTTCCAGGATGAATTCCAGGATGTTACTAAAGAAGGGAGCTGTACTGAGTAATCGAGTATTCGGGACCGTAAAGAAAATATCGAATCAGTCATTGATTCACTGTCAGGGTTATATTTATTATGGACAGAAGTTGTCAAATCATTACTCAGCAACTGTCAACTGTCTGCACATGTGTCAATAGTGTATTAACGCTACTATATTACCATAGCGTTTCAGCGTTTTGCGATTTTCCTCTTTCTTATACAGTAGGAAGGGGGAAGAACGTGGGTGTTCCTATGACTTGTATTCAGCTTACAGCTTCGAAACTCCACTTATTTAGTTTTTACAATGTCAAAGCCTTTTAAATATAATCAAAACATTCCCGCATTTCTGTCCGCTTTATCGTTTTATGACAGAAATCTGATAGTGTACGCGTGTTCACACAAGGGGGGGGGGTCGGATTCTGGCAGGGAGTCCGAATTCGGCACAACACCGGCCGAGGCATTATTTGTCGCCGAGTTGAGAGCTCCCCAGAGTCCAGACTACAGCTGGGCGATCGCCTACAATGGCGATTGCCTAGAGTGAACTATTGAATATTATTATGAAGAGGAAGAGGACAAACGGTGATGATCCATCCATAACATAAGGTGCGTTTTCACCAGACTATGTTGGATTATAGTATTTTCAAACAGGCTGGATGTAACGTTGGTTGGTGACTGTCACTCAAAGCGCTTTGCGAGTATGGTCAGAGCCCAGCCCAAAACAGCTTGAAATCTTGAAGTGGAAAATGCTGCTTTAGAGTACTTGATTAGAAATGCAAATCAATAAATAAAAAATAAAAAAAACTTACAGATGTGTTACATAGACTCACAGGAATTGTGTAAAATTGCCCAAATAGTGAAACGAATGGCAAAACATGGGACCTTTAAAAGCTTTTTCTCCCTCCTCTCCTCCATCACTCCTCCACCACTCCGTCTCTGTCCATATTTTTCTCTCTTTCCCCCTCATCTCTCTCTCCCCACCCCTTATCTCTCTCTCTCCCCCTCATCTCTCTCCCCCACCCTCTCTCTCTCTCTCTCTCTCTCTCTCTCTCTCCTCCATCTCTCTGTCTGTCCTCTGGCTCAGGCCATTACCTCTCTTGACATCCATCAATTGCCCTCCTTTCCCCACTGAGTCCATAATTGCCTGAAACAGCACTTAAGTCCCCAATAGAGGTCCATTCACCTGCCCTGGAACCGCATCCATCACTTTGTAGACATGCACAATACTATTAAGATGGTGTGAGTGTGAGTGTGTGTGAGAGAGAAAGAGAGAGAGAGAGAGAGAGAGAGAGAGAGAGAGAGAGAGAGAGAGAGGAGAGAGAGAGAGAGAGAGAGTTTAATGGTGTTTGTGAGCCTTATGCATGTTGCTTGTGTCAGACATGTAAAAGCATACAGCACACACAGGATGTGAGTGGGCCCCCGTTAGTGTTTCTCATGTCCTCCTCTTAGTAGACTGAGACAGCGGATAAAAAGACCCTGTGTCTTATGTTCTTAAACAAAGCTAGTTACCTTGAATCGACAAATCCATTATTCATCAAATTTAATTAGTTAGTAAATTAGGAGTTCAATTATGGAATAGCCCAGCGGCTGGGTGGCGCAGAAGTCTAAGCACTCATCACCAACGCAAGAGACACCGGTATCGAATTCGGCTGTCAGCGTTGCCTCCGGCTTGGCCGGCCGTCATACTGGCTCAATTGGCAGAGTCAGCGGGAGGGAAGCCGGTGGGGTGGTATTCTGGTCATTGTAAACAGTGACTCCTACAGGTCGGTCAGGGCGCCTGCACAGCAAAGAAGGGATATGTTGAAGGTAGTGTGACCTCCCACGCGTTACACTTCACCAATGAGAGTCCGCGCTGGCAGGTGAAAAGAGGTTGCTGGCTGTCTCCTATGTGACGGAGGAAGCATCTGATAGACTTCAGGACTCCCTAGACCGACCAGTGGGGGGCACATGCGAGCAACGACCAGGAAGGGGAGGGGGGGGGAGTTGGCATAACGACGAAATTGGGATGGGAGAAAATCGGAGAGAAAAAAACAGGAGAAAAAGTGGATCAAAAAAAAATTATGGAATAGCCTTAGTGACGGGTTGAAGTTGTGTACTTCTCAGGGGAGATTTCAAAAAGCCTTAACACATTAACTGCCACGGAGTTTGATCAGCTTATACCATTCTCTGCCAGCACTGTAAGTCTATGGAGATGTTCACCTTCTTTGCAGGGCTATAACCAGGGCTATAACTTTTTTAATTGTATTGCTAAATTGACATTACTATGGCCCATTCAACATCGATTATCGTTCAGGATGTAGGAATGTTTTACTTTTTCATTCACACATTCATATACGAAAATACCGTCTATGTTTTTATCGTTTTCTGCAGTAATTCCTAGAACGTGAGATATAGGCATAAATGCATATATAGATTATCAAATGCCGTTTGGTTCCGATCCACGCTATATAAAAAATGTCAACTGTACATGGTCCTAAACGTTATGACTGATCATGCCCGGGTGAACGGGGGGGGGGGGGGGTCGTTTATAATTCCGTGATCGTCGTTAAATGCTTCATGTAGTATGGGTGATATATAGATCAGAGCAGTTTGCATGGATAATAATAAACACTCACGCTGAAAGTCACGGCAGCCTCCTCTTACCGTTGGGCGATGACACTGGAGCAAAAAGATCCCAGTTATTTGATGGGAATCGAGGCGATCCATTTCCGGTTTGTATAATAATAATAACAGCCCAAATCATGTCGATTATTGAGTTATGGCAGCGATCGCTACACATGGACGTGTGTCTTGAGTAGGGATGCCCCGATCACGTTTTTTGCCACCGATACCGATCACCGATCGTCGTGAGCCATATCGGCCGATACCGATCCGATACCGATAATTTTTTTATATTTTTTTTTAAAATTATTTTATATACATTTTTATTTTAATTTTTTTATAAAATATATATATTATATAATTAGACTTGTACTTTTATTATCTGCGAGACATCGCCACCACGCAATAAGTCAAAATGCTCGCTATCTGCAAACAGCTCCACTGTCTGTGTGTACTAGTAGCCTCCAGCTACGGCCAGGATTCTCCGGCGCTGCAGCTGGACCCACCGGCGCTGCAGCTGGACCCTAGTATTGGTATAACGTTAAATCACATTCAGCAAGCCCTAAGCTCGAATATGCATCAAGTCAATGTTATAAGACATTGATATCAGGAGCTATCTGTAGCTACTGCTAGCCGGATATATAATGTTAAGACGACGCCTCAGTGAACTAACGTCAGCTAACGCGAGCTAACGGAGGTATCAACATGCACTATAAGACTTGCTGGAGCATTTGTTGATATCAGGAGCTATCAGTAGCTAGCCGGCTAAATACCGTTAGACAATGCCTACTAAAAGTGAATAGTTGACTGGGTAATTTTGTTTAAACAGTAACGATAGCTAGGTAGCCAACGTTAGCTCAGGTCGAATGCACTATAGACTGAGCAGAGGAGCCTCCTCCTCTGTGTTTACAAACTGTACACGGGTGCGGGCGGGGCTAGGGAGGAGGAGCAGCGGCAGTTTGCAGGTCCTGTGTGTCTGAGACAGACAGCGAGTGAGATCTCCGCTTGATCGGTTTCCGCGATCGGCGAATATGACTCATTATCGGAATTCACCGATCGCATATTTATACTGATTATCGGCCGATAACGATCGGTGGCCGATCGATCGGGGCATCCCTAGTCTTGAGTCACGCAACGATAAGCGAGTGGCCGGACGTATTTAGGAGATGCACCGATATCCAACCGGCATTTCCGGTTTGGCAACTCGCCGATCATCCACCAGGTGGCAGTATTGAAGCGTTGCAGAGTTGTGCCGAGTCCCACAGCATCAGACCAGACTCCGTGAGGGAAATATGAATACCATGGCGAAAATATGAAATATGATCAAAATAACGTTGTACGCCGTGATCTGGCAGAATTAGCATGAACTTGAAACCCGTTGTACGACGTTTTTGGCGCAGGAAGTGTTAAAGGATAAAATAATTCAGGAGTACAGTTTTGAATAAAACATCAAACATTTGTTTTTTTCTTTAAATTTATTTTATATCTTGCAGCATATTTTAAGTTTTTCTTTCTTATATTAAAATATATTTTGTTTTTAAGAATTTGTAAAGGATAGGCAAAAATAAACATGTACTTCAGCCTATTCCTTTTTTCGGTTGTTGATTTTGGATTTTGTGTGTGAGCTTGCCTTGAATATACATGATTTTCTATATATATATTGTTTTTTATTCAAGTCCACACGGGTGTGTTTGATTTGTCTGTAAACAAGACCGTAAAATAAAAAACGTCATTAATCATAGCTGGATTCAAACAGGACCAGAAGCATCCGATGTCTAACTCTTAGTCTATCCCTTAGTCTATCTATCACATTAGACAACAAGAACTGTCAAGGTAACTGGTCTTCATGAATGTGGGTGACTTGGCAAAGCGCGCGCACACACACACACACACACACACACACACACACACACACACACACACACACACACACACACACACACACACACACACACACACACACACACACACACACACACACACACACACACACACACACACACACACACACACACACACACACACACACACACACACACACACACACACACACACACACACACACACACACACACACACACACACACACACACACACACACACACACACTCTCTTAGCTGTCCATCGTGTTCGATGATGACGCTTGCTACAGGGATGGGGAGAGGGGGGGGTGGGGGGGGGAGTTAGCGACGCTGCCGCTGGTGCCACTTCTCGTGGGCGTTGAGTCCGATCCTTGAGCCGCACACCCGTCCACAGATGGCGCAAGGGAAGCCAGATACCTGGGGGATGCCAGCCGCCCGCTGGTGTCGTTGCGTGCGCCTCTCAGATCTTCGGTCTTGGTTCGTTTGGTGTATTTGGGAAACTGCAGTGGCACAAGTGACTTGCCAGGCTGATCTGTCGAGTGCCAGAGTTTCAAGCTGCGTGATGTTTGCACACTTTAGGAGGTCCCTGGTGTAGTCCTTAAAGCGTCTCTTTTGGCCTCCAGCAGCCCGCTTTGCTCCTCTCAGTTGGCCATAGAGGACTTGGCGGGGCAGGCGGTGGTCAGGCATACGTATGGTGTGCCCTATCCAACGAAGATGTTTTTTGGCCACAGCTGCGGCCATACAGATTGAGTTGGTGTTGTTGAGGATGTCTGTGTGGGGGACTCGATCTTCCCAGGTCAGGCCGAGGATCCTTTGGAGGCAACGGATGTGGAAAGCGTCCAGGTTGGTGATGTGCCGGCGGTATGGGGTCCAGGATTCTGCTCCATAGAGCAGAGTGGAGAGACATACTGCGTTGTAAACGGCAACCTTGGTGCTCACACACACACACACACACACACACACACACACACACACACACACACACACACACACACACACACACACACACACACACACACACACACACACACACACACACACACACACACACACACACACACACACACACACACACACACACACACACACACACACACACACACACACACACACACACATACACACACACACACACACACACCTCCAATTCCAGTTTCAGTTTGGGGGGGGGGGGGGGGGGGAGAGAGAAAGTACTTCAAACAGGCAATTTTGCTCCATAGGAATGTATGGCGGAATGTTCAAAACTGTTCAAAATTAGAGTGTATCAGCTGCAATTTTGAGTTTTTGTAAGATGTTTTGTAAATCCCAACAGTGGCCTAAATTTTGCACCTAGATATAAAAATAAGACACAATGGCACAATGATGCCCCTCGCTCATAAAAAGAAATTAATGGAATTGGACATTTCAATCTCATTTTGTGGCCATTTATGCTCCACAATCCACATACACACTAATGGACTCTCCACTCTAGCTCTCACATAATCGCACATAAACCTTCATCAACTCTCTCTAGTACTCATATTAAAATATCTAAGCTTCATCTCTTATGGTTTTGCTTTTATTGTACTATAATTGAGTGAAGTGCCGCCTATTTATATCAATTAAGGCTGGCAGTGGTGTCACATGCACATATAAATAATAAAGAACCTTTCAGTTAAAGAAACGGGCACATGAATAAACCTCTTACAATTTCACTTTGAAAAACACACACACACAGACAGTGCACACAAATATATACACGCTTATAGAAGATGTCAATCAACCCCGTACAGACTACATTCATTGGTCCAAGTCAGCGGTTCTCAAACTATGGGTCACGACCCAAAGTGGGCATTGGCAAAAAATTAAAATCAACTCAGATCGAGTTTTCCACCTGGCAGCTGTGATTTGCCATGTCTCGCCCCTTCATCAACAGAGGCCGACACAGTATTCCAATACACATCTCACTACATCCTGCGCATGTATAATCGTCTGGTCTTTTGTGTGTAACCCGGACTCGCAATGGATAGGTTTGTTGTCAGAAGCGGTGCCAGTTGGCCGCGATGAAATGGGCTCTGCGCATAACCAGCTGCTATACCACACTGAAGTGAGGTGGCTATCTCGAGGCAGAGTATTAAATCGCCTTTTTGAACTCGGAGAAGAAGCGCAAATTTTCCTTGCAGACAAAAACAATCCATTGGCAGAGAAATGGTGCTGATAATGAATGGCTGTCACAGCTGGCATATCTAGCCGACATCTTTGACCGCCTCAATGCGTTGAATCTGGGACTACAAGGTCGGGACACAGACCTGTTTGGACTCAGCTAAAATGGAGAGCTGGATTAAGAAACCCTGTTAGTGGCAGATTTGGGGGTATAATTTACTCTGCTTGATGGCTTTTTGTAGGAACAGAATGTTGCAAAAAAAATTTGAAGCCCATCATCTTTAGCAACTAGAAGGGCTCATTGAACAATATTCTATTGATCTATATTTTATTTAGTTTATATCCCATTTAATATTATTCAACCTCTTTATTTACAGTTGTACAGCCCTGGCCTATATTTTATTTCATAATTATATTATATTGTGCTTAACTTAGTTCATATTTCATTTAATCTTACTCCAAAACTTTAATGTATTATCTGTCTGTGTCTGTCCGCCAATGTCGCACCGAAAACGACCAAAGCTAATTCCTTGTATGTGAAAACTACTTGGCAATAAAGACCTTTCTGATTCTGATTCTGAGAAGAGCCATTTAGGGTGCTTTCTCACTCACCATCGGGGTCGAATCAGCTCCGTACCGTCTCGTTCCGTCTTTGGGTGCAAACTCCCCCCCCCCCCCCCTCTCCCCCCTCTAGTTTGTGTACACACTTCAGTCTTGGTTCTCTCCGGGTTCCGTTTACGGTTTGCATTTTGAGCGTGTACGCTTGCCGTAGGCGATGATGTCACGCTCGAAAATGTAAACACAGGAAGAGTGTTAACACGGCAGTGGAGACTGGATGCCGAAGTCCAGCGACTTCGGGTTATTGAGAAGCGCTATATAAATTAAATGAATTATTATTATTATAAAATAAACAAATAACCAATAAATATGAAGTTATATTTGAACCTCTGTTGTCAAGCCATGTCAATATAACCCACCCCCTTTTCTCACGAATGGAACTGGTGTTGTAGAGTCCTCTTTTGAGCGTTTTCCAGGGCTAACGCTAAGCTAACGGCTAACGCTAGTTAGCTTAGCCTATTACTAGTAACATTGCTTGCATCAATTATATTGAATGTCATTGATCTACCGGTCGATCACGGCCGACTGGTTGGGCACCACTGGTCTATAGAAATAAATGCATTCAAACAAGAAAGTATAGTAGACATAGCAATGGCAAACGCTAACGGCTAACGCTAGTTAGCTTAGCCTGTTCAGCAGCTAACATTATCCCATCGCTCGTGGCAATTATATTGCATGTCATTGATCTACTGGTCGATCACGGCCGACTGGTTGGGCACCACTGGTCTAATAGAAATAAATGCATTCGAACAAGAAACCAATGTATAGACATAGCAATGGCAAACAAAATTGCCAGCTCTAATGCGAGCCAGAGAAATGTTGTGCTTTGTAACGTGGCTTCATGTTTTCATCCACTGAGCTGTGAGGCTCCACATGCTTGTTTTGGTTGAGGTCTGTACTCGCAAATTGCCCATAAATATCATTTTTGTGGGTATTGTCCAGTTGTTGCTGTGTGGTTTTATCTGCCCAAAATTCAAGCAAGCATGAAAGCATTACAGTAACGACGTTGTGTGTGTCACGCCCCCCGCTCCCACTAGCGCGCAACCGAGACCACCTATTTCACCGGTCCAGGTTCAGCGCCCCCGGGGATGAATCAGCGGGGGACGGGGACGGGGGGAGCGTTCTCACTCAGACGGACACACCCTTTTCTGGTGCGCCCCGGCACTGATTCGACCCCGAATGGTGAGTGAGAAAGGGCCCTTAGTCTCAACACCAAATCCTGGCACCACATCACCCCAGTCCTAAAAGACCCCCACTGGCTTCCTGTCTCTCACTGGGTCCTCGCCTACAAGGCTCTTCACCAATTGGTTCGCCCGTACGTCACAGTCCTCCTCTCCCCCTCCCAGCTCTTCTACAGTCACTCAGTTAGTCAAACCAGTTAGTTGACCAGTAAGCCAGTCAGCCAAACCTACCCTGTGGCTCATCACTGTGCTCAGTCGCCTGCACAGCCTTGCGGACCTGCATGCGGATGATGTCAATCTTGGTCTTACTGTCCTGCAGCATCTGCTGAGCCGTCTGCAGCATCTTCTTATCCTGATTGGACGAGAGACAGGAACAGAGATCAAAAGGTCACAACAGGAAGTAGGAAGTCAAATGTAGTCAGGATATTCACTCATTAGCTTACATACTAGTATAGACTTTCGACATGCACAGTTGGGCACTTCTGGACTACAAGCAGAACTACAAACATCCTTAACACTTTGAGTGCCGACGACGTGTTATCTCGTTATTTCATGGCCCCCGTTGAGTGCCGACGACGCAAATTGTCGTTTTATTTTTTTATTAGCGATCTGAATTCATATTTAATCAACAGAGTCTCCCGTTGGTACAGCAGCAGCCCCTCTAGGAGCTCTGATGGAAAAATACCGCCCCCTATCATCTATCCCTGTGTAACTGCAGGCCATTCGATTATACTGGTGGATGTGTGGTGGATGTGTGTGGGGGGAGCCTACTGGTTCCACTATGCTGGCGAGCCGTCTGATCAAGAGGGAAGTGATCGCGAGATGGAAATATATATGGAATATATATTTACAGCAGCCAATAATCAATCAATAAACGTGATCGATATTTGGAATGGCGATCAGGAATTGGAATAATCTTTTTGGAGAACATCTGATCTAAGGTAAGGAATCTATGTTACCAGTCTTGGGGTAATCGGAGCTGTTTTGACCTATATCTCAGCGTGTCCCGTATGTGTGTGTGTGTATATGATGTTGAGGAAATGAGGTAATCGATTTCTCAGCTCGCTTCTATAGCGTGCATAAGTACACATATTAGAGATGCACCGATATGAAAATGTGCCACCGATACCGATTGTTCAACTAACACAATCGGCCGATACCGATATTTGTGACAATTTTTATATATATATATATATATATATATATATATATATATATATATATATATATATATATATTGTAACTGAGGGGTTACAAAACCCTGACTGTATTAAAGATTGTGATAGATTAAACCACTGCTAGGTATGTACTTTAATTACTGGCCAGACAGTACATCGAATATAGATGGTGAACACTCACAAGAACACGGCATTGACAAAGAAATAGTATTTGAGGGTATTTTATTATTATGCAACATTAGGTTACAGAATGAGAATTAGGGTTGCGCTTGTATGGCGAAGAATATGCGTAAAGTCAGTCAGTAGCATGAGTCACTAGGAATAGCAGGAATCCTACGATGGGTCTAAGCTGACACCACCTGTCGTATAATAGCAACTATAGAAGGCAACGCTGGTACCGCCTGGAGACACTGGGTTCCCTCCGGGGTTGGAAGGCTTAGAGGGTAGAGGAATGTTCGGATACTCAGTCTGATTCAATGAAGAATAAAGAGACTCCACGTACAGGAGTCGGTCCTTGTAAATCCAACGATCAGCAGCAAAGCAATAATTGTAATCCAAATGCTCGATAGCACTGATGACAGCCAGCCAGCCTCTGTCCACGAGGCCAGCCCGAGTGGTAATCCTCACGAGGTTGAATCCCAAACGATAGTGGAAATCAACGAGGCTCTTCTCCGGGTAACACGTTCCAAATCAATATAATCCAACCAGTAATGGTTCTGCAATCGCCGACGCTGGTTCTCCTGTGCACATGTCCAATGCTACACACGAACGAACTGTGGTTGCACGATATACAATAAATGAACGACTATTTACTTCACATTAGATTAGGTCGAACTTGACGTTACTGCATTAAACTCTGACACTTTACTATTCTATTCGCACATGTTATCAACGCTCTGTTAGACGCACTGCTGCTCACTTCACTGTTACCGAACTTGTCACACTTTAGACGAACTGCTGCTGTGCGCACCTGCGCCAGCATATATACTTAAGTGGCTTTCTAGTTCCAAACCTAACCACTTGCCCGGAATCAATACACTGCCAAGGGCATGTCCTGACTTGCCCCAAACTCGCCCCTTGCACCTGTCTGAGTGCGAGACTGCCTGGCGCCGCCGTCAGGGGGCATTATCCATAAGGAAAGTGAATATTACTATGATTTATACGCAGGCTTAAAGGGATATAACGTGTATATATAAATAATATACAATGTATATAAAACAATAAAGGTAGATTTTAATCTGGCCCTTCACAACAGCCGCCTCCTAATTAGTCTGCACCTAATTAGTTAAGGGAGACAGATTAATAGTCCAGTCAACTGCTCAATGTCTGTTGTGAGGAGTAGGGCAATCTACAAAGTCAGTGGGTCATGATCGTCATCAGGGGAGTCAGGGAGCTCTGGCAACTCTATCAGCCTCGCCACGGGTCGGGTGTAAGTCCGCCCCTGGACAATAACTTCTGCCGCTCTGACTTTCCCGTCGGCACCAGTGATCACTTTGCTTACACGGCCGGCCGGCCACATAGCTCGGGGTAGTGACTGGTCCCTGATCATAACGACTGTGTCCACCTTCAGGTTGTCCCTGTCCTTTACCCACTTCTGACGGGCTGGACAGGATGGTGGGTCGCTTAGGAGGAAGCAGGCCTGAGACTGGTTGATCTGTGCTTGGCTGTGTCTCCACATCCTCCGTCTGTTCCTCTTGTTCGGTCTGTACCCCGTCTGAGGAGGGGCCGGTTCCGGCCGCCCCATCAAGAGGTAGTTTGGGGTGCTGGGTTCGAGGTCAGCTACGTCTCTTGGCGTGCAGCTGAGGGGGATGGAGTTCGGAACTCCTTCTTGAGCCCACTGTTCTCTCACAGGCCTCTCGTCTAATGTCAATAGCCTCTCAACGGGCTGTACGAGAGAGTGGCCTGTGTCGCTCACCTTTGCGTACAGGCAGCGTGTAGACGTGGGTTGGCTGGCAAGTCCGTAGAGGGGGCCCTGGAGCGTCCACCCCAGTCGGGTCTTGACCGCGACTGGGCATCCTTTGGGTCCGATGTGGGCCGCCTCAATTGGGACAATGAGGTCCGTGTGGTCGGAGCCTATGAGCAGGGTCGGTGTGGCGCCGTCGATAAGCGGTATAGGTAGTCTGCGTAGGTGCGCGTACTTCGCCATCAGCTGTGGGATGGGGTAGTCGTAGCTTGACAGACCTATGTCATGGCCTGTAAATGCTTTAGTGATGCTGTACCGCTTCTCGGGCTGCCCGACCGCTGCTATTGTGAATGAGACGTTCTTGCCCTTTATGGTTTTCAGGTCTCGCTGAATAGTACGGATTGTCATTGTTTCTTTGGTACCCCGCAGGCCCAACTGGGCTGCGGCGGAAGCGAGGAGGAGAGTCTTTTCAGACCCATCATCTAGGACGGCGCAAGTGTCCATGACCTTGTCCTCGTAGCTCAGGAGCACTCTGACCACTTTGATGAGCACTCGGGGGCTCCCGCTATGCTTGGGGTCTATGTGGAGCACTCCTGTTGGTCGGTTGCCTTGTTTGGCTAATCTTCGCTGGTGGGCCCCGCACATTGATGCGCGGTGAGCGGCGCCCGCCTGGTCCGCCTCACGCCACTGATCAATTTGGTCGGGGTTCAGTGTCTTGTATTCGTCGCACTGTGCCAGCCAGTGTCCGCCGTCGCAGTAAGTACAGGCGATCTCCCATTCCTCTCTGGCGGGGGAGTTGTAACTCGGCGGTGGTGGCGCCGACTCGTGGTAGTACGGGTGGTGCTGTGGGTCCCCGTGTCTGCTGCAACAGTCAGGACACCAGGGGGTGGTTTCAGGACTGGTCTGTGGTGACACCGCCTCGGCCTGGTACATCACCGTGACGGGCCTACTTTGTGGTCCTGGCGGACGCTTGTTGGTCTCATGCAGGACGTCTAGATGGGCGCCGTCACACTTGCCGCATCTTTTCTTCAGGCGGCAATCGGCTGCCATGTGGCCGCGCACGCAGCGGCGTTTGTCCTTAAGCCACTGACCTATTTCGGCTGTGGTTAAGTCTTTGAAGGCGTCGCACTGTGACAGCTGGTGTTCACTGTCACAGTACTGACAGACAGCCTTCCACTTCTCCTTGTGGGGGTTGTGGCTCGTGTGCCGTGACACAACCTCGGCCTGGTGCATCACGGTCACGGACCGGCGGTTGTCGTTGAACCTTCTCGGTCCATCTTTGGGGTCAGAGCCACCCCACACGAACGTGTCTAATCGTAGACTGCTGACCTCCCTGGCGAGGAAATCAGCTAGGTCTAGGAGGGATGGTTCTGGGCCGTTGGGGTCACGGTGGTCTTTCTGCCGCCGAAAACACTCTTGACGGGCTGGAGGGAGCTTCTCCAGTATTCGCTCCACATTAGAATTAGCATACAGTTCATATCTCCCCTTCTCCTTTTGGGACCCCAGCATCCCCACGAGGGATTGTACCTTGATAGAGAGGTCATCCAGTGCTCTATTGTCTTTGGCTGGGGGGAGGCGGTCGATATCTCGTATTTCTTGGATCACGTAATCCCATATGAGTCCATAGCGCGCGTCGAGGGCCACCAGAGCAGCTGAGTATGGGGTTCTTGAGTTCGAATATGCCAGCGCTATGTTATGCGCTCTGGGCACCTTGAGATGCTTGAGGAGGATGGCATATTTATAAGACTCGTCGTGGACATCGGACATTATAGTCTCTAAACACATGCGTAATTCTGTGTACTGTGCTCTGTCCTCGCGCGTAAAGTCTGGGAACGACGGTGTTCCAAGGTAAGACACCATGGATGGCTGGGACACCGATGAGCGTAGGGGGAGAGGCCTCCTGGGCGAGTCTCCCCGTACGGGTGGTCGTGGGTTAGTGCTGGGTGGGTACCAGAGGCCGGGCCCCCAGGTGCTGCTCCTCGTTGCTGACTGTGTATTAAACTCAACCCTGGATTGGGTCGGGGGTTTGTAGCGCAGTGACTCGGGGCTGAGGTCGGGGCTGTACTGGGCCTCCTGGTCCAAAGTAGGTTCGTGCTGGTGGGCTTGATATCCCTCCTCTTCCTCCGCTAGGTCCTGGAGTCTTCTAGTTAGTTTCTCGGCGACGTAGGCGGGATCTTCCCGTTGGCTGGGTCCCGTATAGACCGGTCGGGGAGGGGGCTCGGCGACGTAGGCAGGTTCTTCCTGCTGGCTGGGTCCCGTGTAGACTGGTCGGGGAGGGGGCTCGGCGACGTAGGCAGGTTCTTCCTGCTGGCTGGGTCCCGTGTAGACTGGTTGCGGAGGGGGCTCGGCGACGTAGGCAGGTTCTTCCTGCTGGCTGGGTCCCGTGTAGATTTGTCGGGGAGGGGAAGGTGCCCTCGACCCGTGTCGTGATGATCTCCGGGAGCTCCGGGTGGAGGAGTGAGGGGTCACCCTCTGGAGTAGTTGCTCCACCATCTGCGCCTGCAGCCGGTCTCTTTCCATCTCGCGCTGTGCATTGGCGGTGTCGCGCTGTGCATCGCGTTGCGCGTGGGCGGCGTCGCGCTGAATGTTTTCTTCAGCCTGGAGGCGCCTCTCTTCCAGTCTGATGGTCATCGCTGTGTCGGCCTGGAGGCGACTCTTCTAGTCGACTGCGTTCTCTTTCACTCTGTTGTTGCGCCTGGAGGCGCTCTCGTTCCGCTGCAGAATGTTCGCGCTCACTAAGGGCTTGTGCTTGGAGTTGCGCGTGGAGGCGCTCTCGTTCCGCTGCAGAGTGTTCGCGCTCCACTGCAGACTGTTCGCGCGCACTCTGTTGTTGCGCTTGGAGGCGGTCGCGCTCCACTGCAGACTGTTCGCGCGCACTCTGTTGTTGCGCTTGGAGGCGGTCGCGCTCACCCTGGATACGGTCTCTTTCGGTTGAAGCTGTCAGCGTGGCGATTAAGGCTTGCGCCAGTCTCTGGTCAGCCTCGCTGGGGGATGACACTGATGGAGGTGATCGGGCGCTGACAGGGCTTGGTGGATACCTGTTCTCTTGGCGCGCTCCGAGGTCTATCTCTTGAGTGCGGTACTCTTCTCCTGGTTGCGCGCCGAGGTCTGTCTCGGGTGCGCGCTCTTGGGTTGGTTGTGCGCCGGGGTCTATCCCGGGGGCGCTTTCTTTATCCTGGGGCGCTCCGGGGTCTGTCCCGGTGGCGCTGTCTTGAGGTATAGTCACGTCATGTCCTGCTTGGTCCCCCCCGTGAGCTAAGTCAGTTTCGTTTGAACCCACTGGGGTCTCTACTGGCAGGGCCGCCAAGTCGATAGGATTGGGCATGCTTAAACTATCCGTTTTATCCGTATTTAACGTCCGTTTAGATAAGCTAGGGGGTAAAACGAAAGCGAAGTCCTCTAGATATGGAGGTGGCTGACGTTTGCGCTGCGGGCGTTCTAGCTTGGGGGAGCCGTTTTGAGAGTGTTCACCGCTGGCCAGGTTAATATTAATATTATATTAAATATCACTGATACCCTCCGGCTCGAAGGACCAATTGTAACTGAGGGGTTACAAAACCCTGACTGTATTAAAGATTGTGATAGATTAAACCACTGCTAGGTATGTACTTTAATTACTGGCCAGACAGTACATCGAATATAGATGGTGAACACTCACAAGAACACGGCATTGACAAAGAAATAGTATTTGAGGGTATTTTATTATTATGCAACATTAGGTTACAGAATGAGAATTAGGGTTGCGCTTGTATGGCGAAGAATATGCGTAAAGTCAGTCAGTAGCATGAGTCACTAGGAATAGCAGGAATCCTACGATGGGTCTAAGCTGACACCACCTGTCGTATAATAGCAACTATAGAAGGCAACGCTGGTACCGCCTGGAGACACTGGGTTCCCTCCGGGGTTGGAAGGCTTAGAGGGTAGAGGAATGTTCGGATACTCAGTCTGATTCAATGAAGAATAAAGAGACTCCACGTACAGGAGTCGGTCCTTGTAAATCCAACGATCAGCAGCAAAGCAATAATTGTAATCCAAATGCTCGATAGCACTGATGACAGCCAGCCAGCCTCTGTCCACGAGGCCAGCCCGAGTGGTAATCCTCACGAGGTTGAATCCCAAACGATAGTGGAAATCAACGAGGCTCTTCTCCGGGTAACACGTTCCAAAACAATATAATCCAACCAGTAATGGTTCTGCAATCGCCGACGCTGGTTCTCCTGTGCACATGTCCAATGCTACACACGAACGAACTGTGGTTGCACGATATACAATAAATGAACGACTATTTACTTCACATTAGATTAGGTCGAACTTGACGTTACTGCATTAAACTCTGACACTTTACTATTCTATTCGCACATGTTATCAACGCTCTGTTAGACGCACTGCTGCTCACTTCACTGTTACCGAACTTGTCACACTTTAGACGAACTGCTGCTGTGCGCACCTGTGCCAGCATATATACTTAAGTGGCTTTCTAGTTCCAAACCTAACCACTTGCCCGGAATCAATACACTGCCAAGGGCATGTCCTGACTTGCCCCAAACTCGCCCCTTGCACCTGTCTGAGTGCGAGACTGCCTGGCGCCGCCGTCAGGGGGCATTATCCATAAGGAAAGTGAATATTACTATGATTTACACGCAGGCTTAAAGGGATATAACGTGTATATATAAATAATATACAATGTATATAAAACAATAAAGGTAGATTCTCAGTTTTAATCTGGCCCTTCACAACATATATATATAGATCCCCGCGGCCGACGTTTAGCTTTTAGCTCCGCAGGATGACTAAACGAGGCATAATGATTTTACTGCAACGAATGTTATAATAAAACAAAGCCTTTTTTTTTTTATATACACTTTTTCTCCCATTTTCTATATTTTCTCCCATCCCAATTTCGTATCATCCAATTCAACCCTCCCCTGTCACGAACGCTGTTTCTTGCCTCCCACAAGCCGGCTGCAATGTGGACTAAGTCATACATAGCACAAGTCCCCTCCGGTACTTGAGGTAACAGCAGTCGCATCTTTTCACCTGCGCAGCTCGATCTCTCAGTGGTGAGGAGTAACGCGTGGGAGGCTCACGCTGCCCCCGACACTTCCTGATTCCACTGCGCAGGCGCACCAACCGACCTGTAGGAGTCGCTGTCCACAACGCCCGATCCCCACCCATCAGTTTCCCACCCCCTAATACGGCCAATGTGTATTAGTACAGACGACCAGCTAAACTGAAAGCAAATGTGGAGCGCTGGGCTCGAACAGGCGAGCCCAGCGTCTCCAGATTTCGTGGCGAGCGCCTTGCCCACTACGCCACGTAGCCGCCCACAAAACAAAGCCTTTCTATACATGTGTCTGATTGAAAACTTTATTAACAGATTGCAGAATGGGTACAACTCAGTACGGGCTCTGAGCAACGGAAGGAACTGAGCTATGAATTGAGTAATGCTTGCTACTTGCTATGTTCGGGTAAATAATATGCTGATGTTATTGAACGTGTAACACTAACTATATAACGTTAATGCCACAAAACGAATGCATTTGTTAATCATAAGTAGTAACTTTGATGCAGTAGCTTGTGTGTGTGTGGGCGGCGTTGTGCAGGTCGCGACGCGACTGAACTTTTTTTTCTCCTTTTGACGAGACACAAATTGATGGATATTTATCGGCTACTGCCATGGGCACATTTGAGCTTATCGGCCGATAGGCCGATTGCAGTCAACAAGGCACTTATCGGCCGATACCGATACCCGACCGATCGGTGCACCCCTAACACATATACTATCGATAATCTAGCGTTTATTTGAAAATGATTCATAAATAGGCCGACAAATGACAACGTGTCTAGTGTGTTCGAGAATATTCCAATAAATGCTGTTTATGAGGGAATCTTTCTATTTTCCGGAAATTTTTGAGAAAACGATAGCTTTTCGAAATGCTATAAAAAGGATATGAACCGATTAAAAAACAATCCGTTTCGACAATGTTGACTGCAAACAAGTCATTGATAAGCGACGGGCAGATTAGACACATAGCCATAATTTAAAACATAGATTATGCGTTTTTAACGCCAACATTGAAGTGGATGGCGGCATTCAAGGGGGTAAAAAGGAAAACACGGCCGGCATTGAAAGTGTTAAGGTTGATAACTGATGCCGACTCTTCCTCCCGATCCTCTTTGGCTAGGCAGAGAGAGCAGTGATGGTTGTTGTGGTTTTATTAATGATACATTTTGGAGAAGGATTCTTTCTTCAACCACTTCAGAGCAGGTGAATCCTCCCTCTCCCTCTCTCCCTCCACCCCTCCCCTCCCCACTGGCCCTATATTCCTTTTTATAGGGAGGTGTAGTGGTAACGTCATTGCTGTTTCCGGCCGGTCCACCATCTTGAAAATGCAATGTATTTTCCCATTGCCCATTTCTAAACCGTCTCGTTTAAAACAAATAAAGCATGGACATTTGCATGGTGTACCTTTCTGTGCATATTCATCCACAATCTATAGCTCAACATGAAAATATTCTTTCCAATGTTCATGAGGCAGAATTGTTACAATAGCCGATAATCCATTTTCCCAATGATAAATCCCTATACGGGTGGACCTCGCGGGCGGTCCAAAGTGACGTCAGACTACACCTCCCTATTGACCTTGTAATAGTGTCATGTGTTCAAGGTGAAATAGAAGGGAAGGACACACGAAAACAGAGGGAGGGGGAAATGGGAGATTATTAGGGGTTTGTGTGCGTGGTTGCGGGGAGCAGACTGGAAGGTTAAGTGTGTATGTGGATGTGTGTCAGTGCCTGTGCGCACACGCATGTGTGAATGGCACGCACACGCATTTACACACACAACAGACTGGGGGAGGGGTCCTGTCATACTGTTACACACACACACCAGACTGGGGGAGGGGTCCTTTCATACTGTCATACACACACACACAGCAGACTGGGGGGGCGGTCCTGTCATACTGTTCTCTACTTTAAAGGGAGGTGTAGTCTGACGTCACACTCACTTTAGTTTCCCGCGTGGTCCACCCGTATAGGGATTTATCATTGGGAAAATGTATTATCGGCTATTGTAATAATTCTGCCTCGTGAACATTGGCAAGCTTTCCATTTTTGCACAAAATGAGTTCCCTTCTATCACTAACATGATTGTTTAAGCATTTTTGGTTGAAATAAAATTATACGTGATTAATTGCGAATTGTTTCATGTTGAGCTATAGATTGTAGATGAATACAAAGGTACACCATGCCAATGTTCATTATTTGTTTTAAGCGAGGTGGACCGGCCAGAAACAACAATGACGTGACCACTACACCTCCCTAGAGGATCAGTATCAGTCGACTTAATGAGGATCAAGTTCTCAGTTACTCACTTGACATTGAGCTGTGTGTGTACTTGGTGTTACTGCTGTGTTCTATATACTGTCCTTTTGAGCTAGTGATGTACCTGTGTGTGAGTATTTATGTGTTGTCTATATATTGTTTGTCCAATTATATTCTCTGTGTATGTAGTCATAGTGTATCTGTTTATTTTTGGAGGTATAGGTCCTGTATACTGCCCAATCCTCCATGTTGTCCGATGTGTTTGTGTGTATGTGTGCACGCATTTAATGTGTACATTATATAGTATACAAATGCTACTATCCACTACCATGGTAGATTCATTGTAATGTGTATACATTTAATGTGTACAGTATATAGTATATACATTATACTGTCTAGTACCTTGGTAGATCTATTGTAATGTATATATAGTATACTGTATATAATGTGTATATAGTATATACATTATGCTGTCCAGTACCTTGTTAGATCTATCGTAATGTGTATATAGTATATGCTGTATATAATGTGTATATAGTATATACATAATATTGTCCAGTACCTTGGTAGATCTATTGTAATGTGTATATTCAGTATGTTCAGTTGCTATCGCTATTAGCTCTATCTTTTTTTTTATCCACTTTTTCTCCCATTTTTCTATATTTTCTCCCATCCCAATTTTTGTATCATCCAATTCAACCCTCCCCTGTCTCGAACGCTGTTTCTTGCCTCCCACAAGCCGGCTGCAATGTGGACTAAGTCATACATAGCAAGAGTCCCCTCCGATACTCGAGGTAACAGCAGTCGCATCTTTTCACCCGCGCGGCGCAATCTTTCAGCGCCAGGGGTCTGCGCTTTGGAGGGGCGCCGCCCCCCATCGCTTCCTGATTCTACTGCGCAGGCGCACCAACCGACCTGTAGGAGTCGCTGTCCACAACACCCGATCCCCACCCATCAGTTTCCCACCCCCTAATACTGCCAATGTGTATTAGTACGGACGACCAGCTAAACTGAAAGCAATGTGGAGCGCTGGGCTTGAACAGGCGAACCCAGCGTCTCCAGCATTCGTGGTGAGCGCCTTGCCCACTGCACCACATAGCCGCCTGCTATTAGCTCCTGCTATCCTAAATTTTTCAAAATGTTCAGTTGCTATTGCATGCACTCATCTGTGTTTCACTACACACGAGTGCATGCTTACCAACTGTCCGTCTGCAACACTACTATCACCGACATCTAAGAAGGGAGATCTCCCCTTGAATGGCCCTTCTAAGGTTTCTCTCCTCCACACTGCCTGTGGTTCATTTTTCCCTATTGCTAGGTTTTATTGAGTTTTTCCTTACCTTCGCGTGGGGTATGTCTGGGAGTGTTTGCATTCATTCATTTATTTTGCATTTATTTTAAATTTGTTGGACCTTATGGTGTTCTTGTTTTGTTCTTGACTTATTGTTGTGTTTCTTCTTGACTTGTTTAAAGAAGACGTGTCCGGCCCATGGGGACATTAACGTGTGTTGTCGGGCCTTACAAATAGATTTGATTTAATTTGATTTATATAGTATATACTGTATACTGTATATAATGTGTTACAAAGGGTCAGATTAAACCGAATATATATATTTATTGCTTGAGATCCCATGTATAATATTTGTATATCGTCTGATATCCCTTGTATATTCTTTGTACATATACACGGAATATCCCTTTACCTAGGTACAGGCCAGACCATAATATTCGTTCTCCTATTGGACAGCGACCCCCTAGGCGCCAACGGCCATACCCCCAATGTCTAGTTCAAAGCCACCGCTAAGACATGTCTCAACATGCCCAGGTTTGCGCAGTAATACGAGACAGAACTGAGGCTGGCACTAGATTATTCACCTTAGGTATAAATACGTCGCAGGTGGATACAGCAGTAGTCTCGTCTTATCCAAAAACGTTCGTTCAACGTATCGTTCGTTCCTTACTAGTAAAGCCTTCACCACGAGTCAACGACCAAGTGAAGTGAGCAACCTTGCGTCTAAATAGAGCACTTAGAACCGCGTGCGAATAGGATAGTAAAAGTGTCAGAGCTTAGTGAAATAACTTCAAGTTCGACCTAGTTAAATGTAAAGTACCGTGCACAGGAGAATCTACACCGGCAAATGCAGAGCCTTTTCCGGCTGGATTATTATTGCTTTGGTACCGTGGCTGCTGGAGCAGAGAACCGTCTACCCCGCTGCTGTGTGGGATCAACCCGTGAGGAGCATCACTCGAGCCCGTCTCTAGGAAGAGGCTGGCTGGCTTTCACCTATGCTGTCGCGCATACTTGGATTATAGCTGCTGCTTTTGTCTGCCGATCGAGGGGAGTATATGTACCGCCTCCCGTAGCTGGAGCTTATTGATTCCTCGTTGATCCAGACTTTTGCATCCGAACATTCCTCCCCCCTGCTGGCTTACAACCGGAGGGAACCCCTTAGTATCTCCAGCTGACCTACGAGTGTGCCTTATATAATTCTTATGCTACAGGTGGTATTAATTATCCCCATCGTAATATGCTCATGGACTTACGCTCTTGACCTATTCATGCACATTCTTCGCCTTACAAGCGCGACTCTAATTCTCAATACTGTAATATAATATTGCTGCTCTTCTAATAAATATTCCAAACAGGACTTTCTTTGTTAAGCCGTGTTATTGTGTGGGTGTTCATCACATATACCTGTGTACTGTATGGCCAGTAGTAAAGTACATAACGCAGTAGTGGTTTAATGATACCATACTTATTCAATACAGTCAGGGAATTGTACCCCTCAGTTACATAATGTGTATATAGTATATACACTATGCTGTCCAATACCTTGGTAGATCCATTGGCATAGATGGGGATCATGTTCTCAGCTCCCTGTTTGACTTTGAGCTCGATGTTGAGCTGTCTCTCCAGGGCAGCGATGCGCTGCTGGTGGACTGATATGTGGCTCTCTGCCCCTGGGGAGTGAGGGCACTCATCTATGGAAAGAGAGAGGACATTATGGTCGTATTCGCGTCTCTTTTACAGTGTTATCTTTTAGGACATTTCTGCTTATTTCTATACACAGTGGAGAGTGACGGGAAAGACTAGAGTGAGAGAATAGAAATTCATTATTTCCTTGTCCGACTACCCCACATTGACCATCGCCTGACTACCCCACACCAGAGTTAAAAATACTTTTACAAACTGGGCAGTGCATTAGGTAGGCAGTGTTCCTGGCTCCAAAAAGCAAATGAATTAATCAAAGTTAATTCATCACCAGGGGCAATCATTGTGAACAGCGTGTTTAGGCTTGTTAATCCGAAGACTTCAAACCCTGGCCAAATGGCAAGAAGTACACACATAGTGAATGTAATTTCCCACGGCGCCTAAATAACATTTCAGACTACTAAATAACATTTCAGACTACTAAATAACATTTCAGACTACTAAATAACATTTTCTCCTCAACATGTCCCCATTGTACATCAAAATAAATAAAGTGTGAAACAAGGTTAAACTAACCCAAAGTTAAAGATAAACCCCAGGATGATTGTACAGTAAAGGACAACTAAATAAAATATGGACTTCTATTCCCATTTTCCAAAATATATACAAAAAAAAAGCCCCTTCTCATAGAAACAATGTTCTACACATGGGAAGACGAACCCTGCGACGTCGCGTCATCGTTACCTCTGCTCTCGTCTCCTCCCTTCACCACGATGTGTGCGTCCAGCTCCTGCAGCTGAGCGTGCAGGTTGTCCAGCCGCCGGTTGGAGCTTCTCAGCTGGCAGTCCACCTGAAGACAGAAAGGACTCCCGTTTATTTACCATTGTATAGATTAAAAGGAGAGCTGAGAACCGTCAGTTCCCCTGACGAGGTTTCCCCTCCCTGTTAAATTCTCGATTGTTTTCGTTTTTTTTTCTAACCACATTTGTTCAACCTTTATTTGATCCAGGGGAGATTTGTCTTCTCCAGCAACCACCTCCTACATCCACACTGACCGGTCGTCTGCTGTCGGCCACGGAGCCGCTCCACTGGAGGAGTTGGAGGTGAAGTGCCTTGCTCAAGGGCAGGACAGTACTAATTCACTTCCCTCAGCCAGATTTCCCTGCCGTTTCATGGATTCAAAACGGCGAGCTTCCATGCACTTCAGGCTCCTGCTGGTTCTACCTAAAATCACATGAAAGTGATGATATGTATTGTATATATAATATATGTTGTATTGTGTATGTAATATATTGTGTGTCTTTTCAGGCTTTTGAATTTTCAGTTAAGGGTATTTTCCTTTGTTTACCCCCATAAGATTAGTGTTCTTTTTTGTGTTATTTTTTTTATCCACTTTTTCTCCCCATTTTCTATTTTTCTCCCATCCCAATTTCGTATTATCCAATTCTTCCCTCCCCTGTCTTGAACGTTGCTAGACTATGCCTCCCACAGGTCGGTTGTAGTGAGGATAGAAGCCTTGCATCACGTGTCCCCTCCGGGACACGAGGAGGCAGCCTGTCGCATCTTTTCACCGCAGCAGCTCGAACTCTCAGTGGCGAGGAGTAACTCGTGGGAGGCTCACGCTGCCCCCGCTACTTCCTGCTTCCACCGCACCGGCGTCACCAAACAGACCTGTAGGAGTCGCTGTCCACAACGTCAAATCCCCACCCACCGGCTTTCCCACCCTCTTAACACTTGCCAATTGTGTTAGTATGAACGACCGGCCAGCCGGTAGCAACGCCGAGAGCTGGGCTCGAACCCAGCGTCTCCTGCGTTAGAGGCGAGCGCCTTGCCCACTGCGCCAATCAGACACTAAAGTGGCCCGATTATTGTGTGTTCTGAGGGAGACGTCAAACCCTCATTCCCATGCTGATCTTGCCCCTCTGGCAGCCTGACCACCTAAGCCTGAAAACAGATTCATGGGAAACTACTGGCATTTTATGCAAGGGCGAGTTCACAAAAGTCAAACTCTCTGGGAAATATGCCTTACTATTGAAGTTACCTGTAAGGACATTTAACCTCATAGCGTGCACTGGCACGTATACGTCACGGCACTTTGCGAGCGTCTAGCGGCTGAATTTTTTCATGGAACATATCGTTTTGGTGGACTCTGTGCGGTGCAGTTCGGGGGGTGAAGTTGCAACATTGTTGCATTCTTCATTTGGTTCGTCTGCATTCACATTGCAATTTGTCAAGCGCACTAAACTTTCTGAACAATGTCACGCGGTCGAAAAGGGCACTCGTCTATTGGACACAATAGAGTGTAAATGTGTGTGTGTGCCTGTGACTGCGAGCCCTAACGTGTGTGCGCGCACACGGATTTGACAGAATGTCCCGCATCCCGCATATTGAGAGGATGTCCCTCTTTGCGAAGCAAAAAAAAAAACATTGGTCTAAAAGCCCCTCCCTACAGGCAACCCGCCTCTTGTCCACACATTGCTCTGCTCGTGACGCTACCTCATATCGCAGATCTGATTGGTTAGGTAGTAATTTAGCGCTCTGCTTGTGAGAGGTGACTCACTTCCTATATTTGGAAGCTGACTATCTGAGAAAACGAACTCTGGTCCGATAGTCCGGACCAAACAGCTCTGGTGTGAAAGCACCCTAAGTTGCCGTTCAAACGCCACCTCACTCGACCAAATCCGTGCCTCGGTTCTCGAGTTATATGACGTTTTCCAGCTTATACCTCTGTGCTGGAATATTGGAATCTTGCAACCACTACAGAAAGATTTTAATACACAAGTTCCTAGTTCAACTCAAGTTCAGACCTCTGTTACTCTATTTCATTAGCACGAAAAGTGATTTTCCTTTTTTGCATTAGTAACTTCAGAATGTTATCTTTCAAAAGAGACCAGGCTCATGCATGTGCTATAAGTATAAAGTATAAAGCTAAGCTTTGCAAAAAAAAGTATGCAGTCCTCAAGTTCAAGTAAAAAAAAATTGCCACTTTTCTGGTTTAAATTACTCACCCCATGACAACTTGAATTCATGAAGAAATATTTTTGTGCATTGCCTCCACGGTTAAAGTAATACAAAACGGTAGCAGTTCTTGATGAATTTAAGTTACTCGAGATTTACAACAAAACTATATCAAAACAACTTAAATTCATCAATAACTACTACAGTTTTTATTTTATTTTACATTCACCGTGGGGACATGAACAAAAAAAAAGGATGAGTAATTAATACAAATTATGATTTTTTGTTGAAGCGCTCCTCCCCTTAAGCCCGACGGGCCCGGTACAGGCCCGAGATTCATATCACGCCATAAATCGATCAATACAGAACGTATTAATCAATGTTGCATTTATTTTTCAAATGTAGCCAAGAGTAAGTGTTATTAGCGACATTTTTGCTTATAAATATCTCTGCGCATCCCGATGGAAACTGGATGAATTAGACGGAAATAAAGGAGGCTGCCATAAGTGTGTGTAGTCCTATGAACGAGGAGACCCAGGGCTTTCGATGGGCTTTCCAATTTCATAAAACTACACTTCCCAGCTCACGCCAAATGAGAAGTCAGAAATCATCAGTATTTTTGGGGATCATATCTCACGGGTCGAACAAACATGAACGTTATTGCAATAAAATAGAACGTAGTAAGTTTCTTTATCTTTCTGTGAACGTCTGGAAAAAACACGGCTCAATCAGATGAAAAATGGCGGAGCTATTTACATCACAAAAAAGTAACTACTTACAGTAGATTTCATTCATGGTTTTGCTGCCCTGTCAGGCCCAGGGGCACCTGCTGGTACTAAATCCAGATTGAACTCTGCCATTGGAAAGAGGCGATTTGGCCCAATCCATATATGTGTGACTTGGCCATAATAAGGTCATTTATAGGCCTGATATTCTATATTCTATATTGCATGTGTCGGGATGGCAAAATTCAGTAGGCTACTGTATCTACAAAAAACCCTGTAAATCATCTGCCCTTGATTCATTTGCTTAGATTTTTTGTACACTTGATCTCAAGGTGCTAAATGAGCTCAGTGGCCTAAATTGTTCACGTCTGGTCAATGTTAGCATGGTGTTATTCACCGTCAAAGATGAAAAAATTTAATGTATTCTCCTTTGGTTCATTACAATTTACTCAAGCCTAGTAACAGACACAATATTTCCGACACTGAATACATTCCCTGATATCCATAGATACCAAGAACATGAATATGGCTAGGGTTTAAGAGGTTCAATTGTGGTGTGGCAGGTCACCTGCAAGAACGGTGAATACTGTACATGTGAATACGCTGCTCTGTTTGCGGAAAAAGCCATATGCAAACATTGCCCTTTACAAATGATTGAGTGAACATGAACATTTCAACTTCACAGTCACGGCAAAGGTATTGCAAAGACAAAGCCAACAAAGTAATCTTCAAGACTCTACACTTAGTTGCGCCAGTTTGGCAATATGATTCGATGTCTGGCCCAGGGGAGTTTTATCCCGATCAGCTAAACCTCTTATCATCATGTTCAATATTTAGGCTTCACTTATTGTGTCTAAAAAAATCACAGCATAGGCAACCGTGAAAACGATTTTAAGTATGCCTCTTAATGTCACTATGAATGCTTCATATTTAAGGCACGTTGGGCCGGAATTTGAGGTGGTTTTGCAGTGGTTTTCTAGAGGTAATAAGTTGAAAACCGTCTACAGCAGAGGTTGGCGGTGGTGAAAGAGAGAAAGCCTTGCTGCGGTTTAGACTTCATAATGTATTTTGGATGGTTCTGGTGTGAGACCGCAAATACATGGGAGGAGGAGATGGAGATGTATGGAGACATGATCACAGTGCGGGTGATTCACCGTTGCAGCACCCGTCGTTGTGTCTGTAATTTAACGTCAGGGAGAGGCTGGCAGCAATTTAATTCCAGGCACTAAAAGCAAGAATGATAGACGCCGACATCATTAATGGTAGAATATGTCCGCTACGGGATGAGTTGTTGTATATTTAGGCTATATATCTATACAATACAGGTCTTCAGCGGTCCCGGGGCTATATATCTATACAATACAGGTCTTCAGCTGTCCCGGGGCTATATATCTATACAATACAGGTCTTCAGCTGTCCCGGGGATATATATCTATACAATACAGGTCTTCAGCTGTCCCGGGGCTATATATCTATACAATACAGGTCTTCAGCTGTCCCGGGGATATATATCTATACAATACAGGTCTTCAGCGGTCCCGGGGATATATATCTATACAATACAGGTCTTCAGCTGTCCCGGGGATATATATCTATACAATACAGGTCTTCAGCTGTCCCGGAGAATATCGTAAAACAAAACAAGGCTCCCAAAGCCATGGGTTTATCCTGTTTACTGTGTATGGACTAAAAAATTACTCTGACGAACAACAAAAAGAAGCTACACAAGCCCTGCGGTGACCAGACTCTTTGCTTCTGCCTTCTGGCTCATTTCAGCACGTGTGGTGTCACACATCCTCCAACCAGCTTTCCATTGTTCTCAAAGCATAATGCTGTTCACGGCAACAGTCGCTCTGCATTCCATTCCCAAACTTTTAGGTTGCACCTCGGGAAACCAAACTGTGATTTTATAGGCTTGTGGGTTTCCTACATGTGCTCCCTCCATGATGACTGTACCCTGGAACAAGATCACTAAAGTAAAGGGTTGGCAAAATACCCGCAGTCCACCCACAATGCATTCATCTGTGTGTAGAGGTGAGAGATGGTGACTATGGAGATAGGAGATAGGTAGAATTCAGAATCCGACCACCAGTATTTATTTGTTTTATGTATATATTTAGGGAAGAATGTCAGGTTTTAAACTGTGGATACCAAACAGAAGGTAAAGACTGGAAAGGTTGTTTTACACTGATTTTATGTCTTATTTCTTACTGGTGTAAATCACTTTGAACTGCAACCCCCTGTATGAAAGGTGCTATACAAATAAAGTTATTATTATTATTATTATTATTATTATTATTATTATTATTATTATTATTATTATTATTTATAAAGGGACATCACACAGGAGGTGTATAGTAGTGTCCAGATTGAAATGCACACCCTGATGTCAGTGCATCAGACTAGAGCACCTACTGTAGTGAATTTTCAATTACCCCACTCACCCCAGTCCTTAACCAGCTATACGTACGCTAATTTACGACAGGACAGCCATTTCAATAGCAAATGGCTGGTGGTCGTTGGTACAAACGACACCCAGTGGTAGAATGACCAAAATGGTGGAAGAAGGCACCGTTCATCTTTCTACACTAAAATATGCGTTGGGAAGAACTGGAGACTACTGTATAACAATCTCCTGGTATTCCGTTATGCACAAATTATGCGTACCAACCGATAGCCCTCTGGCTCTCTCGTCTCAAAACTGTTCATTCCGCGCATTCATAATGCGAGAACATGTTCACTTGTTGCATCGAATGGTATTTCCGCTCCAGGACCTTTCATGGTAGCTGTGCCATGCGTGCAACCGGTACGACCGCGTGGCAAGACGCACCAGTACGACCACGTGGCAAGACGCATCCTAGACCAGCGGCCGACTGTGCTTATTAACATATTCCACGTTAGTAAATCCCCCCTAAATGCTAAATTGGAAAGAATGCGGTGCCACCTAAAAAGTAAGGTTGGTGAATCTGTACCTACGTGTCCTTGTTAAGATACAAGACATGGTTAGTAAATCTGTACCTACGTGTCCTTGTTAAGAATATCAAACAATATCGGAAATAAGAAATTAAAAGAAATTACCTCTTACTGTCTTATTGCCACTATTCTTTTACTACTACTTATCTTATGTCTATACTACTATTCACTAACACTCAAGGTCGATACTATTTGACGAACAATGCCACTGACCCTTAGCTACGAGATGTACCCCTCCTGTCATTCTGTTTCATTACGTCAAGGTCAACTTTATTTATATAGCACATTTAAAACCATACGAAGTTGCACTAAAGTGCTTTACAAAGTGCTGTGCTTTGAACATCTCTAGGGTCTGGGCAGACCTCATTTGCAGTGGAAGACTGTTCCACAACTTAGGGGCAGCCACCGCAAAAGCTCGCCTTTTGTTTTCAACCTAGACCTTGGGACATCTAAAAGTAATTTATTGGATGACCTCAGTGGTCTAGCTGGGGTCCAAACGTGGAGAAGTTCAGCTAGGTACTGAGGGGCCAGACCATTCAATGCCTTGAACACAAACATCCCAATTTTGAAAACAATCTTGAAGCGAACAACAGTAAGTAAGTAAGTAAGTAAGTAAGTAAGTAAGTAAGTAAGTAAGTAAGTAAGTAAGTAAGTAAGTAAGTAAGTAAGTAAGTTAAGTAAGTAAGTAAGTAAGTAAGTAAGTAAGTAAGTAAGTAAGTAAGTAAGTAAGTAAGTAAGTAAGTAAGTAAGTAAGTAAGTAAAGTTTATTTATATAGCACCTTTCACAGACCAGGGTCACGAAGTGCTTCACTTCACATATAAAAACATCAGTAAAGTGCAAGGATAGCAGCATGTTAAAAGAAAAGTAATTAAAAAACGTGAAAGAACAAGAAAACAAAACGGATAAAAATACCTAAATGATTTACAGACATATTTAGCCAAAAGCCTGTTTGAACAGCACAGTCTTTAGCTGCTTTTTAAAGGTGTTTACCGACCCCACAGATCTTAGGTCCAAAAGCAGAGTATTCCATAGCCTGGGGGCCACAGTTTCGAAAGGCTCCGTCACCTTTTGTTTTTAATCTAGCCCGGGGGACAGCCAGCGAGCCCTGGTCAGACGCCCTGAGAGATCTACTCGTGGTGTAGGGACGCAGTAGGTCGCAGATGTACGCAGGTGCCTGACCATGGAGTGCTCTGTAGGTGATGACCAGAACCTTAAAATGACTGTGGCATGACTTTCTGGACCTAGTCAGCAGCCTTGCGGCTGAATTCTGGACCATTTGTAGCCGGCCCAGGGTGGACGCATCAAGGCAAGTGAACAGGGAGTTAGTTACGATAGAACAGGGAGCCAGTGCCAGGGGGAAGTCTGACCTGTTGAGCGTTCCTCTTGTCGGTCGTGGCCCGCCGCAGGTTCTCCGCCCCCTCCTTGATCTTCAGCTCCTTGCGGATCTCCCTGCGGATCCTCTCGCGCTGCTCGTCCAGGCGCTGCTGCACGCTGGAGTCCGAGAAGTCAGAACTCTGGTCCAGACCCAGCTGCTCCAGGACCGTCAGCCCGCCGGGGTCACTCTGGGTGGACAGAGGGGGGGAGGGAGAGAGAGGAGAGAGGGGGGGAGGGAGAGAGAGGAAGGAGGGGGGGGGGGGGGGGGTTGAAGAGAGGGAAGGACAAAAAACAACAACACAAAGTTAGCAAACATTATCTGACATGGGGGGAAATTATTTAACAAAAGCTGTTAATCGCTTTATAAAAAAAGAGTTCCGTCGCCGCCTGCCAGATGCACACGGCTAATTTCCCCACGACTCTGTAAACAACAGGATCCCTGAAGCTGGTAAGGAGGGGTGGCGAGAGTGAGCCGAGGGGGTTAGAAAGAAGAGGAAGGAGGGGTGGCGAGAGTGAGACGAGGGGGTTAGAAAGAAGAGGAAGGAGGGGTGGCGAGAGTGAGACAAGGGGGTTAGAAAGAAGAGGAAGGAGGGGTGGCGAGAGTGAGACGAGGGGGTTAGAAAGAAGAGGAAGGAGGGGTGGGTAGGATAGAGAGCAATGGGAGGAAAGAGAGAGGAAGAGAAGATGGGGATGGGGGGGAGGAAGAGCGTAACTTTAGGCAGAAAGGAAAAAGGGGCAGGAAATGGGAGGATGTGAAAGGAGAGGTTGGTGAGAGGAATGACAAACATGTAGACGACCAGTTGGCCTGACGTGTATTAAAAACCAAATCTGCCAAACATGTTCACATCATAGCTTGAAAATTGAAGGACGCCGTGAGAAACGGACTGTCCTTTTTGACTGGCTTTGTAGTGGCACAGTGGGCTAAGAGACGTGCCATTGTACGAGTCGCAACCTCATGGGTTCAAATATGGCTCATGATCTCCCTCTCCATCCATCTCTCCCTCCCTCCCTCTCTCCCCCCCCCCCCACTGCCTTGCCACTACAATGAAGGCAAGGCATTAAAATAATCTTAAACATTAACTGCACCATGTAAATGTGCCAGATTTAGCCATACAGGTCCCTGGGCAGGTCGGTGGTTTTAAAGAACATCCATGAGTCGTGACACAGACATATGATGAGTAGAAACTATGCAATGATTGACAAGAAGCAAGCAGCATAAAAGAACACAAACAAGTGAGTAAAAGCATTGAGCATTAACAAGATGCAAAGTACATACTGTACACGACACGTTAACCCTTTCACTACCACACTACCAAAGGGCTAACCCTTTCACTGCGACAATACAGAAGGTCAACCCTTTCACTACAACACTACCAAAGGGTTAACCCTTTCACTGCGACAATACAGAATGTTAACCCTTTCACTGCCACAACAAAGTGTTAACCCTTTCACAACCACTCTACAGAAGTCTAACTTTTCACTACCACACTACAGACGGTTAACTTTTCACTACCACACTGCAGACTGTTAACCATCTGTAGTGTGGTAGTGAAAAGGTTAACCTTCTGTAGTGTGGTAGTGAAAAGGTTAACCTTCTGTAGTGTGGTAGTGAAAGGGTTAAGCACAGACAAGCAAGCATCAACAAGCAGCCACGACAAGCACATGGGAGGGAGCGCATAGAGACGAGGAGCCCCGTGTGCCTATGGCTGCCTGCAAGTTGCAACGCCAGCCCGCCAATGCCAGCCCGGCTGCGCCCACCAGCGGTCCCTACATTAAAGCGTAGGGAGGATCACACAGCAGGAAACACACCAAGCACAGGCAGGGTGAGGCTCCATACACACAGGCAGGGCCAGGCTCCATACACACAGGCAGGGCCAGGCTCCATACACACAGGCAGGGCCAGGCTCCATACACACAGGCAGGGCCAGGCTCCATACACACAGGCAGGGTCAGGCTCCATACACACAGGCAGGGCCAGGCTCCATACACACAGGCAGGGCCAGGCTCCATACACACAGGCAGGGCCAGGCTCCATACACATAGGCAGGGTGAGGCTCCATACACACAGGCAGGGCCAGGCTCCATACACACAGGCAGGGCCAGGCTCCATACACACAGGCAGGGTTAGGCTCCATACACACAGGCAGGGCCAGGCTCCATACACATAGGCAGGGTGAGGCTCCATACACACAGGCAGGGCCAGGCTCCATACACACGGGCAGGGTGAGGCTCCATACACACAGGCAGGGTTAGGTCAGGCTCCATACACACAGGCAGGGCCAGGCTCCATACACACAGGCAGGGCCAGGCTCCATACACACAGGCAGGGCCAGGCTCCATACACACAGGCAGGGCCAGGCTCCATACACACAGGCAGGGTCAGGCTCCATACACACAGGCAGGGTGAGGTCAGGCTCCATACACACAGGCAGGGCCAGGCTCCATACACACAGGCAGGGCCAGGCTCCATACACACAGGCAGGGTCAGGTTCCATACACACAGGCAGGGTCAGGTTCCATACACACCAGTGGAGAGAACTCTCCTTCAGCCTAGAACTCATCTATACGAGTTATTCTCAAGTAGGAGAGAAGAACTAACCAGAGGGAGAGACAGAGACACTGTGTGAGAAAACAGCACAGGGGAAGCGCACAAAACCAGTCAACTCTCCCAGAATTACAGGAACAAACAAACGAACACCGGCGACAATAATAACACTACTTCACCTCGGCGCTGTCCTCATCCTCCTCGTCTCCGTGCCAACACATAGTTCCCTTTTAACATAAAATGACCAAAAGCGACTGGGGGGGGAAAACGGCAACCTCAGAAAAGCTTCTGAGCAAAAGGTAGTGAGCGAGAGCCACATTGAAAGCAAAATGAGTCTGGGGGGGGAAACGATAAAGACAGATAAAGAGAGTGTGTAATGGGAGGGAAGAGAGGGAACGCCTCCTAGAGAGGATATCCGTCCCGACACCAGCCACTTTCCTGTTTCCTATCTGGGCCTGCTGTCAGTTGTACTAGGAGAGAGACAGAGAGAGAGAGAGAGAGAGAGAGAGAGAGAGACAGAGACAGAGACAGAGACAGAGACAGAGACAGAGACAGAGACAGAGACAGAGACAGAGACAGAGAGAGAGAGAGAGAGAGAGAGAGAGAGAGAGAGAGAGAGAGAGAGAGAGACAGAGAGAGAGACAGAGAGAGAGAGAGAGAGAGAGAGAGAGAGAGAGAGAGACAGACAGAGAGAGAAGGTTGCATACAACAAGAATGCATCCATCCACCTTCCTGGCTGCGATGGACAGATGTGACTGAGCAGACAGACACCAGTATCACTCAGTGTTATATTTATATTCCCTCTTCACATCCACAGATTAATTTGATAGAGCTCAAATGAAGTGGTCAAAAGTGGTCCCAACTTGATTAGTGAACATTTCTCACTTACTGATTTATTTGCACAGGGTCAGTGATGCCTTCGAGGAAAGGAAGGAACAAGGAAGGAAGGAAGGAAGGAAAGGACACGTTTTCTAAGTATTTAGCCTTATCTCAAACCCATGCACACTGTTTGTCTGAGGGAAGCAACAGTTGTGATTGGAGAATCACGAAAAGAGGGCGGGTTTGAGATGTGTCAATTGGCTCAGAGGTTAAGGATGGGAGGGACTTCAAACTGAGCTCATAATGTGTTAAAGGGTCAAATGAGAATTTTAGAACTCTAGCGGCTAGCCATATTTCCTACTTATTGATGATGCTGTCGATTGATTTTCTCAACACGGTCCAAGCTGTTCTTCATACTGCTCCAGTCTGTTTTATGGTTAACTAGCAGTACAAAGAACAGTATGGATTGTGCTGAGAAAAGGACTTCACCAGTAAAGAAGGAAATAGGGCCAAGATTCCAAAATTATGAACTTACACAAAATTAACTTTTTTTCTGGCAGCATTACTCTGAAGCATCCTGATCTCAAACGATTTGGCAGGACCTGCACTTTTAGGGTTTAACTAAATTACGAAAAGTGTGAAGAATGCAGTTAGTTGACCTCTAAAATGTAACGGCCACCATCCCGACTAAAAGCCAAGAGGTTTATTGTATGCTTTTTAACTTAAACTGATAGCCAAAGAGGAATTTGCCACATATCTTCTAGATACCCCACAACTCTTGTCAGATCCACAAGGGAGGTGAAAGGAGTGAGTTGTAGAGCAACGGAGGAAAGAGAGAATCATTGTTACTTCTTAGAGACGATTAGGCGAGTCAGAGCGTCCCTGTCATGAAGATTCTGGCAACTTTTGATACTTAACTTGACTTAATTGAAGGGGGAGGACAGGGGGAAGGGGGGAGGAGTTCTGTGGGTGACAGCGAGTTGAGAGCAGGAAGGGAGCATCCTGGCCCTGGCTGGCTGGCTGTCGGATCACATTACATGATTACAGGAAGGGATCTAGCCCCTGAGCCACAGTCCAGTGATAAGATAGCGACGTGCTAACGTTAGCAGATAGCTGGCTGACTGCATGGATTGTAGACTTGTAAGAGAAGTCTGTAACGGACACATTTCAAATGTTTATTATGAAAAATACTGACCAGATCGGTGGAAATAATCACTAGAATTAGAATGGATAAAGTGGTCATAACAAGGGAAACATTCACTGCTTTAGTAGAACAGGTTCATTTATTTTATTGACTTATTGGCTACTGAGTTTAGGGGAAGGTTTGTGGGAAAACAACTATTTACCCACAGCTCTTGTTAAAACAATCTGTCCAGGTACCATAACTCTGTTGGTAAGCTTGTGGTCATAATTCATAACCCATTAATGCAGCTATTGTGATGTAAACAACTCTTCTTGATCTGTGAGGTTAGCAGCAGTAGTGTTTAGCCTACGGTCCAGGGTTAGAAATTTAAAAAAAAATTCAAGGGCTTTTTTTGCCCCCCTTAATTGCTTTTCGGGGGCTTTTTTTTGTATTTCGGGGGCACAACATTTTTATAATGAAAATTAACAAAGATTATAAAACATTGTTGACACTTTTTTTACAGTCTTCGTCCCTATGTTTGATAACGTAATGTTAATGTCTCCATATATAGGGCTCTACGCTAACCTTTTTCCCAAGGAGCACATGTGCTCCTAAATAAAATGTTAATAAATAAAATCTAAATACAAATTTAGGAGCACACAGAAATTTAGGAGCACAGTGACAATTGTTCAAGTAACACACACACACACACACACACACACACACACGATGTGTGACATCATGGCTTGGTTTCATGTTTTGAGGTACCTTCAATTATCTGTAAATAATACATACATACTCTATCTAAATAGATTACATATTATTGTCCCTGAGTGAGGGCAAGTTGTGTTGTTGTCTTGATATAATAACCGGTTGCCTCTGGATCAATGAATGTCTAATATTGAATAATATTATTAGATATTTTATTTTTAACATCCCTAATTCCAACAGTCAAGAGGCTTGTTTCAAATTGATGAAAAACCCCACACACGCAACGTTTGTGAGTATAGGCTCTGGCCAGATCGATCAATGAAATACGTTGCGCGCTCAGCGCTGTGGAATGAAGGAAATGCGCATCGGGATCAGATTTGGATGTTATTCTTTTGGAGTTGTGTTACAAATGGAATGGTCTTTCCCCGCCGAACACAAGTTACTTAACGTTACACAGCCAGGGCTGTACGCTAAGCTTTTTCACTAGGGGCACACTTGCCCCTAAATGAGAAATTTAGGGGCAAAAAATATTTTTTAGGGGCAAATTTTTAAATAACAATTTTACCATTATTTATATCGATTGTTTTTATATAATATTTTTTTAATAAAATATATATATTATATAATCATACTTGTAGTTGTATTATCTGCGAGACATCGCCACCACGCAACAAGTCTAAATGCTCGCTATATGCAACCAGCTCCACTGTCTGTGTGTACTGAGTAGCCTCCAGCTACGGCCAGGATTCTCCGGAGCTGCAGCTGGGCCCTATACTGTAGCCTCCAGCTACGGCCAGGATTCTCCGGCGCTGCAGCTGCTCCCTATTGACTATATTCAGCGTGCCCTCAGCTCGAATACGCATCGACTCAGTGTTATAAGACATTGATATCAGGACGGAGCTATCTGAACTATTTAGTTTAAAACCTGTTCCACCCCAGGTGAAATCTGCATAAAATGTATACCTATGGTAAATGGAATATTGCTCCACTTCTACAAGGGCTATTTGCATATTCTTGGTATCTAGGAACATCTATGGACCTCAATGAATGTATTCTCAGTGTCAGAAATATTGTGTCTATTACTAGGCTTGCTTAAATTCTGATGAAACAAAGGAAAATATGAATTATGATTTTTCTTTTCATCTTTGACAGTGAATAAAACCATGATAATAATGACCAAACTTAAAAAACTGCCACTGAGCTAATTCAGTACCCTCTTGAGATCATGTGTACAAAAGATCTAAGGAAATTAATAAAGGGAAGATGATAAAATTGAAGGTTTTGTATATACAGTACTGAATTCTCCCATCCGGACCAATGCAATTTGAAATATTATTATAGAATATAGAATATATGCTTATACATTACCTTATTATAGCCAATTCGCACATTTATATATATATATACATATAGTATCTTTCAAATGGCCGAGTTCAATTTGGATATAGTATCACGAGGCATGTATAATAACATATACAGATATTTAATGTAATCGACTGTACTTTTTTATTTCTCCCACAGTGTAATCATTTTGTAACTAATTTCAGATCTAATTATTCCTACATGATTACAATAGTGTGGAGAAACTGACTGCGTTTCAATATTTGTCAAAAACGTTACCTTTTGTAGCTTATTATCGCGAATCATAATTATTGATATGATTCATTCAGAATGCCTAACTTTGAACGACCATAGCGGACCATGGGAAGTGTAGTTTTGAGAAATTCCGACGCTGGCAGATAGCTGGCGATGCGCTCTTCAAAATGGCCGCAAAAAAACTACAATTCCCATGGTTCAACATTTCCATTTACGCTTCAGCGTCAAAAACGCGAGTGAAAAATAAAAACTTAAAATGATATAAACTCACTTTTAACCTATTGCTAAACTATTGCCAACCTAACGTTTTACATTCTACATGTATTTGTGACATAGTAGTGATAATAATACTTGAAAACGTTTGATTTTAAAAACGTTAAATTATTGCAGCACTCATAAAAATACTAATATATGATAATAATGTCAAAAAGGGGTCGGTACCGTGGCCGTGGGGTGGAACAGGTTAATGGGACGTTTCGTTTTGAACAGTAAGCTAACGCAAGCTATCATGCACTACTAGACTTACTGGAGCATTTGTTGATAGCTATCAGTAGCTAGCCGGCTGGCAGGCTCACCGAGGTCCCAGTGTTTACAACAGCCACGGGTGCGAGAGGGCTGGAGGAGAAGCAGATGCCACATCTCTCTCCGTGTGTCTGAGTTCAGTTCAGTTCGGCTCACTATAGGAGGTCGAACAACGCGTCGAAAATATGAAGCAATACTAACTTTACTTTTCTTCATAGCTAAATCAGACAGTCAGCCAGTCTATCAGAGTGAGTGCTCAGTCGATTGTTCCCGCTGATCATACCTGCTGAGTGCTCACTGCTCAGCTCGCGTGAGTGACGTCATCGCGTCATCACACGCCTTGGATAATTTAGGAGTGAAATGCGAATCCAAGGCTTGAAAGCACTACTCGCAAGCCCGCCCCCAGATAATATTTACCAATCGCAACGGCCAATTAAAGGGGCAATTCGCGACGATATCATCGCAGCGTACAGCCCTGACAGCCAGGTCGCGCTATGCAGATGCTTAGCTTGCTAACGTTAAGATAGCAGTGTAATGCTTGATGAGAGCAGAGCGCTCTCTCTGTGTTCGCAGCACCTCTCAAGTGCCTGGAAGCATCTCCCTGTAACACGCAGCGGGCCCCGCCTCCCTCCTCCTTGGAACAAACATTCCACCCAAAAACTGAATTTCAGTCCAGTTTCAATCTGAACTATTAACAGCGGAGCTGTTTTGTAATTCTTCACAATCACTCGTCTGTCTCGCACACTGCAAGTAAATGATTTTTCCGGTTTGCACACACACATATTATTAGGGGCAATACGAGCAGGCATGCGTTGTTCATGGGACGGGGTAGCACGGTGTGCTACCTCACTGAGTATTAAAGATTTGAGCAGAAGCGCGTGCACGCACATCACGCGCTCGCGAGAACGCGCTGCCCTCGACTCGGCTCGTTGTGTTTACCTGCCTCCCGGGCCCCGGCGCTACCTCGCATTATCATAACAATAGCCGCTATAGGCTGGTGTCTTCAACCAGTCTGGGACTCTTTGTGATGTAAATATGGAACGTCCCAAGTTGCCGCTGCCCACAGAGTGCACCGCCGTCCAAAGGTGAACGACGGCGAACGAAGGGCCAAATCAAAACAGCCGTCAATTCCGAATTGACAACTGTTTTGATTCAACCCCCCACCCACCACCACTCACCCCCGGACAACAACACACTCTGCAAACAGCAGCAACCCGGGACATTCCATATCTACATCACAAACTTCGGGACTGAGTAGATAATTAATGAATCTTCTCTTTATTTTTATTATTTATATTAAAACTGAATCAAACCATAAACAAGGTTGCCTGTTGGGATGTTAGATCCTAATGTGAAAAACTGATTTTATATGTCTGCACTTTATGTGCTCATTTTATGCCTGTCTTAATTCTGTTGTGAAGCACTTTGAGCTGCAGTTTCTGTATGAAAGGCTATACAAACAAAGTGTATTATTGTGCGCGAGGGAACATATGCGCATGCGCGCGGGGCCGCGCGCACGTGCGCGCGGCGTCATTATCCTGCGTGCCGGCTCAGTCCATAATAACAACGCAACACTGAATACGAGGGAAATGCTCGCACTGTAGAGCATATATATAATTATATATATAATTAGTAAACTGTCGGGGGCTTTTTTTGCCCCCCTTAACTGATATTCGGGGGCATTTGGTCAATTTTCGAGGGCATTTTGCCCCAAGCCCCCGTTAATTTCGAACCCTGCTACGGTCTGTTATTGCTTTCTGGGTGCTAGGAGGCCCCTGGAGGCAGCAGTGTAGTCAGGTTAGGAGGCCCCTGGGGGCAGCAGTGTAGTCAGGTTAGGAGGCCCCTGGGGGCAGCAGTGTAGTCAGGTTAGGAGGCCCCTGGGGGCAGCAGTGTAGTCAGGTTAGGAGGCCCCTGGGGGCAGCAGTGTAGTCAGGTTAGGAGGCCCCTGGGGGCAGCAGTGTAGTCAGGTTAGGAGGCCCCTGGCGGCAGCAGTGTAGTCAGGTTAGGAGGCCCCTGGGGGCAGCTGTGTAGTCAGGTTAGGAGGCCCCTGGGGGCAGCAGTGTAGTCAGGTTAGGAGGCCCCTGGAGGCAGCAGTGTAGTCAGGTTAGGAGGCCCCTGGAGGCAGCAGTGTAGTCAGGTTAGGAGGCACCTGGAGGCAGCAGTGTAGTCAGGTTAGGAGGCCCCTGGAGGCAGCAGTGTAGTCAGGTTAGGAGGCCCCTGGAGGCAGCAGTGTAGTCAGGTTAGGAGGCCCCTGGAGGCAGCAGTGTAGTCAGGTTAGGAGGCCCCTGGAGGCAGCAGTGTAGTCAGGTTAGGAGGCCCCTGGGGGCAGCAGTGTAGTCAGGTTAGGACTGGAGGCCCCTGGGGGCAGCAGTGTAGTCAGGTTAGGAGGCCCCTGGAGGCAGCAGTGTAGTCAGGTTAGGAGGCCCCTGGAGGCAGCAGTGTAGTCAGGTTAGGAGGCCCCTGGGGGCAGCAGTGTAGTCAGGTTAGGAGGCCCCTGGGGGCAGCAGTGTAGTCAGGTTAGGAGGCCCCTGGAGGCAGCAGTGTAGTCAGGTTAGGAGGCCCCTGGGGGCAGCAGTGTAGTCAGGTTAGAAGGCCCCTGGAGGCAGCAGTGTAGTCAGGTTAGGAGGCCCCTGGGGGCAGCAGTGTAGTCAGGTTAGGAGGCCCCTGGAGGCAGCAGTGTAGTCAGGTTAGGAGGCCCCTGGGGGCAGCAGTGTAACAGACAGAGGTCTGTGCTCCTCTGCATGCTTCTGTCCGCAGTAAACTGAACTCTCAACTGGGAACTTTCATCAGCAGTCAATGAATGCAGGCCTTGAATACAGATTATTTGTCAATGTAATCAATCCCCTGTGTTTCCACTTGTTCTTCTCAGCATATAATATATTAGCTTTCATTGAATGGATCGGAAACAGACCAAGGTTAGTCCAACCTGCTATGCGACGTTTCAGTTCGCAGAGTATAGAGCCATATGAAATCCGCATTCACGGAATCGCGGACGGAATCGCGGAATTAACCAATAAAAATGGAATCAACTGCAAAACGTGGAATATTGCAGAATTTGGCCTAATCTGGACTGAAATTTCGTTTTTGGGTGGAACGTTTGGTGCACACGCGACCGGGGAGGCGGGGACTCTACAGCGTGTTACACACAACACAGCCGCGGTGCTCAAGCGTCTGGCTGCTTCAGTGTTAACATCGTCAAGAAGCTAAACAATTCCACAATAAGCCCTCAATTCAGAGCAGAACAGTATCCTAATGACTTTTATGCCTCCGGTGATAAGGTGTTTTGCTAATTCTGTCAACGTTCCGTGGACTGGACCCGCAAAAACACTTGCGACACTATTGTGATTAAATAGCTATAACGTTACTTAGGACATGAATACATGATAGCTTCTAGCTAAATCTAGTGCACCCATCCATTTGTTTAATGCAAACGATTGTCATTATACACTGCCCTTTATAAACTAAATACACTTAAATAGCTATGTAACGTTATAGGACTATAGATGGAAATGATAGCTTCTAGAAGTTCTAGCTAAATCTGGTGCACCCATCCATTTGTTTAATGCAAACGATTGTCATTATACACTGCCCTTTATAATCTAAATAAACTTAAATAGCTATGAAACGTTACAGTACATAGGACTATAGATGGAAATGATAGCTTCTTGCTAAATCTAGTGCACCCATCCATTTGTTTAATGCAAACGATTGTCATTATACACTGCCCTTTATAATCTAAATAAACTTAAATAGCTATGAAACGTTACAGTACATAGGACTATAGATGGAAATGATAGCTTCTTGCTAAATCTAGTGCACCCATCCATTTGTTTAATGCAAACGATTGCCATTATACACTGTCCATAAACGAAATAAACTAAAGGTGCCTAAATTATGCATTACTATATTTCATCACAATATAATAGATATAGCTAGGTTACTGACATTGTCATTGTGATAATGTCAGTAGTAGCTAGCTGTATCTATTGTTTACACTTGAAATATGTATTTTTATTTTGTCACAATATTAATTGAAACATAGTGTAAAATTGAACTGTATTTCTGAGTTGCAGCACTTAAAAACATTAAATGGACTGTTATATCTTATTCAATTGTGGACATTTATTCATTCCCAATTATTAGACACTATTTCTGATGGTAAAATGAGCATAAAAAGCAAAATACAGAATTCTGAAATATTAAAACGGAAAAAATGGAATTTGGGAAAAAATTAAATGGAATTTGGAAAATAATAAAACGGATTTCATATGGCTCTAGCAGAGTACAGCGATTTAAAAAAAAAATGGTGCACATGATCAGAGCAGTCGTACCAGAAACAACAAAACAAAGGCACTTGATCAACTGTGGGGGGGGGGTCTCCTATAACCTAGTGAGAAGACACTAAACACCGTGTACAAACAGACAGATAAAGGAAGTCTCTAATCATTGACCAGATGGAACCAATCTAAGGAATAGAGCCGCCCTCCAGACCTCAAATCAGAAATGCAATCTAAGCCTACGCATACAGATATGGGGGGTATTCTATTCAGAAATGAGTTGTTGACCAAGTGGGCCACTGGACCTACTAGATGACAACAGCATTATGGCACAGGGCTGTCACTTTCACAAAAAAATCAAATGTCTCCCTTCTTTACATCTTTTATGTAAATTCGAAATTAAATTCGAAATTCAAAAATAATGCGACAGGCAGCCCTATATAACATGGCACGGTGCATCCTGTACAGGTTGGTAGCCTAGCCTAACCCTAGTCTGAACCTAGCAATAGGAGAAAGCCATAGTCCACAAGGGAGATCATGACAGGCTAATTCGATTGCTAGCGGCGCCATTAGCAAATGCTAACAGAGGCTAATTGAATCAGACTGTATGAGGAGAGTAGAGGAGTAGAGAGAGAGAGAGAGAGAGAGAGAGAGAGAGAGAGAGAGAGAGAGAAAGAGAGAGAGAGAGAGAGAGAGAGAGAGAGGGGAACGTGGTCAAAGTGCATTTGTGTATTATGTGTGTGTGTGTGTGTGTCTGTGTGTTTATGCGTGTGTGTGTGTGTGTGTGTGTGTGTATTTATTTATGTGTGTGTGTGTGTGCATTAACACGTCATCCAGTCTGATGAGTCGTCTAGAGTTTCGTCCTGGCTGATAATAACACCCCAGACTTCAGATAGGCCTGCTGTCCACACATCATCTGAACAGAGAGCATAAGAAAGACATGCAAGCGCGCGCGCACGCACGCACACGCACACGCACACACACACACATTCTCTCATTTAAAGGTTTGGACGTAAAGCGTGTCTGTAGGGAGTGAGGAGGATACAAGGCCCCGCCCAGTACTGATTCGGCCCGGTGTTATTGTTGAGGGTGTGATCAGTGCACTCAACACACTCCGTCCATCATCCAGCTGGGACAACTGCAGGCACGCATTACGTGTCTTCATGTACGAGTGTGGGCTTTTTAATATGTCCTGTACTGAGAAACGTTATTTTGACATTCATCTAGTCAGGTAGTAATCAAGTATTATTAGGCTACAGTTTCTTTGGACTGGACCGTAGTTGACCTTCTCTTTAAATGAATTAAACACAGCTTCGAACAGCAGAGTAGCGACTCTTTCTACTAGGACTCCGTTACCAAACACTGGTATGTAGGGCTTAACGGTATGGACCAAATATCATAATACATTATAATTACATTGTGATATAATACTGCTTCATTTCTAAGGTATAGTCTTACATCTTTAGAGCCTCCATTTCCTTTGGATGTCGTTTAAAATCCTTTCAGTGGTATATTGTAGAAATACATTTAAGGGGCCAATCCGCTAATGAAAGTGTTTACCTTGCACTCGGTATGACGGTATTACGGTATACCAGGGTATTTAGAAATCCAGACGGTATTGAAAATCAATACCGTCCGTCACCGTCAAAATCACAGATGCGCTTCAGTTCCTATTACAGTGAAACAGAGTTTTGAGTGTAGTGCACACACGCGCCAGCAGAGGGCGAGACCAGTCCTCACTAGTGGAGCGAGTGGGTCACAACGGTGTTCACGTTTTATGGTAATGTTGCGACAGTGCTGTGAAAATACCGTAAAGCGTTGTGACGAGAGTTGGTGTGTGTTGTTGTGGTGCACTGGTGGAGCAAGCAAATAATCCGTCTCTTATTATATGTGAACTAAAGAGTACAAGGTTTACACAACAGCCCCAAACCGCCTTTTTATTGTATTTGTACCATCCTGTACGCGTGTAGCTTTATGCCAAGCAAGCAGTGCAAAAATTTACCGTAGTGGCATGCAGTAATGCGCCTTTCATTTTCCGCCGCCCAGCGCCCAGGTCGCGCGGAAATAGGCTGTCTATTGCCATTCTCTTTGACAAACTCTAACCTTAACCAGCTCCTTAACAACGCCTAAACTTAACCGTTCTAACCTTAACCAACTCCGAAACAATGCCTAACCTTAACCTTAACCTTAACCATGCCTAACCTTAACCGGCGAAAGAATACACGTTAAAAAAAAATCACGTTAAAAAATATTTTCGATGGGATTCGAACTCGCCAGCAAACAAGCCATAGGATCCACAGCCATGTGTCCTTGCCAATTGAGCTATTGCTAGATACTGAATAAGGGGCGGTGACTTATATATATTGAGCTCCGCTCGTGTCGGATCTCATGCGCATGCGCGGGCACCTCGCGCGAGCACGCCGGCGCACGCACGCACCTGAGCGAGCACGCCGCCGCCGGTGCACGCACGGTAGCATTTGTCTGAAAAGAAGGGCGCTTTACCGCACTAGCGTGCGGTGACGAATGCGGACGCATTTTTGCACTGCTTGCTTGGCATTAACGTACAGGCGTCCTGTACTATCCTCTGTCAGCTGTTTATCTCTCTCTGTGAGCTACTGAGCTTGATTAACTAGCGTTAGCTCACGTTAACTAGCGTTAGCTCTGCGGCTAATCTTAGATTACCCTGAACTAAATCAATGACTAGGTTATAAAGCATTAGAGTAATTTTCACTGCACATAGAAGTAGCCAAACAACAGGAGCATTTCGGGAGCATATGACCAAAACCCAGGCAATTTCGAGCCCTTAAGGAATCAAATAGTCTGCCATGGCTAGGCTAGATGCTAACGCTAACGGTGCGGGCTTCTGACTACCATTCTGAGAGCTGACGATGATTTGTTTACTTGGTAACACGGGTTGCCCCCCCCCCCCCCGCCCCCGCTGATGAAAATGAAAATCATACCGTCATATACCGTACACCGGGGTATTATGTCATAAATGTATGACGGTGTGAAAAAAAGGATACCGCCCAAGCCTACCTTGCAGCGTCAAACGGTTTTGGATTTCCCCAGTAGTGACCAATATCCTTGTAGCATAAAATATACAGTAGGCCCATATTGTGAGACGTGGCATAGTGGTTAGTTAGCCTGTTGCCTCACAACAAGCAGAACATAGTGGTTAGTTAGCCTGTTGCCTCACAACAAGCAGAACATATTGGTTAGTTAGCCTGTTGCCTCACAACAAGCAGAACATATTGGTTAGTTAGCACTGTTGCCTCACAGCAAGCAGAACATAGTGGTTAGTTAGCACTGTTGCCTCACAACAAGCAGAACATAGTGGTTAGTTAGCACTGTTGCCTCACAACAAGCAGAACATATTGGTTAGTTAGCACTGTTGCCTCACAGCAAGCAGAACATAGTGGTTAGTTAGCACTGTTGCCTCACAACAAGCAGAACATAGTGGTTAGTTAGCACTGTTGCCTCACAACAAGCAGAACATAGTGGTTAGTTAGCCTGTTGCCTCACAACAAGCAGAACATAGTGGTTAGTTAGCCAGTTGCCTCACAGCAAGCAGAACATAGTGGTTAGTTAGCACTGTTGCCTCACAACAAGCAGAACATAGTGGTTAGTTAGCCTGTTGCCTCACAACAAGCAGAACATAGTGGTTAGTTAGCCAGTTGCCTCACAGCAAGCAGAACATAGTGGTTCGTTAGCCTGTTGCCTCACAACAAGCAGAACATAGTGGTTAGTTAGCACTGTTGCCTCACAGCAAGCAGAACATAGTGGTTAGTTAGCACTGTTGCCTCACAACAAGCAGAACATAGTGGTTAGTTAGCCTGTTGCCTCACAGCAAGCAGAACATAGTGGTTAGTTAGCCTGTTGCCTCACAACAAGCAGAACATAGTGGTTAGTTAGCCTGTTGCCTCACAGCAAGCAGAACATAGTTGTATTCAGATGCCAATCAATCACTGACGCTGACAAAGTGTGTGAACTTGATACTTCTCTAAGGCTTCAAAGCAAACCACTGATGTTTTATGTGTGTGTGTTTTTTCTGTCCTGTGTCTTTTGTATCTACTCTAGTACTCTAGTGGAGTGTGGCGAGAGAGAGAGAGAGAGAGAGAGAGAGAGAGAGGAGAGAAACAGAAAGAAAGATATATCAAACAGTCTGGGGGCCCCTTGTGAGGTAAACATACCATTTGTCCCTCTACTCCCACTTCCTGTCATATACAGTCCATATAAACACAAAGTCACACACACACACACACACACACACACACACACACACACACACACCTATGACAGAGGCATCAAGGTCATTTTGTAATAACTTTACAGTAGCTTTGATGTCTTTCCCTCTAACCCCCCACCACCACTCAGCCCCTCTCTGATCACTCTGTTAAAAACACTAACCTACAACTCAGCCCCTCACAGCCAAATGAGCATGGAGGCCAAACAGGAGGAGAGCATAGAGGGGGTAGAAAGAGAGAGAGAAATGGGGTGGGGTGGGGGGAGGGGCAGAGAGAGAGACACACGTATTGTTGCTGTCATACAAAAACATTGTGATTAAACAACTGCCATTAATGTGGTTTGTGTTTTATTTATTCTTTTCTTTTTACTTGAATTGAAAGTGTTAATGTTCCTTCACCTGGACAGAAGTATCCCAGGCAGGCCCAGACATTAAAGCACCCGGTACAGTTTCAGAAAATACACAGACGTCAATGGGGAAATCAGATATTTCTTCCCACTTCCTGAAAAGTTGATTCAACCCACACGGCTGTACGTTACTTTTTTTTGCACATAGCACTGGTGCTACAGAGGTTGATCGTTTTGTAGCACAGGCCAAAATCTTGTAGCACGAGTATACAACGTGTTATATTTGTAACGGTCACAAATGTGCCTAAATATTTTTGTGTTGTTATTTAGTTGCAGTGCCATGTTTGGTCACTAAGTGGCGCTCCATTGTTTGATATAGCTACAGGTTTCATTTGATTTAACCTGAGCCAGTGACTTCTTCACTTCCTGTTCCACCTGACGTCCAACAGCAGCGTCAAGCGCCAACTTGTTATAGTAGTTTCTCTAGTAACGATGTGGCTAGTAGGACAGTAGGACTGCACGATTTTTCGGTACTTTACTCTCTCTCTCTCTGAAGTCTAAACTTCACAATTAATTTTTGTTGCATGATCATGTATATTACATGTATTATATATAATTTTTTTATGTTTAAATATCAACATTATCTGGCAATCCTCAGTAAATACTATGAAACTCCTCTGACGTCATCTGGTCTTTCTAAAGACCAGATCATGGGACACACGCGCGTGCGCTCACACACTTATATGGCTTATATAGTAGACAATGATTTTCGAATATTTCAGCTAATGAAGTTAAATGTTTATTATCATCAACTATCCAGTTTGTTTTTATAGTGTAAGGTTTTGCTACTTAAATGTTAACGTACAGTAGAGAGGGAGGGAGGGAGAGACAGGCTCAGGCTCAGTCCCTGAGCCCCCCCCCTGCCTCACTACTGGAGCTCAGCTGTTTTCTCTGTCTGTGAGCAGGGTTAGCTAGCTTAGCTTAGCTATCGTTAGTGGCTGGAATCTGGAATGATGAGGATGCAAAGCTTTTTAGGCTACGTTTAGAAGGAGAGAGTCTGAACAGAAACCGCAAAAATCGTCTTACGGTCTCACTTTTAATTTTGCGTTTAGACTAGGGTTTTGGGATGGAATTCTGCGTGCAGACGACGCTGTAACGACGGAGCCCCACTGTCACACGATTGGCGCATATGTCACATGACGTGCTGTGAAGACCCGCCCTACTCTGCCTCTGATTCGCAGACTGTGGGTGGGGGAATGTGATTGGACCAAAGCAGAGTCACTCACAGACAGTGGGTCCAGTCACGCCGCGGGACAGATTCTTGTGTATTTAAAAGTACTGCCAATGTAGCCTTCAGGTGATCGCCATGGATAGAATCAGACATGCTTTGTTTACGCTTCTAGGCTACTGGCGCATGCCTGTGATGTAAGTACGCGCGACGAGAGCCTTGACAACCCTTTCGTCATCGTTTTATGCGGTTTGACAGTTTAGATGATAGCGCAAAGGTTTATCGGTTCTAGGAATTCCACCCTGGAAGGTAGTCTCACTTTTTTGCGGTTTCACCCCGTAAAAACGCCGTTTCCGTATAACCGAAAGGCACATCCGAAAAAATATTTTTGCGGATTCACCTGCTAGCGTTTCCGTCTAAACAGGGCCTTAGACGCATTGGAGTTTTCACTGCACATAGAAACAGCATGAAGAAAAAAAGCTTTGACTTATTTCGGGCCGCGACTAAATAGGCGCACTGTGGAGCCCTGCTGTAACGTCTTCACGGGCTGTTGTTGTTGGGCGTATACGTAGCTACCTTAGGCTACTTCTGATTGGTGCGCAATGAGAGCACAGCACTTCTGATTGGTAAGCATGACTGGCACGCAAGGAAAAAATCTTGAATCAGACTCGCTGTATAACGTCACACAGAGGGCAAGGCTATCGCATGGGTGCTACTGCAGTAAATTAATTCATTGCACAGGCCGATGTCGCACTCACGCACTGTACCCTGTACTAGCTTCTATATTCGTTTTTCACGTGTTTTGCAAGACTCTGACATCTGAGTGGGGAGATGGTAGAGCCATATGAAATCCGTTTTATTATTTTCGAAATTCCATAAAAATGTTTCCCAAATTCCGTTTTTTCCGTTTTAATATTTCAGAATTCTGTATTTTGCTTTTTATGCTCATTTTACCATCAGAAATAGTGTCTAATAAGTGGGAATTAATAAATGTCCACAATTGAATTAGATATAACAGTCCATTTAATGTTTTTAAGTGCTGCAACTCAGAAATACAGTTCAATTTTACACAATATTTTTCAAATAATAGTGACAAAATAAAAATGCACACAAAATAAAAATACACATTTCAAGTGTAAACAAGAGATACAGCTAGCTACTACTGACATTATCACAATGACAATGTCAGTAGCCTAGCTATATATATTATATTGTGATGAAATATAGTAATGCATAATTTAGGCACCTTTAGTTTAGTTTATTTAGTTTATAAAGGACAGTGTGTACTGACAATCATTTGCATTAAACAAATGGATGGGTGCACCAGATTTAGCTAGAAGCTATCATTTCCATCTATAGTCCTATGTACTGTAACGTTAGCTATTTAATCACAATAGTGTCGCATGTGTTTTTGCGGGTCCAGTCCACGGAACGTTGACAGAATTTGCAAAACACCTTATCGCCGGAGGCATAAAAGTCATTAGGATACTGCTCTGCTCTGAATTTAGGGCTTATTGCGCAATTTCTTAGCTTCTTGACGACGTGAACAGTAACACCGAAGCAGCCAGACGGAAGACGCTTGGACACTGCTGTGTTGTGTGTAAAACGCAGCGGTCCCCGGTCATGTTTGCTTTGCACCAAACGTTCCACCCAAAAATGGAATTTCAGTCCAGATTAGGCCAAATTCTGCAATATTCCACGTTTTGCAGTCGATTCCATTTTTATTGGTCAATTCCGTGATTCCGTCCGCGATTCCGTGAACGCGGATTTCATATGGCTCTAGGAGATGGGGGGCAGAGTGGACCATTTGCAACACAGATGACAAAATATTGGCGAGAGAAAAGCCAGTATGTCCAGTCACACCCATGAGGGAGTGAGAGGGAGCAAGCGGAGGGGCAGCCAGAGGGAGAGCAGGAGGGAGGGAAGAAGGAGAGCCAAGACAAACAAAGAGAAAACAGCGTGAGGGACAGGAAGAGAGGGAGGACAGATGAGGCACAGTGGAATGACTGCTGGGGTGGAGGCAGGCAGAGAGAGATAGAGAGAGAGAGGCAGAGAGATAGAGAGAGAGGCAGAGAGAGATAGAGAGAGAGAGAGAGAGAGAGAGAGAGAGAGAGAGAGAGAGAGAGAACACAGGGTCACAGAGCAGCAATACAAGGAAAGGAAATGGAGAGGAGGTAGTGAAGCAGGACATATTCGTGTCTAGAAGGAGACATGAATGTTCTCCTCAGGATTCATGCCTAAAACCTTGATGTACGAGTCTGTGTGAAGAATAGATACTAGGAGCATTTCTTCTAAGGTCTGGTTTCACTTCCTTCTTGCCGATTCCCTTCAGCCCAGTAGCCTCTGGATCCTTCCTGGGATACTACTGCTGGCTACATGAGTAATGTATGATAAGTAGGGGTAAATGATTGCATCGGTTATGAATCTTGAATAGTAACATGTGTCAATGCTACACCTTATCAGTTTGACGACCTGACCCCCCCCCCCCCCCCCACACACACACACAGGTGGGAATGAGAGCAGGGCAGTGTGTTTGACCTTTGACCTGCCACCCGTCTTAGGAGCTCCACCCCAGGGCCTCCCACGTCGCCTCTCCTCTCTCTCACTTCCTGCCTCCATCTCTCTAGTCTTTCCCACCCTCACTATCACCTCTTCTATCCAAACCGTCCCCCCCCACACACACACACACTTCTCTCTGAAGCCCACCCCCCCATTTTGTATTGGACTAAGGACTATTTATTTTATTTCCGATATCGCCGAGCATCCCGGACTTGAGGGAGAGGAATGGGGAGGTTTGGCTGAATAATCTCTTCTCTCTCCCCCATGTTAGTTGAGCAAGAGTCAGGGAATGGTTTAAACCAGGGGTGGAACCTCTCGCTCACCTGCCTTGTTGCTCACACGCAACGGAACACAATACCCCCCCCCCACACACACACACCTAACAATGGAACACATTCATGCAGGCATTTACACTCTACAATATTTATCCAGTAGAGTCAAGTCACACGGTTGTAAATACATGTTTCCAAATGGTCTGGCAAAAAAGAAATAGTAATTTGTTTGGTATAACCTAGGACTGTCCCTGGTGTAGCAAGGTAATTTATATTCATACACATTCACACTCTATTCAGTCTAGTTCTATGTCCCTGTCTGAGCAGTAGCCTGTCCATCACAGACATTCGCCCAGAGAGAGCGAGAGAGAGCGAGAGAGAGCGAGCGAGAGCGAGAGCGAGAGCGAGAGAGAGAGAGAGAGAGAGAGAGAGAGAAAAAAAAAGTTGTACGGACAAACATTCCCAGGTAGAGTGGCTTGACTGAAATGGCTCATATCCATAACTAGTGAACCTTAACCTCTTTTCAAGGAGGGGGAGACAGAAAGAGAGAGAGCACATGTGCAAGAGAGCGAGAGAAAGTGTGTGAGAGAGAGAGAGCACATGTGCAAGAGAGCGGGAGAAAGTGTGTGTGAGAGAGAGAGAGAGAGAGAGAGAGAAATAGACAGATGGAGGGGGTAAAAAAATGAGTGAGCGTGCACATGCACGCACACACACACACACCCACACAGCCCGTCACTGACACCCGCGGTGTGGATCTTCCTCGTCAGCAGAGGGAAGTCCCTCTGTACAGTAGGCCATCTGCCAATCACTGCCACTTCCTGCTGTGCTCAGTCAGTGAGTGGGCCAGACACCGGTCAATCAGCCTAAGGCTATACACTGCAACAGGCTTATGCCTGAGGGCGGGACCCATACACTTGTTCGCTAGAGAATATAGGCATAATAATTTGGGTGAGGGCTTTGGTTTGAAAATGTGAACAAGTCAGTGAAGATTGCTTTGTTAATGGTTGTAATGTAAACTTTGAAGGCTAAGGCAGCTACCCTTTCTGGATACAGTGTCACAAGCTCATAGAAAGTTGAAAGAAAAAATCTGCGAGCTGGTGGTGTCCTTATAGACCAGCGGTTCTAAAACTACGGGTCGTGACCCAAAGTGGGGTCGTGGGTAGGTGACAGCATTGGCATGTAAAAAATTCTGGCAACATATTTTGGCTAAATAGGCCTCGTTTTATAAATATGCATGATCAAGTTCAACAATGTGTGCTTTTAATTTGATATTCCTTAATTCCACGTTGAAATTACACGAAGTGTGGGGTCGTAAAAAAATTAAATCCTAAATAAAATGGGGTTGTGGTATAAGAAAGTTTGAGAACCCCTGATCTAGAAACAGTGATGATTTATGAAAAGTTGTGATTCCATTCTTTCCAGCACACACAAACACACACAGAGCAGTGTTACCTTAGTAGGAACTGAAAGGAACAGCGCAGATGACAACAAAAAGGCTTTCCATGCTGGGCTATAGGGCATACAAATATAGCAAACACACTCCTAGAGCGCCCACAGGGAGAGATGCCCCATTTAAGCAAAGTCAATGACTGACAACAAGCACAGAATGACTCAGAGGAGCGTGTGTGTGGGAATCAGTATGACTCAGTCAGTGTTTGTGTGTGTGTGTGTGTGTGTATCTTCAACAATTGGTCTAAAATAGCCTAGGTCATGTAGTATGTGTAACTTCTGTTTGATGCAGGGTCACTTTGAAACCAGACACAGGCCTGCTATCATCATGCTGGATCTAGACTGGAACCATTAGTTTACCATTTAGACAATGAAGATGAGAGGCTGGTGATGGGAGGTGATGCAATTCTACTTGTTTGCACGAGTCATTGAATGAATGAAGAAACACAATGTCCATTTTGATATTATCTCTGTAGAGCAGCTGGTCGCATGACAGGGAACAGTCAGTGTAACAAGGGGCCCATAGCCATGGATCAGGGAACAAACTTAAGTTTTTGACTTACCAGCCATTTGGCTGGTAGATTTTTAAAAGTACCAGCCAGGCATATTTTTTACTAGCCAAAAATTATAAATAGCTTTTTAGTATATCGCCATGTGTTATTATTACATATAATACTCTCATATGCTATTTTCAATTAATATCATAAACAACATAAGGAATATTGGCATAATTTTGAGTGGACTGAAGGAATGAGTCAGCGTTAGTTTTAAATGCAAATAATTTATTGAAACATAGAAGTGGGGTCGGGACACACATTTTATTTCAATTTTTTTAACTGTTTTAACCATGTAGTGTAGCACTTTGGGATCCCAGTGAACAAAAAGTGCATTACAAATCCAATCTATTATTATTATTATTATTATTATTATTATTATTATTATTATTATTATTATGTGTGGCTGCCGCCCTGGCGGACATCTGTGCTCTACTGAGTGCACCTTTCTAGTCTAGAGAGAGAGGGCATTTTGTCAACACAAGTTGGAACCCTGAGGAAGCGATATAAGGAAATGAATTGCTCCGCTAATCGCTCATGTTGACCCCGCCCCCAAGTCGCTCTCCGCTCGCTCACCGCTCACCTTGAATCGAGCGCTCCCCACGGCACATCGCTTGGCAGATTTTTTTTTTTTTTTTTTTTTGAGCATGGTGTAAATTAGCTTAAACTACAACAGTCTACACCCCCTGGGCCCCTTAACAATTGTTTGTATTGAGCCGCATTGTAATTGTACCCATTCTGCAATGTTAAATAACGTTGTTTATCCATTCACTAGCTCTATTAAGCGATGATAGCTAGCCTAGCCACAATGCTATGGTCGCTGCCATTAACGTTAGCATGTAAGCTAATGATAACAACAATGGCGTCAAAACTTTTTCTAACAGAATGTGAGTGACAAAGCCTGAACAGGATATCACAGGATCACCCTTCTCATTGGTTGAAAATGGCCTTCATGTTTGTACATCGCCATCTGTTGCTTTGGCATTGTACTACATGAAAGTATATTACATCAGTGTTAAACCACTGTGAGCGGCCTGGAGGGAGTGGATTGGAGAAGTGGTAGATGCAGTGTATTTTGTTAGCAGCCAGGTGGCGGGCAGACCTTAAATTCTAATCGCCAAAGAATAAATCTACAAGCCAGTGGCGCTGGGCTTGTAACTATTTTGTACCCTGCCATGGATGTTATCATTTGATTCTCCTTCACTTTCTCCCTAATATCCTTAGCTGATGGAGGGAAAACAGAACATATTTAGCGTGATATGTTTTCTTTAATGAGATGAGAGGGAGACAGAGTAGGCCTATTTCTTAAATTACTTAAAAAAAATTATGTTACACATACAATCATACATTCATGCTGAGTGAATCAGTTCCCCCAGCCACATGTGTATATAATTTTTTTTGGGGAATTAACTGATAGAAAATGAATCGAATCATGGTCAAATGAAGAGATTTCATGATGCATTGAATCGTTGCCTGAAGAATTTATTCGTTGTGAGGTCGCATCGTTACACCCCTAATAATTATGGATCATGATGCATCTATTCGGTTTTACACCCCTAGTTGCTTATGCATAATCGTTGTGTATACGCTTCATCTATATACAGTAGGCTATATCTAGCTAGAGGATGGTGACGCTGAACTAGAATGTTTAGCTGGCGTGAATCTACAGGTTCGATGAAGACACAGGCAACAGGAGAGATGAAGACACAGGCAACAGGAGAGATGAAGACAGGCAACAGGAGAGATGAAGACACAGGAGAGATGAAGACACAGGCAACAGGAGAGATGAAGACACAGGAGAGATGAAGACACAGGAGAGATGAAGACACAGGAGAGATGAAGACACAGCAACAGGAGAGATGAAGACACAGGCAACAGGAGAGATGAAGACAGGAGAGATGAAGACACAGGCAACAGGAGAGATGAAGACACAGGAGAGATGAAGACACAGGCAACAGGAGAGATGAAGACAGGAGAGATGAAGACACAGGCAACAGGAGAGATGAAGACACAGGCAACAGGAGAGATGAAGACACAGCAACAGGAGAGATGAAGATCATCAAGATGAGATCAATGCCGTGGTCAAATCGAGCTTTTTCCAGTTGAGGCAGCTGGCCAAAATTAAGCCCATCCTACAGGCGCAGCATTTTGAAGCAGTAATCCATGCATTTGTGACTACTAGGCTGGATTACTGCAATGCACTTTATATAGGGGTGAGTGGATCCTCAGTGGCTCGCCTTCAGATGGTGCAGAACGCCGCTGCACGTCTTTTAACTGGCACTCGTAAATATGACCACATCTCACCGATTTTATCCTCACTCCACTGGCTCCCCGTGCACTTTAGGATTCATTTTAAAATTATTTTATTTGCTTTTAAAGCTCTTCATGACCTTGCCCCACCCTACCTCTCTGAGCTGTTGCAGGTCTATACACCTTCTCGCTCTCTTAGGTCAGCTGACCAGCTGCTCCTAGTAGTGCCTACAACTAGGCGTAAGCTCAGGGGGGACCGTGCTTTCTCCGTTGTCGCCCCCAAAATGTGTAATGAGCTGCCACTGCAGATTAGGCAGGCCTCATCACTGCCCCGTTTCAAAGGCCTCCTTAAGACCCACCTTTTCTCTCTGGCTTTCGACACCATGTAGCTTGTTGATTTTATGATCTTATTGTCTTACTGTGTTGTTGTTGTATCGTTTTGTTACTGTGTCCTTTGCTTTTAAATATATTTTTTAAAGTACTCTGATCTATTTAAATTTGTATTGCTGCCTATATTTACCTAATGTTTTCTTCTCTGTTTTGGTACTCTTGTTTTTTTTTATCTATTTTTAGTGCTGCTTATAGTTTTTAATATGCTCCCTCTGTACAGCACTTTGTGCCCCTGTGGCTGTTAAAGCGCTTTATAAATAAAGTTGGATTGGATGAAGACACAGCAACAGGAGAGATGAAGACACAGCAACAGGAGAGATGAAGACACAGCAACAGGAGAGATGAAGACACAGCAACAGGAGAGATGAAGACACAGCAACAGGAGAGATGAAGACACAGCAACAGGAGAGATGAAGACACAGGCAACAGGAGAGATGAAGACACAGGAGAGATGAAGACACAGGAGAGATGAAGACACAGCAACAGGAGAGATGAAGACACAGGCAACAGGAGAGATGAAGACACAGGCAACAGGAGAGATGAAGACACAGGCAACAGGAGAGATGAAGAGTAAGACACAGGCAACAGGAGAGATGAAGACACAGGAGAGATGAAGACAGCAACAGGAGAGATGAAGACAACAGGCAACAGGAGAGATGAAGACACAGGAGAGATGAAGACACAGCAACAGGAGAGATGAAGACACAGGCAACAGGAGAGATGAAGACACAGCAACAGGAGAGATGAAGACAACAGGCAACAGGAGAGATGAAGACACAGGAGAGATGAAGACACAGCAACAGGAGAGATGAAGACACAGGAGAGATGAAGACACAGGAGAGATGAAGACACAGCAACAAGAGAGATGAAGACACAGGAGAGATGAAGACACAGCAACAGGAGAGATGAAGACACAGGAGAGATGAAGACACAGCAACAAGAGAGATGAAGACACAGGAGAGATGAAGACACAGCAACAGGAGAGATGAAGACACAGCAACAAGAGAGATGAAGACACAGGAGAGATGAAGACACAGCAACAGGAGAGATGAAGACACAGGAGAGATGAAGACACAGCAACAAGAGAGATGAAGACACAGGAGAGATGAAGACACAGCAACAGGAGAGATGAAGACAGGCAACCGGAGAGATGAAGACACAGGAGAGATGAAGACACAGGAGAGATGAAGACACAGCAACAGGAGAGATGAAGACACAGGCAACAGGAGAGATGAAGACACAGGCAACAGGAGAGATGAAGACACAGGCAACAGGAGAGATGAAGACACAGCAACAGGAGAGATGAAGACACAGGCAACAGGAGAGATGAAGACACAGGCAACAGGAGAGATGAAGACACAGGAGAGATGAAGACACAGGAGAGATGAAGACACAGGCAACAGGAGAGATGAAGACACAGGCAACAGGAGAGATGAAGACACAGGAGAGATGAAGACACAGGAGAGATGAAGACACAGGAGAGATGAAGACACAGGAGAGATGAAGACACAGGAGAGATGAAGACACAGGCAACAGGAGAGATGAAGACACAGGAGAGATGAAGACACAGGCAACAGGAGAGATGAAGACACAGGCAACAGGAGAGATGAAGACACAGGCAACAGGAGAGATGAAGACACAGGAGAGATGAAGACACAGGCAACAGGAGAGATGAAGATTGATTGATTGATTGAAAAGTTTATTAACAGATTGCAGAATGGGTACAGTACAGTACATCTCAATACATACAATTGTTAAGGGGATGCAGACCAGAGAAAGACTTTCGTCTTGTTTCCACCAGGGTCCCCCATTTTCAATTCATCATAACATATATGACATACATGACATACAGATAGACAGTACTGCTACATCTATACATTTATGACATATCAGATTTGCAAATACAGTACTGTTTGTGATACAAAAGTGTCCAGAAAAGGAGTGTATATACATTTGGCGTAGAAACTGTACATTGGAGGAGGTTGGTGGGGTGGGGTTGGGTGGGTTGGGTGAGGGCTGTACATTGGAGGTGGGGGGGGGGGGGGGGGGGGGGGGGGGTAGGGGACACACACACATTTTACACTGTACATTGGAATGTTGACAAAGCCTTACTTGGTCATTTACTGTACAACTAGGTTAGGACATTTGTAGGGGCCAGTTTCGAATTGCAGTCTCACGTAGGTGTTTTTTGAGAGTGTTTTTGAAGGTGGGTAGTGATTCACATTCCTTTACAGCTTTAGGCAGGAGAGATGAAGACACAGGAGAGATGAAGACACAGGCAACCGGAGAGACACAGGCAACAGGAGAGATGGGGAGTGTGTTGTGAGGGTGTCAGTACAGTGAACAAAATATTAATTATAGATTAGACATCAATAAACCAGTATAAGCCAAGGGGGTTCTCAGTGTGTGCGTGTCATACAAGACAGATTGTGAGTTTGTGTACTGGTGTGTATGTGTTTGAATTTGTGGATATCATAACACATTTTGTTATTATCGTAACGGTTTGTGTGATTGTGCAGATTTAAATGTAAATGGGTGTGTTTTACACACTTACACATGCATGTGTGTTAAGGCTGAGCCCGAATGTTCGAACGTTCGTTCGTTCCACTGACATTCGGACTTTAATTAATGGGTTCGAACGTTCGGTGAAAAGAAAATAAAGGAGGCGCACGGGGTTGAGGCGATGTGAAGCGCTCGGCTCAACCAGTATGGTCTGCCGGCCTGCCGGGCTGTAGCTGGATACTATCGTCTCAACCAGAGCTCTCAACCAATGCAATAGAACAATTTTTATTGACAGGCGATTCTGCCAATTACGTCACACCGCTTGCTAGGGCTGGGCGATAAAACGATAACGATAACTATCGCGATAAATTATTTCCTCGAAATAAACATGAAACGTGGTCGCAAAGTTTCGATATATCGATTTTCCAAGCTTGGCTCCGTTCAGCCTCGGCTCAGCACACTCACTAACAACAACCAACGTTACGTTAGGGGTGGACGGTATGGTCTAAAATTTATATCACGGTATAATTTGAAGCATAGACGGTAACGGTATATATCACGGTATCAGTGTTTCCGTTAGAATAATTTTTTTGCCTGATAGGCAGGCTATATAAAGAATGACATCCTCAAGGCATGTAGATTTATAATATTTTAACTTAAAACTAGGCTACTTTTGCGTATAAAGTCATTATATTCCAAATAAAATAAGTCCCGAGTCAAGACTCCGTGCTGCTCCCACTGCAAACAGCAGGGCTGGATGCTGGATTTTGCTAGAAGCATATGTAGCTGCAGAGCCGCAGAGCCAGGGGCTCTTTCAGGTCAATTCAGGGCAATTCAGCCGTTGGGTGGGGGGGCGCTGTTGAGCGGCCTGTGACCAGACCTGAAAGAGCCCCTGGCTCTGCGGCTCTGCAGCTGCATGCTATTTCGCAAATCCACTGCTGCAGCCTTCCTCCCGCTGCAGCCGTCGTTATCATAACACTACACACATATCATAATGTTTACAGCAAACTGTAGTTGATCACCAGGTATGTTTTATTAACGTAGAATAATTCATATAAGAAAAACGATAGGTAAGAGAGTATTTTAGTGTCATATTTAGCACATTGTCATGGAATACACCGCTTAGATACAACAGGCTGGCTAGGATAACTAGCTTGCACGGCACTGTTTTATATATTTACGTGCCAAGTATGTGTGTGTTTTGAATTCTGAGGCCACGTTTATAGTAGTGAGGGGTATACAGTTCGTTTCAATATATTGTGGCGGAAGAGAGTATTTTAGCGTCATATTTATTGTCATGAGATACTCCGCTTGTCGGCTAACTGCTAACGTGCGCGGACTGATGACGACATCAACTCGACTTGAGACATTCGCAGCAGCATAAGAAGTTAATTAAACTTGACAGACATTATATCGACGATAATTATCGATATCGAATTATATGAAAATAATTAAATAATTTTATCGCGATAACGTTTTTGGTCATATCGCCCAGCCCTACCGCTTGCACCCGCCTCTGCTGTTACCACCAATCGGCAAGCGTTTATTAGTTTTTTACTTCCGGCAATGCTGCCATTGATCTGCTTGCGAGAAGCACAACAGACTTACCGTAGCTAATACGTTAGCTCCCCGCCGAGGAAGTAAAAGTCATAACAAGGTTTCCCTAGGTGAACCTGCAGAAGGATCATTAATGAATACCAGCCTTTTTCGGCCACGGAGCACGAGCTTCGTGGCGGGAGGTGGTTGCGTTGGAAACAACTCTGGCCGAGGGCGGACGGGCGGCAGGCGTGTTGGGAGCCCGGCGGCGTGAACACTTAAGGTAAACGCAGCCCGGCGGGACCCCTCCGGGGGCCCCCCCGCCGGTGTCTCTCTGTCGTCCCCCGTTCCGAGGTAGACGGTGGACGGGTCTGTTGAGGAGCCGAGGCGCCTTCCCGTCGACCAAGAGTGAATACCTGTTATTGAACGTGTAACACTAACTATATAACGTTAATGCCACAAAACGAATGCCTTTGTTTATCTAGCCCCTTACGTGACTGCGGTGTGCAAGGGCTATTGTTTATCATAAGTAGTAACTTTGATGCAGTAGCTTGTTTATTTTCTTCTGAGTGCTTTGTTTAATTACATGTTTACATGAACAGCCACCACTGTAAACATGTTTTTCACCAATAGACTATGCAATGCCGCCCTCCGTAGGATCTATAATAATACAATAAAAAAAATATATATATTATTATAAAAAAAAAAAAAAAAAAAACGAACGTTCGAACGTTCGTTCGATAAACCCTGGCGAACGTTCGAACCCTAAAAACAGGGTTCGGGGACAGCCTTAATGTGTGTGTGTGTAACTGTCTGTGTGAAGGACTGTGAATAGTGGAAATGTCACTGTATTTATAATTGCTCCAACAAGCCTGGGGTATCATGCTACCACTGTCTGCAGAGACAGCCTATGTCTATGGAGTACCAAATGGCCTGGACAGAAATTACTGTGTGTGTGTGTTGTGTGTGTACGCGCTCGTGTAGGCTCCACTCTACTTGCGGGGTTCTAAGTCCTCCAAAAATTACCAGTACGCCAGAGTAGGAGAATGAATACAAGTCAATAATAGGTCAATTAGTGTATGCGGCAACTGACCGTGTGTGTGTGTGTGTGTGTGTGTGAGTGAGTGAGTGAGTGAGTGAGTGAGTGAGTGAGTGAGTGAGTGAGTGAGTGAGTGAGTGAGTGAGTGAGTGAGTGAGTGAGTGAGTGAGTGAGTGAGTGAGTGAGTGAGTGAGTGAGTGAGTGAGTGAAAGAGAGAGAGAGAGCGTGCATTCACTACAAGGAACTAGTTACTAGATGAAAACGGGGCCAGCATGGCTGACTGGCTCTGAAGCACTGATCTGACTTCAGTTCAGGTTTGTTCAGGTTTGAGCTGTTCTCAGTAGAGCTGCCTCCTCTTATGCCCAGTCCACACGAGTATGGATATTTTGCAAAACGCACATTTTCCTCTACGTTTGGGCCTTTCCTCCACACGAAAATGCATTTTAAGGTGAAGAGTTAAAAAAATATCAGTTTCAGTGGATCCGTGTAGCCATGTTAAACCCATCGTCTAGAGCAGGGGTCTGCAACCCGTGGCTCTGGAGCCACATGCGGTTCTTCAGCCCCTCTGCAGTGGCTCCCTGTAGGTTTGAAAAATAATAATAATATGGAAATAAATAACGGCTATTTTATATATATATAATATTATATATTATAGAAATATTTTATCAACTAAAATATACGTCACACCCCGCACCTCTCCCTGCCGTCTGCAGGTGGCTAATCTTGAGTTTTTCCGACCCCCCAGTAAGCTAACCATGGATAAATCCAAAAAAAGAAAAGTAGAGGGTTTAATTGAGCGTGGACAGATTAATTTGCTTCCACTACTTTTTTTAAACTTTTTTTTAAAATCTTTTCCCCCCTCCTTTTTCCGTTTTTCTCCCATCCCAATGTTAGTCGTTATGCCAATTCCCAATCCCCTTCCTGGTCGCTGCGCACCTACCCCCTACCGTCGGTCTGGGAGGGCGGAGACTATCACTATCACATGCTTCCTCCGACACATGTGTAGCCAGCCCACCGCTTCTTTTCAACTGGCAGCGCGGACTCTCACTGGGGGAGTGTAACGTGTGGAAGGGTCACCTCCCCCAGATCCTTTCCTCGCTGTGCAGGCGCCCCGACCGAACTGTAGGAGTCGCTGTTTACAACGACCAGGACCCACCCCACCGGCTTTCCCACCCGCTGACACTGCCAATGGACCCATCTCAAACCCTGCCCTCTTTTCTTGATCCTCCAATCACAACTGTCGCTTACCTCGGACAAACAAAGGTAAGCGACAGTTGTGATTGGAGGATCAAGAAAAGAGGGCAGGGTTTGAGATAGGTCTATTGTGTCAGTACTCAGTATGGACGGCCGACCAAGCCGGAGGTACAGCAGCTGGATTCGATCCCACTGTCTCTGCGGTGGTAGACAGACGCTTAGTCCGCCGCGCTACCCGGCCAACCAATTTGCTTCCACTACTAATGTTGCGTGCTTACCTGTATGGTTGATATGTGGCGAAAAATTAGCGGGAAAAAATAACTCACTCGCCACTTAAAAAAAAATCAAAAGCATGTATTTAACAAACTAAAATAATAATAAACAAAAAATGTGAATCTACTTATGCCGACGTAAATGTCCAATAGGCCTAACTAAATAACAGATACGCGCATAATATGCTGAAAACAACCAACTGTATTAACGAAATATAGAAATACTGTAGATGCGTTAGTTAGAGAAAACACATTTCAATAATATATGCCTTGTTCTATGCACACTGCACACTGCCAGCCAGCCTGTATGCGATGGAGAGAAGATAATCTCCCGATTCAGATACAATTTAACACAAACGGTCCCAAAGATATTTAATGTTTATCTGCATATTTTCACACCACCAACAAAGTACTGGGTCCATTGTCTCTTATTTGGATTTTCTGTCACTACATTATTTTACTTTTCAGTTGCTGCCGCCAATGAAAATCAGCTATGCATGCTCAGACTATGGTATTTGAGATATCACCACCTACTAGCCCAGCATGCTTGTTGGAGCAATTTATATACATTTCTGCATTTACGTCTGGACGGAGATATAAAAAAAATTATCTAAATAAATAAAAATGGACAAGGATGTTTTTTTTTAAACGTAGCGGGAAAATATCAGTTTTGAAAAATATCCATATAGGTGTAGTCAGGGCCTTAGTCCATTTATCAATTAGTTGAGATCTCAAGCCCCGCCCTCTTTCCTTGATCATTCAGTTACAACTGTTGCTTCCCTCAGATCAAGGATCAAGAAAAGAGGGCAGGGCTTGAGATAGGTCAATAAGTCGGTCTGATCTTAGTCGATATTTATGCTTCTTTTCCATGCTGCTGAATGAGACATTTTCAGAAAAATTATGATAGCATCTCTGGTCAGCATGAGATTTAAAGAGGTCTTTCTGCCTGATTAATAGATTAGTCAACAAAACGTATTAAAAAGCTATTATTAGCTGACCAAGAATTAGTCCCATCAGTTCTGAGAGATTTTTGTGTGTATATTCTTTAGTTTTTCCCTTTATATTTTTGACTATATATATAAAAAAAAAAAAAAAAAATACATTTATAGACCAACAACACTTACACAATACCTACAATGACTTCAACAACACAGCAGTACATCCACATGGGCCCCTTGAATTCGGCCGCACTCAGCCTACTAGACCTCCATGAGAGGGACCCCCCCCCCCTCCCGCCATCTACCCCCAGAAACAGGGCTCCCCCACATCCCAGGGCCGTCCCCACTCGGGGCTGAGCACTCAGCGACATGGGTACCTTGAATTTGATCCCCCCCCCCCCCGGGCCAAACCGCGGAAACGATGGTCCCCCTCCCCCGACATCCCCCCCTGTGAGTCAAGCCCATTGGAGCCCCCGATATCCCAGGCCGCTGCGCTCGCAGCCGGGCCCCCAGCGACACGGGTCCCTTGAATCAATTGGGCCAGGCCCAGTAGAGGAAAGGATAGGGGACTCCCCCCCACCGAGCCAAGCCCGCTATTTCCCATGCCACGAGAGCCCCACCCCACGCTCACCGACCCCCCAACACACAGGGCCCCGCCGGGCAAAGCCCAGCCGCTCCGATCCCCCCGAGAGACGGAAATACCCCCCAAAGGAGGTTCTCCAAGCCGCTCTTCATGTCCAACATTTTGAATTCTTGTCCTTCATATTTGTCCATGTGCACATTTAAAGTCTGCTATTCTAACATAACTCTGAAGAAATAATATATAAGAAGACTAAAGACAATTGGCACTTCCCAGGTCATCTTTTTAACCCCGTTTAACCCCCGTTGGCGGGTTGGAGGGGTAAGGCTCTCCTGAAGAGGGCCCCTCCTATAACGACGTAGATATTCCCAGTGGAGATTCTCCAATGTCCCCATTATTGTCCAACATTTTATTTGAATTTTTATCTTTCATATGATAGTACATTTCCCGAGCTCCCGGTCAGGTCTCCGGATGTGATTCCCCATGTTCCCCGTCATCTTAGTTGTGTGTCATGTGTGCTAGTTTCCACAGTTTAGTCTAGAACGTATTATTTGTATTATATGTCCCGAATCAAGTCCCAATTTCCCCAACTAATGTGTTTACCTTGTCTGTACTCCCAGTGGTCTGTGTGTTATCTGCATTGTGTCTCGAACCATAATCTCCATTCACTATCAAATAATATGCTTAGTTGTGCGTCCTGTGTGTTAGTGTCTACAGTTTAGTCCAGTACGTGTTATTTGTATTATATGTCTCAAATCAGGTCCCAATTTCCCCAACTAATGTGTTTACCTTGTCTGTGTGTTGTCTGCAGTGTGTCTCGAATCATAACCTCATATGCGATATTGAATCTTGGTCGGTGTGTATGACCTCAGTGCTCGAGTCCTGCTTGGTGTGTGAGACTTCGTTATTAGAGTTCTGGCTGGTCCGGTTGATCTCGGTGTTCGGATCCCGGTTGGTATGTGTGGCCTCCGTGTTCGTATCTTGGCCGGCCCGGGCGGCCTCCGCGTCTGCATCTCGTGTGCGGATGGTCCGGCCTACCTCGGTGTCCGAGTCCTGGTTGGTCCGATTGTATCCAGCGTATCCCTGTCCCTCCCCCGGGGGCCGTCCGTTTCACCTCTCCCGAACCAGCCTCCGAGTCCAGTCCGCGTGTTGACCATGTTAGCTTGCAGCTTAGTATTATTTCAGTTTTAGTATTACACGGTTCTGGTAAGGCTCAGCCCCACAGGGTAAGCTTTGAATATGGTCTTGTCAGAGGAGGAAAGACAAGTAGAGGTTTCTGCAGTCTCTCATTTGGGGAGGGGCCGGCAGGGGGGTCTTGGGATGTTTTGCGTTTTGTGTTCGTATCCTTGTTTTCTTTTGTGTTTCTTGTTCATGTCTTTAATGATGCATTGTTCTTATAGAGGGTTACTGTCAATTAAATTGCTCTGTGCTTGGGCTGTCTGTGACCAGGAGGTAATTATGTCTTGTTTTACACCACGGTATGGCTGTACCTAATCCTAATAAATTGCGGGGGGCAACTACAAAATTTACAACATGGAACACTAAAGGGATTAATCACCCAGTGAAACGCAGTAAAATATTTGCACACTTATCAAAACTGCGAACAGATATAGCCTTTTTAACTGAAACACATTTGCTTAATAAGAATCATAATATGCTGAAGAGGGGGGGCTTCTCGCAGATTTTCCATTCCAAATTTGATGCCAAATTCCGTGGTACAGCCATTCTTATTCATAGAGATGTGCAGTTTACACAATCAAAGGTGATATCGGGCAGCGATGGTCGCTATATTCTCGTTCAGGGACACCTGTTTAATATACCGGTGGTACTGGCATGTGTCTACGCTCCTAACTGGGACAATGCTAAATTTTTTCGTGATTTGTTTTCTCTGCTTCCAGACTTGAATAGTCATCACTTGATTTTGGGGGGAGATCTAAATACAGTCCTATATCCCCTGCTGGACAGATCCAGAACAACACCTGGAACATTGAGTAAATCAGCAGAGACTATTAATGCTTTTCTACAGGCATACGGAGTGATTGACGCATGGAGGTACAAACACCCAGGGTCGAGACAATATAGCTTCTTCTCAGCAGCACATCAGTCCTATAGCAGGATTGATTATCTTCTACTCGATAAAAGGCTCCTCCCATTTCTTAAGTCAAGCGATTGTGAGAGTATTGTTATCTCAGATCACGGCCCAGTTACAATGGCACTGGGATTTCCAAATAATGAACCCCCACAAAGAATATGGCGGCTGAACTCATGCTTATTGTCGAATGAAAAGTTTGTTGATTTTATTAACTTCCAAATAGATTTTTTCATAGAAACTAACAAACATCCGGACACAAGCCACTGTAACTTCTGGGAAGCGATGAAAGCATTATTGCAGGGCCAGATAACATCTTTTAATGCCGGTCTGAATAAGAGACGCTCAACGCGCCTTAATGAACTGACCTCCCTATTAAAAGATATTGACCATAAACACTCAGCCTCACCATCCACTGACCTCTACAAGGAGAGAATTACTCTGCAGACAGAATTTGACATCCTGTCCACTGTGGCAGTGGAGGAGCTTCATCTTAGATCTCGCCAGGAGTTTTATGAACATGGGGAACGAGCTAGCAAATTGCTATGTCACCAGCTAAGACAGTCTGCAGAGGCCGGACTTATTGCCGAGATTGACACTTCAGATGGAATAGCTACCGATCAAAAAATCATCAACAACCAATTTAAGGAGTTCTATGAGACCCTTTACACCTCTGAGAAGAGGGAGGATATACAGATGGCGCAGTTTCTCGATGATCTTGATTTGCAGACCTTAAGTGACCAGGATAGGTCTGATCTTGACCGCAATATCTCTGTGGCTGAAATTGATCAAGCTATCAGGAAGATGAAGGGTGGCAAAGCCCCAGGGCCAGACGGCTTCCCAATAGAATTTTTTAAAACATTCTCTCTTAAACTAATTCCTATTTTAAAAGATGTATATGCAGAGGCACTGGAACGGGAGTCACTCCCACCCACAATGACGCAGGCCACAATTTCAGTCCTTCTTAAAAAAGGAAAAGACCCTCTGAAGTGTGAATCATATCGGCCAATCAGTTTGCTTTGCTGTGATTATAAGATTTTAACTAAAGTTTTAGCCAGTAGACTGGAGTCAGTTATCCATACAGTGGTACACCCGGATCAAACAGGCTTTATTCTGGAGCGTCAGCTCTTTGGTAACATACGTAGGCTGTTCAATATCATATACTCTCCTGAAGCCCCGCCCACAGCAGAGGTTCTGTTATCTCTCGATGCTCAGAAAGCATTTGATCGCATTGAATATGAATATCTTTTCACAACTCTAGAGAGGTTTGGGTTTGGGCCCATTTTTCACGCTTGGATTAGGGTCCTGTATGTTTCACCACAGGCCTCGGTCTGAACCAATAAGACTATTTCCAAATACTTTCAGATAGGGAGGGGCACTAGACAGGGTTGCGGATTGAGTCCCTTATTGTTCGATCTCGCCATTGAACCACTGGCGGTCGCTCTGAGGAGTGATGCGGGCCTCGCAGGTATCTCTAGGGGCGGCCAAACACATATACTATCACTTTATGCAGATGACCTGATCCTGTACCTGTCCGATCCCCATGTTTCCATCCCGAAGGCACTGGATATTATCTCAAACTTTGGCAAGTTCTCAGGATACAAAATTAACGTCTCTAAGAGCCTGTTGTTTCCGGTTAATGATTTAGCTCGAAAGATGTCGTTCGGGGCATACCCACTGAAGATAATATCTGAGTCTTTTACATACCTGGGAGTGACTGTGACACGCAAGTATAGGGATTTATTTAAGCTAAACCTTAAACCAGCCCTGGATAAGGCTAAACAAGATCTTGCTCGCTGGTCAACACTTCCCCTATCACTAGCCGGCAGGATTAACTCAATTAAGATGACAATTATGCCCAGGTTCCTATTTTTGTTTCAAACAGTGCCCGTCTTTATCCCCAAATCCTTTTTCAAAGAATTACACATTTATTACAACCTTTATCTGGAATAAGACCACCCCGCGTATTAGAAGGGCATTCCTGGAAAGACCGAAAGAGGATGGAGGATTAGCACTCCCAAATTTTCTACAATTCTATTGGGCGGCAAACATCCACAAATTGACATATTGGCTGGCTGCATCACATGGGGGAGGCGGAATGGTGTGGGTTGACATGGAACAACACTCCGCCCACCCGGTATCCTCACTAGTGTGTGCTCCACTGCCACTCCGTAAAAAGCGCCTCACAAATAACCCCATGGTGATTGGCTCACTCCGTATATGGGCACAGTTTAGGACTCACTTTAAATATAAACAAGCCTCACCCTATCTCCCAATTGCATCTAATGCACTTTTTACGCCCTCACTCATGGATGCAGCATTCAAGACATGGGCCGGAAAGGGGCTAAAGAAGGTGAAGGACCTGTTTAAAGAAGGGCTTTTCATGTCCTTTGAACAGTTGGTAGGTGGGTATGACATCCCCCGCTCACATTTCTTTAGATATCTACAGGTGCGGGGTTTTGTAAAGAAATATTTTGCTTCTTTTCCTGTACTTCAACCAGACAGGTGGCTGGATAAGTGGCTGGAGGGAGACCCCAAACAAAAGAGGATAGTGAGTTCACTATACAGGGATATCCAAGAGATGGCATCCCCATCACTGGACCGTATTAGGGAGTCATGGGGTAAGGATATGGGACTTGAAATCCCTGAAGATTCTTGGCAATTGGCAATTAAAAGAATACATTCATCATCTGTCTGCATCAGACATGGATTACTCCAATTTAAGGTATTTCATAGACTACACCTCTCTAAGAGCAGACTTGCCGAGATCTACCCGGATGTGGATCCGACCTGCCCCAGGTGCCATCAGGCTCCAGCCACTCTCTGCCATATGTTCTGGTCATGCCCATCACTATCCCGATTCTGGCTTTCTGTTTTTGAAACATTTTCATTCATGTGTGACAGGGAGATCAGCCCCAACCACTTGGTTGCAGTTTTTGGAGTGCTCCCTGGCGAAATCAGGGTATCTGTCGCTCAAACAGATGCTGTGGCCTTCTCCTCTTTGTTGGCTAGACGCCTTATTTTGCTTAATTGGAAGTCAGCCATCCCTCCATCACATCGACGCTGGGTCGAAGATGTGATGGCACACCTAAAACTTGAGAGACTTAAATACTCCACCAGGGGCTCTACCCAGAAATTCTTCCAAGTTTGGCAGCCATTTCTGGATTATTTCAATCTAAAATTCCCGGCAGAGGATGCTCAGGCATAGGATAGGCAATTTCTATATGGCAAGTGACAACCTCTATGGGAACAATGCAATTTTCTTTGATTATTTTTACTATTTTTATTTTATTCTTGTCTACTTTATTTTTCATTTATTTTAGGTATTGTGTGGTTATATGTAGTCATGTATTGTATGTATGTTTGTACGTATGTATATAATGTTGTTGAATGTTTAAAAAACCAATAAAAACAATTTAAATAATGTTAGCTTGCAGCTCCTTCTCCAGCCAGGCCTCGCTGCGGTCCAACGCCTCACTAGCTTATATCACTTGCTGCGCTACATTCATCGTGTTGACTTCCATGTTAGCTTGCAGCTCCTTCTCCAGCCAGGCCTCGCTGCGGTCCAACGCCTCACTAGCTTGTATCACTTGCTGCGCTACATTCATCGTGTTGACTTCCATGTTAGCTTGCAGCTCCTTCTCCGGCCAGGCCTCACTGCGGTCCAACGCCACGTTAGCTTGTATTCCCCGACCCTTCTTCAACTCCTCCCTGAGTCCATCTATGTTGCCCTGGATGTTCCGCATGCTAGCTTGGGTAGCCATTGCGTTAGCCTGTATGCTAGCTTGCATGCTCTGCTTGTTAGCTAGCTTGTATGTCAGCTTGTATAGCTTGGTTAGCCATTACGTTAGCTTGTATGCTAGCTTGTAGCTCTTGGTTAGCTATTGCGTTGCTAGCTTGAAGCTCCGCTATCTCGCCCTGGATGTTCTGCGTGCTAGCTTGGATAGCTTGTGTAGCTAACGCTCGAGCCCGTGTGTTAGCCTGTATGCTAGCCGTCTCCCGAGCCTGTATGCTAGCTTGTAGCTCCTGGTTAGCTACTGCGCTAGCCTGTTGGCTAGCCAACGCGCTCTGCATTTCAGCTTGGATGGCGGCCCATATGCTAGCTGTCCACTGCGTCACGCTAGCCTGTAAGCTAGCTTCCCACTTCATCACGCTAGCCTGTAAGCTAGCTTCCCCAGCCTGCATGTTAGCTTCCCACTGTGTCATGGCAGCCTGAATCATCTCCTGCGCCCTCCTTTGTACTTCTTCTGGGGTCGTTTTTCTTTGAATCTTTTTATTTTTATTTCGCTTTGAATTGTTTTACTTCCTTTTTTGATATTCAATGATGGGGAGGCGTCTATGCCTTCTACAACGCTGTTCGGTTTCCGGGTTCCTCCGATTGGCCACTAAGCCCACGTGACCCTACGCTAGCACGCCCCCCTTATCGCCGCCAGTTATCGGTTACGCCCGCGTATGAGCCGCGACAAGCCCCTTCAATAACAGAGCTCTCATATTTGCGAATGCATAAACTATATCTTAAATTATGGCTATGTGTCTAATATGGCCGTCGCTTATCAATGACTTGTTTTGTTTACATCAGGGTGAACGCTGTTGTATTAGCAAATATGAGAGCCAGCAATACGCAGCTCCAGTTAACCTAATTTATACCGTAATGAATCATTAAAAAAATATACCGTTAACTGGAATATGTTGTTTCTTTACACATATGTTGGATTATGTAATTGGTTTGTCATGACAAACCAATAAAAAATCGCTACTTTACATCAGGGTGAACGCTGTTACTCTGCCACCACCCACTTCAATGACAGAGCTCTCATATTTGCGAATGCATAAACTATATCTTAAATTATGGCTATGTGTCTAATATGGCCGTTGCTTATCAATTGACAGAGCTCTCATATTTGCGAATGCAACAGCGTTCACCCTGATGTAAACAAAACAAGTCATTGATAAGCGACGGCCATATTAGACACAGCCATAATTTAAGATGTAGTTTATGCATTCGCAAATATGAGAGCTCTGTCATTGAAGGGGCTTGTCGCGGCTCATGCGCATGCGCGGGCGTAAGCGATAACTGGCGGCGATAAGGGGGGCGTGCTAGCGTAGGGTCACGTGGGCTTAGTGGCCAATCAGAGGAACCCGGAAACCAAACAGCGTTGTAGAAGGCATAGACGCGACCGGGAGCTATTTCATGTGGCTGTTCACCAGAACGTCGCAAACCGGAAGTCTTGACCATATTTTTACCCTTTTATATTTGCAGTGGTGAAGCTTGCCTAGGGCGCCAAATGTGCTAGGTCCGGCCCGGAGTGTGTGTGTGTGTGTGTGTGTGTGTGTGTGTGTGTGTGTGTGTGTGTACGTATGCGTGTGTGTTTGAGAGACAGCTCTCCACTTTTCGGAAGTCAACACACTGGTTGCTTCCTCAGCGAACAGCAAGAAAAGTGTGTGTGTGTGTGTGTGTGTGTATCCGTCATGAGTCATGTTAAGAAACATCTGGATGCATTCCTGACATGCCTGTGTGGTGACAGCAGCAGGCTGGCAGGGAGCGGGAGAAGCCGTTGGAACAGGAAGGAGGAGGGAGAGCGGGTCAAGAGGGAGGAAGAGAGTGATAAGCTGCAGGAGAAGAAGAGACATGGAGAAAGACACTACAGTAGATCACGTCCCATGCACTCCCCGTGGTCTAACCAGTGTTGTCAGTCTATACCAGCGTAGTCAGTCTATACCAGCGTAGTCAGTCTATCAGCATAGTCAGTCTATACTAGGGGTGGGAATCACCAGTTTAATCACGATACGATACGATATCGATTCTTTGGACAATGATACGATATTATCCGATATCACACAGTCTGCCACGATACGATATGATACGATTCGATTCAGGTGCCTGCGATCGATATGAGACGATATTATGTGCCCATTTAATACAATCAGTAACATTTAAATCAACAAAAAAAAAAGGCAATGGAAATATCATGACATTTTTATTTTTGAGCTCTTCCAGACATTTAAATGAAAAACAATCTATTGTTTTTAATACAAATAGACCTCCTGTTCACTGTTTTTGGTTCATTTTTCTTTTTTTTCTCTCGATATTAATATCCTATTCACTGTCACAGAGCTGTATTTTGGCTGGAAAAGCATATTGGGAGTCCCAAGGTGCAGTACCGGCCAGATCCTGTTAGTGGGGCTATCCCCGAGAATGCACCCTCCCAGTCCCCACTTCTCTCTGCCTATGGCGCTGGGTTAGCTTGTTAGCTCACGCTAAAGTAACGTTATATTCGATCTTTAACGCGACGTGGGCATAATGGAGTGACGAGGATTGCAAAGCAGGTTAGATGCATTGGACCCGTTGTGGAATAAAACAGCAGGGACATGTTTTGGGTCACAGAATAGGCACACTAGTGACGCTCTAGACGCTACTGCTGTTGATGTTAACGGAGTTTGAGTTTCACAACACTGGGCGCGGGGCGATGACGTCGCCGTCGCCCGCCGGATTTTCAAAATAAGAGTATCGCAATATGAATCGATCTTTTTACGTGGCATCGATCCTATTTGATTATTGATAATAGATCGATATATCGATCTGGATCGATGTATTGTCCCACCCCTAGTCTATACCAGTGTTGTCAGTCTATCAGCGTAGTCAGTCTATCAGCGTAGTCAGTCTATCAGCATAGTCAGTCTATACCAGCGTAGTCAGTCTATACCAGCGTCGTCAGTCTATCAGCATAGTCAGTCTATCAGCATATACCAGTGTCGTCAGTCTATACCAGCGTCGTCAGTCTATACCAGCGTAGTCAGTCTATACCAGTGTCATCAGTCTATACCAGCGTAGTCAGTCTATACCAGCGTAGTCAGTCTATACCAGCGTAGTCAGTCTATACCAGCATAGTCAGTCTATATCAGCGTAGTCGGTCTATACCAGCGTAGTCAGTCTAGAGTCTATGCCAGCGTATTCAGTCTATACCAGCTAGGGATGGGTACGGAATCCGGTACTTTTAAGGGTACCGACCGAATCACGTCGGTACTACCGAGTACCGGTTCACGTGAGATCCACCGGTGCCACATTTCGGTACTGTAAAAAAAGAAAATAAGCGAAATAAATTGTTTAAGTCCGATGACGTCAACGTTTCGTTTACCGTGAAACTAAACCTATGAAGTGTGCCGCGCGTTCATGTCAACGCTCACACGCACAATACACACTTACCTAGGATTTTACTTGATTCAACAACAACAAAGCAGTCGGGGCAATGGCAAGCCGAAAATGGTCGCAAGTGTGGTTACACTTTACAAAGCTAGATGCAGACAACGCTCACTGCAATATAATATATATTAACAAATTGTTCTAAATAAATAATGATAATAAATTATTTGAAGTTTGGATTTTAAAAGGTTGTACTCTGTTTTCGTTTTTTTTGTCTTTATAATTTGTTATTTCTATATTATTATTGTTTCTGTTATTTCCCTGTGAAGTTCTGTGTATTGTTATTGTGGTTATTGTGTAGTCTTGTTTTCATGTAAATAATAATAAAAAAAATTTGATCAAAAAAAAATTATTTGAAGTTTGGACAAACGTTTTACAACCGAGGTAGGTAGATAAACAATTTTTACAGACTAAAGTACAGAAAAAAGGTACTGTTCAAATGTGAACGGCACCCAACCCTAATACCAGCACAGTCAGTCTATACCAGCAGTCAGTCAGTCTATACCAGCATAGTCAGTCTGTGACCTATACCAGCGGTCAGTATGTGGTCTATAATATCAGCGTAGTCAGTCTGTGGTCTATATCAGCATGGTCAATCTGTGGTCTATATCAGCATAGTCAGTCTGTGGTCTATATCAGCATAGTCAGTCTGTGGTCTATATCAGCATGGTCAGTCTGTGGTCTATATCAGCATGGTCAGTCTGTGGTCTATATCAACATGGTCAATCTGTGGGCTAGATCAGCATGGTCAGTCTGTGGTCTATATCAACATGGTCAGTCTGTGGTCTATATCAGCATGGTCAATCTGTGGTCTATATCAGCATGGTCAGTCTGTGGTCTATATCAGCATGGTCAGTCTGTGGTCTATATCAGCATGGTCAGTCTGTGGTCTATATCAGCATGGTCAGTCTGTGGTCTATATCAGCATGGTCAGTCTGTGGTCTATATCAGCATGGTCAGTCTGTGACCTATACCAGCATAATCAAACTCGGGTTTGTAGAGTAGATTACTGGACAAGATGGATGACAGAGTTTGAACAGCATCGTTGAATGAATCCTTGCAACACAGGGCAGAGTTTTCCCCTGGATTGTGTGACGACGACAACAAGGTTGTTGTGCTGCAGACAGCTAATGACACCACATGATACCCCTGTTGAGGTGATCTGACTGGACAATGGACATTTGACATGGTGGAGGTTCCTAAGGTGGTCCAGTTCCTATTTTAGAATGTTTAGGGAGACCTCTGGAGGTCCAGGTCTAGTTACATTAAGGAATATGGACTAAACCAGCATTTCCCTAACTATTTGCCTAAGGGACCGGCAAACAATAATATTCCCACCTTCAGGATCCACTTCCCAGACACTGGCAGAAGCTCTGGACCTGAGCTTGAGAGTCATTGAACAAAACTATGTGCAGCAAATACCTAGAAACTGTGATGCGACTGATTATTGTTATTATTATTATTATATGGTTAGGTTCATGTCCTTTTGCGTAACATTGCTCTTGGATAAGAACTACAAGAGTACAAGTGTACATCTGAAAAGTCTTATAGCAGGTTCTGCACATGTTTTGGGTCATTAAAGTTAATGACCATGTAAACTGGTTCATCCACCAGTGAATCTCTCTCTGTGTCTCTCTCTCCGTGTGTAAGGAGAACTACAGGGAAGGAGAAAGGGGGGGACCACCCTTCCACCTGAGAAACACACCAGAAAACTGGAGCGCGGAGAGAGAGAGCGAGAGATTTGGCTGGAGGTAAATTAGCATAATTTAGTGAGTGAAGGAGAGTTCACTGACACAGGCAGAGAGGGGGAGAGCGATAGAGAGAGAGAAGGAAAGAGAGGGGGGAGCAAGAGAGAGACAGCTAGGGAGAGAGAGCGGGCCAAGACAAAAGATGACAGAAACAATAAGTGGGCAAGGCGCTCGCCACTAACGCAGGAGATGCTGGGTTCGAGCCCAGCTCTCGGCGTTGCTACCAGCTTGGCTCGTCGTTCATACTAACACAATTGGCAGTATTAGAGGGTGGGAAAGCCGGTGGGTGGGGATTGGACGTTGTGGACAGCGACTCCTGCAGGTCGGTTGGTGCGCCTGTACAGCAGAATCAGGAAGTATCGGGGGCAGCGTGAGCCTCCCACGCGTTACTCCTCGCCGCTGAGAGATCGCGCTGTGCAGGTGAAAAGATGCGACGGCTGCCTCCCCGTGTACCGGAGGGGACACGTGATGCAAGGCTTGGTCCTCACTGCAGCCGACCAGTGGGAGGCATAGTCTAGCAATGTTCGAGACAGGGGAGGGAAGAATTGAAGGGAGAATTGGCGAGGTGAAATTGGGATGGGAGAAAAAAATTTAAAATTTTGAAAAAGTGGATCAAAAAAAAGAAGAAACAATAAGAAAACAATTGAACAAACAACAAAACCTGAGACAGAAATAGAAAGAAGAGAAGTTTAAAGAGTCTACGAAAAGAACTGGAACAGCAACTCTACACCCTGAGAGAGAGAGAGAGAGAGAGAGAGAGAGAGAGAGAGAGCGAGAGAAGAGATATTTGCACCTAGTGTCATGGGGGGGGGGGGGGGGGCTCCACAGACAGGCTTTGGAAGGCGCTGCCTGCCAACGAGTCTTCGCTTGCAAAAGTCGGGGTTGTGTAGTAGTGAGAACAGGTGGAGACGGAGACTGTGAAAACTATGGCAGACACACACTCGCTTCCAAAACAAGCGGCCATGTGCAGCTTGAGCTTCTGACGATATATATGATATATGAGAAATAACGTAATTGTAATTTGGTGTCTTATTACTGGATCTTGTAAACAAGTCACAGTAGAACAATAACAATTATGCACATAAATTAAGCATTTGCATTTTGAAAGTGGTTACCAATGGTTACAGGCGGCCATACTGGAAGAATAAGAACTACACAAACACCTCCTTGCAAGCTTTCTCTGTATTCTATTGTTATAATTGACTCTCTGTAAATAAGTATGTTGAGCTATGTCGAACTCACACTTCATCAAAATATGCCAAACTAAATAAAACCAGCCTGGAACCCTTTGGAGAGCTTTTTTATTTATGTATTAATTAACTTACTCGGGTGCAGAGGGCCAAGCTGTGGAGGACCCTAATCTCTTCACGATATTATGATCTTGAAAACCATTACAGCCATTAACTAAGGCCCAGATCTAATGTCCCAGCATGTATCTAGCTGTAGAAGCACACACACTCTCTCTCTCTCTCTCTCAACCGCCATCCAGTGTCATCCCTTTCCACCATGTGATGTGATCATTAAAACCATCGTTTATTCTTAGCCTTGCAAGGCCCTGAGGGCAATTTGTTCACATTGAACCAGGGAGATGGATGGTTAATTATTATGAGACTCTTCTTACCCCGGCCCTCAAATATCCCATAAAGTGGATCTGAAGGAAGTTATATCTCCCCCAAAACCTCAAGAGCCCCCCTACCACCTTAATCGAATGTCCCATCACCTCTATCTAATGTCCTGCCACCTCCATCTAGTGTCCTGCCACCTCTATCTAGTGTCCTGCCACCTCTATCTAGTGTCCTGCCACCTCTATCTAGTGTCCTGCCACCTCTATCTAATGTCCTACCATCTCTATCTAGTGTCCTGCCACCTCTATCTAGTGTCCTGCCACCTCTATCTAATGTCCTACCATCTCTATCTAGTGTCCTGCCACCTCTATCTAGTGTCCTGCCACCTCTATCTAATGTCCTACCATCTCTATCTAGTGTCCTGCCACCTCTATCTAATGTCCTGCCACCTCTATCTAATGTCCTGCCACCTCTATCTAGTGTCCTACCACCTCTATCTAGTGTCCTGCCACCTCTATCTAGTGTCCTGCCACCTCTATCTAGTGTCCTACCACCTCTATCTAATGTCCTGCCACCTCCATCTAGTGTCCTGCCACCTCTATCTAGTGTCCTGCCACCTCTATCTAGTGTCCTGCCACCTCTATCTAGTGTCCTGCCACCTCTATCTAATGTCCTACCATCTCTATCTAGTGTCCTACCACCTCTATCTGTCATTATAGAAATTTTCAGAAGTATTCTGTCGCTATTCTGCTGCTAGGGGAACAGCTTTGGTCCCTGTTTATTTCCTGTCAGCAACTGTATTAACAAACATTGCAACAGGAAATACAAAGGAGCCCATTTAGAATGTGTATGTCGTCAGTTAGACGTCCAACACCGCAGGGGTAGTGTGCCTTGGTTAGACATGAAACGACACCCACAGATGGACAAAACCCTCGACAAGCAATCACATGCACACACTCAAGTCAATAGGATGCCTGTATGAGATCCATTCATTGATGGTGTGCCAAGACACACACACACACACACACACGCACACACACAGAAGCTGGAGTGAGCCTGGAGGCCAATGGAGGGAGAAGGGAGGAGAACAAGGACAAGTTGGACAGAGGGAGGGATAGATGGATAAATGGATGGAGGGAGGGATAGATGGAGGGAGGGACAGATGGATGGAGGGGGGGATAGATGGAGGGAGGGATAAATGGATGGAGGGAGGGATAGATGGATGGATGGAGGGATAGATGGATGGAGGGTGGGATAGATGGATGGAGGGAGGGATAGAAGGAGAGGGATAGATGGAGGGAGAGGGGAATGGATGGAGGGAGCCAGGGGGAAATGGATGGATGGGGGATAGATGGAGGGAGGGATAGATGGATGGAGGGATAGAAGGAGAGAGGGATAGATGGAGGGAGAGGGGAATGGATGGAGAGAGGGGGTAGATGGAGGGATAGATGGATGGAGGGATAGATGGATGGAGGGAGGGGGTAGATGGAGGATAGATGGATGGAGGGATAGATGGATGGAGGGAGGGGGGTAGATGGAGGGAGGGAATGGCAGCTAAGGGCTCACAGCTATATATAGGCTAGGTCCAGCAGTATATGCCATGTCATTTGCCCGGGTCTTTAGCTGGACCTGAATGGCCTCATTGTAGCCCCCCCCCCCACTCTCAGAGGCAGTCCCATCCCTATTAAAACCTATTTACAAGCTATTATACTACATGCATACTGTGTGTGCATTGATGTGTATGCATGAGCAAAGGGAGCGCGCACCAGACTGCTTATGCATGTTTTGTTTACATTATGACGGTCAACTGAGCAGACATTGTATTCAACAGCCGATTCATACAAAATGCCTGAATGCAACGTATTATTGTGTCCTGTATTTGAAAAAGATTCAAGTATGCATGTGTGGGTGTGTCACAGGCTGCATGGCTTACGAGAGAGAAGAGTGCATCACAGACTATACAAGTATATGTCACGTCCGTCTGTATGATATGAGTTTGTCATGTCCGTCTGTATGATATGAGTTTATGTCACTTCCGTCAGTATGATAGGATATGAGAGCAGGGGCCTGCGTGGGAGGGAGGAGCTGGAGAGAGGGAGATAATGGCGTAGCAGTGTTTCAGTTGAGGAGATTAGCACACTAAGCTGTCTGCTGGTGTTACACACCCCTGTGGAGGGGCGCAACACAAGGCAACAGACATAATGGGTGCGGATGCAGCGACACAAAACCAGGAAACCGTTTGCAAAATAATAATATTTATTTATATACACAGCAACACAGAGAGCAAGGAGGACTACCAGTGGCACCAAACACAAAAAGGAAAAGAAAACCCACCCCTCCCGTTAGAGGGGGGTTACGGGGTATGGAGTAGAGTAGGTAAAAAAAAAGGGAACGGGGAGGAGGAGGAGTTGAGGAGAGGAGGATGATGATGAGGAAACAATTTGAGCAGCAGAAAGAAAGAAAGAACAGATTTTAGTTTCCACACAAGAGTGGTTCTGGAAGGAGGGAGAGGAGAAACTCAGAGCAGAGGTGAGGTAGTCTTCCGGCAGAATGGCCATGTCTGTGTGCAACATGGTTCAGCAGAGAGCTGTGACTAAGAGTTGACAGAGAAGAACTGCTTGGAGCACGCCTGCTGGTCGCCCGGTGTGTGTGTGTGTGCGTGTGTGCGTGTGTGTGTGTGATGAAAGAGGCCATGTCATCAGGGGCGGGGCTAGGGGGTGGCTACTTGGGCTCAAGCCCCGAATGTATTTATATAAAAAAAAAAAAAAAATTTTTTTTTTTTTACAATTCATCATTGTTACATGAAAATATGTTTGCACCAGATTTAGCAGAGGCTAATTTCCATCTGTGGGTCTATCCAGCTCCTAACTGTATTTGAGTGAGTTAAGTCTTGGTGTTATGGTAGACTCAGACCTAAGCTTTAAATCACAATCAACAAGTTGACAAAAACTTAATTCTTCCACCTTAGAAACATAGCTAAAGTACGGCCATTTATAAATCAAAAGGACGCTGAAAACCAGATCCATGCCTTTATCTCAAGCCAACTCGACTACTGTAATGCACTCCTTACCGGCCTCCCGAAAAAATACGATGATAACTATTTTATTGCAATGCACTATTGCATTATTTTATTCTATTTTACTAACTATTTTATTGCACTGCACTATTTTACTTTGTATCAGTGAATCATAGACGCCTGGCCATAAGAGCATTCGGAGCATCTCTGCTCTCCCACTATTGAACTTGGGGGAGCAAAGGTATGATCTTGCTCCACCACTTTTTGATTATATGAAAAATATGATATATCCCCCCCCCAATATATAAATCTAACCATAACTACGTTATGGTTAACTGAGTTTTATAGTGAAAAGAGCAGCTTTATTGGTCAAGATTGAAGGCTCTATATTGCAGGAAATTGCACGTACAGGTTCATTAAATTCAAAAAAAATCTGCCGTGGAGGGGCTCGTGCCTGACCCCCTCCAAACCACCCCTTGCCTGCCAAAAAAAAAATTTAAATAAAAAAAAATTTTAAAACAAAAATAAAATTAAAAAAACAAAAAAAATATGAAAAATAAAGGGCACCTATCTGGGCTAAGCCCCGGATGCCTGTACGTTAATGCCAAGCAAGCAGTGCAAAAATGCTTCCGCATTCGTCACCGCACGCTAGTGCGGTAAAGCGCCCTTCTTTTCAGACAAATGCTACCGTGCGTGCACCGGCGGCGGCGTGCTCGCTCAGGTGCGTGCGTGCGCCGGCAGGTGCCCGCGCATGCGCATGAGATCCCGCCTTGAGCGGAGCTCAATATATATAAGTCACCGCCCCTTATTCAGTATCTACCAATAGCTCAATTGGCAAGGACACATGGCTGTGGATCCTATGGCTTGTTTGCTGGCGAGTTCGAATCCCATCGAAAATATTTTTTAACGTGATTTTTTTTTAACGTGTATTATTTCGCCGGTTAAGGTTATTTCGCCGGTTAAGGTTAGGCATGGTTAAGGTTAAGGTTAAGGTTAGGCATTGTTTCGGAGTTGGTTAAGGTTAGAACGGTTAAGTTTAGGCGCTGTTAAGGAGCTGGTTAAGGTTAGAGTTTGTCAAAGAGAATGGCAATATAATTTCTATGGTTAAGGTTAGGCATGGTTTCGGAGTTGGTTAAGGTTAGAACGGTTAAGTTTAGGCGTTGTTAAGGAGCTGGTTAAGGTTAGAGTTTGTCAAAGAGAATGGCAATAGACAGCCTATTTCCGCGCGACCTGGGCGCTGGGCGGCGGAAAATGAAAGGCGCATTACTGCATGCCACTACGATAAATTTTTGCACTGCTTGCTTGGCATAAAGCTACACGCGCCCCGGATCTCCTACAATCCTAAATCCGCCCCTGCATGTCATGTGCATCATTTCTGCTTTGAAAGCACCCCAGAGAGTGTAGCAGTACGTGTTGGTATTGTGTATGAGAGAGATCACAATGTACAAGTACATATATTAGTGTATTGTAAGAGCACACCCAGAGCAATGTGTTGTAATAAGGTGTGTCTGTTTAGGAGTGTGTGTGTGTGTGTGTCTGTTTAAGAGTGTGTGTGTGTATGTGTGTGTGTGTGTCTGTTTAAGAGTGTGCGTGTGTGTGTGTGTGTGTGTGTGTGTGTGTGTGTGTGTGTGTGTGTGTGTGCGTGCGTGTGCGTGTGTGTGTGACGTGTGTATATCATGACAGTTGGGCTCAGGTGTGGCAGCAGCAGAGACCAGTCTAGCAGGTCTGTGTTTGTGAGTCTGATGGCTGGACCTGCAGAGACAAGCTCACCTCACCAGCCACTATTCTGTTACTGGATACTAGGGTAACCATGATGTTTCTCCCCAAATCAAATTAAAATGTGGAAGCTGTTTGTGTTCGTTGGATAAAAACATTTATAATAAATTATTAATAATAATAAACTTTATTTATATAGCACTTTTCATACAGAAATTGCAGTTCAAAGTGCTTCACAGCAGTAAAGAAAATACAGGCATAAGCGAGCATAAAAAAGATAGAGAGGTAGCAAAGTAAGGTAAATCACAGTTTTTCACATTAGGATCCAGCATCCCAATAGGCCTCTCTGTTTACGGTTTCATTCAGTAATACAAATTATAAAATAGAATAGACAGAGTAAAAAAGTGTGGTTTGATTCAGTTTAAAAATAGGCAATACTAAAAAATTATAAAATAGAATAGACAAAAAAAGTGTGATAAAATAGTTCAATAAAAATATACAATAACATTTAAAACTAGGGATGCACCGATCCAACTTTTTCAGTCCCGATACCGATACCTGGGTTTGGGTATCGGCCAATACCGATCCGATACCCATTGACCAAATATTTTTTACTTTTCCAAAAAAGTTAAAAAAAAAACAATAAAAAATTATCCATGTTTATTTATTTATTTATTAATATATATATATTTTGTTTTTAAGAATTGTAAAGGATCACAAGTGTGTTTTTGATTTGTTGTAAACAAAGACAGAAAATAAACTTCATTCATTCAATTAATAAACTGTATGCCTCACTGTCACTGTGTGGAAGAGACTGGGATCATTCTTTTGTGCAAGGCAACATCAGGCTTGACTTAAAACATTACTTTCCTAACTTAGTGAAACTAAATGTAACAAATTAACACATACCGGTAGATATAAATGTACTGAATGGTTATTTCTTATTTTATTTATTATACATTTTTATAAAAAAAAAAATTTAAATCCGATATATATATATATTTTTTACCGATACCCAATCCAGCTATTTTACTGATATCGGCAGCCGATACCGATACCAATATCGGATCGGTGCATCCCTATTTACAACAGAGCATCGCTCATAACACTTAATAGAACAACAGAGCAGTGCATCGCTCTTAATTAATACTTTGTTTCTTTACAAAGTTCTAACATACAACAGAGCAGTGAATCACTCTTAACACTTTTGAGTTTCTTTACAAAGTTCAGTTCTAAATTACCTTATAGAACAACAGAAAAGTGCGTCGCTCTCAACTTAACAGAGCAGTGCATCGCTCTGAACTTTGAGTTTCTTTACAAAGTTCAGTTTTAAATTACAACAGAGCAGCGCTCTTAAAGCTAGTGCAGGTAAAGTACAATTTGTGTCAGGATATCCCTGATGATTCATTTAAATGCCTGCGCAGAGAGATAGGTTTTAAGCTGTCATTTGAGCTAGGGATCTACATTTACATTTTACATTTAGTTGACGCTTTTAACCAAAGCAACTTACAAGATGCAGGAAGTCAGCAGGAAGTGTACAACTCTGGCAGCTAAGGTTAAGTAACATTGTTCGTCAAACAGTGTCGAACCTGAGTGCTACAGTCTTGAGTGCACAGTTAGTAGTATAGAAGTATTATATGCAAGGTAGATTCCTTAGTAGCAGAGTGCATACTAGTAAAAGACAGTATGACGTTCTTTTTTTCTTCCTTTCAGATATGAACATTTGAGCGTGTTTCGGCTGTCCTGTCCTTCATTACACCATTGTGGAGCGAGGAGTGAGTTAAACTTTTACGTCCCTCCTAAAAAAATTCCATGGCTCAAGCCTCAATATAAACAAAAAACTGCATTTCACATACTACTTAAAAACATACTGGTGAAAAGGTTACGCTATCATGTATGCAAATAGTATCAACATCTTTCTTTGGCATCTTTATGGAGCTTAGTAAAAGTTTAATCGACCTATCCCAAGCTCCGACCTCTTTTCTTGGTCAAGCTAACCGGATCACATTCCACTATCCAATCAGTTTAAACTCTGGAGAGAAGACTCTTTATTGAATATTATTGAATTACCCAATCAGTTTAGCCTAGGTATTGACACACCTTCACTCACGCCTCACTATCCAATCAAAATACCTCAACTCAACGGCCTTTGAAATCACATCAAATTACCCAATTAGTCTAGGCTAAGCAGTGACGCACCTTCACGTGAACCAATCACAATGTCTACCGGTCTTCATATACCTTTTCCTGCTTGCTGTCATTCCAATGTTGCTGCTTGTTCCACACCAGCACCAAGTCTCCAAGTGATGGCTTGGTGATGAGGGGGGGGGGGGGGGGGGGGGGGGGGGGGAGACTGGTCTTCAGCTATTCATGGAGTTCCTCACTTTTGTTATTGTGGACTAAAAGCAACTCAAAGTAAAACTGGTCTCTCCTGATTTTAACTATTTTTAGACAAATCTGTAAAAAAAAGAATAATAATAATAATAATAATAATAATAATAATAATAATAATAATAATAATAATAATAATAATAATAATAATAATAATAATAATAATAATAATAATAATAATAATAATAATAATAATAATAATAAATGAATCTTCAGTGACATTGGACCAAACCCCCACATCCCAGGCCTAAGAACAGCCGACAGAAGCTTGTCTTGTCTGGGGCGTAATTAACCCGAGTTACTGAAATAAATGTCCCAGGAACTAACTACACACCCTGGGTGGAGGTTTCAGGCCACCTTCCTTCCTTATCTCTGGATAATGAGTTCAGTGGTTGCACTTTGATACGCCACGGTATTTGTGTGCTTATGTGTGTGTGTGTGTGTGTGTGTGTGTGTGTGTGTGTGTGTGTGTGTGTGTGTGTGTGTAGACAAAACAGAGCTCAAGAGGCCGAATGAGAGTAGCGAGGGGCATTGTGGATGATGATGGATGATGGAGGGAGCACCAAATAACACTCTTTTAATAATCACACAGGAAGAGAAGATTACGGAATAATAATAGAGCATGAGGGAGGAGTAGATGGGGAATAGGGCATGTTTGTGTGGAGGCCTTTCTGGATTAATTGAAAAGATTGGTGCGGTTGGTGAAGTGACGGCTGGGTGGGCTTTGATCAAATTATCCAGAGTGGGTTTGCGGTTAGGTGGTAACGGGAAGGTTCGGGAAGAATGATTGAATAGCCACTGCTAATGCGGTCACCAGTCCATTCAACTGGTGATAAATCATTAAAGTGCTTTAATCTCTCCTATAATCGCACCCCAAATATCATTTTAAGCCTCCACCACGCTCAATTTCCCCCTCACCCCCCTTGCTCTCCCTCCCTCTTTGAACCATGGCCCACCCTCTTGCTAGTCTATCTTGGTGTTTTGAATTACGACCTGGACCAACCACTAAATAAATCACTTGCTTCGAATAGGTTCTTCCGAAAAGGGAACACAACATCAGTGGAAAGGAGCCAGGTGTGTGTGTGTGCGTGTGTGTGTAAGCACCAGGGAGAAACCCCATGAGCTCATCCTCCTGCCAGCTGTTTCTATGACAGTTGGCCTCTAGGTAGGATACACCTGTCTCCTCCCACCCCTCCCCCCTTCACAGTCCCTCTGTCTGTTAAAACACTCGGGCAGGGTTTCAGGTTGCATGCCGACGCTAGTGCGACCGGGCCAGTTGCCGTGTTGTCGCTGACCTGAGTATCCAGATATCAGATTGATAACACAATATCGATTGCCTTTGGTGTGAGATGCACTCATCCAGGTCACTGGCAGATCTGACGGCTGCACGGCAAGGGAGATGAGTCACGCGGCACAGTCCACCGGTCGGTCTGCGTGCGTTTACTAGGGCTGACCTCGACTAGTCGAATAGTCAACTAATCGATCGTAAGGAGCCGTAGTGGACTGCCAATCTCTCAGTCGAATGCTTTTCATATAACTTTTAATAAAATGTTTTGGATCATTCTGTGCGCGTGCGTGCGTGTGTAGTGACCGAGCGAGACACTCCAGATCTGGAGGAAGCCAACCATCTCAGCTGGTAATTTTCAGGTTGTTTACTCAATTCACAGTTTCCCATCCAGTCACACCTCAGACATCCGTTTTATTCCCACCCTCCTCACCGTCCGTCTGCCCATCCATACATCCCTCTCTCCAGGCCTCGTTATTTACAGTACACAAGAGAGTTGGCCCCCTGCGGACTAAATGTTATCAGAGTAACTTGATCTCCAGTCCATTCTAGAGGGATTGTTTGAAGAAGGACTTTCATAACTATTTCCCCAACATATCCACCCTGGTGGGTAGTGGGGGACGGATGGACGCCCCCCCCCCCCCCCCCCCCCCCCACACACACACACACAATTATGGTGTACCCATTACCCAATGATGACTTCCAGTTCGGTTTTACGGATTCGTTTTCCTGTGACTGTAGAGTATCTACCTTTCAAAAGCCCTGGCCCCTGGCCTATTGCTATTTTATTTTTTATTGTACTATATTCTATTGTGCTATATTTAATTTATATCCCATTTAATATTATTCAACCTCTTTATTTACAGTTGTACAGCCCTGGCTGGCCTATATTTTATTTTATTCCATAATTATATTCTATTCTATTGTGCTTAACTTAGTTCATATTTCACTTTATCTTACTCCACCTCTTTATTGTATTATCTGTCTGTTAACACTTTGATCGCCATGGTTAAATTCATAATTTACCATCCCTAGCCAGCTCTATTTGTCTATGGAGAAGTTCCCCTTCTTTGCAGGGCTATAACTTTTTAAATTCTATTGCTAAATTGACATTATTATGGCCCATTCAATGTCCTATATCGATTGTTCAGGGTGTAGCAACATTATACTTTTTCATTCACATATTCATACTAAAATATGGTCTAAAGTATAAGTATGTTTTTATCGTTTTCTGCAGCTTTCTCCAGAACTTGATTTATAGCCCCAAATGCATTATATTGATGATCAAATACAGTTTGGTAGCGATCGGTGCCAGATGAAAAATTTCAACTGGAGGTACTTCTAGAAGTTACTACGTATCATCTGATATTGACCGGATGGGCGGGGGGTCGTTTATAATTCCGTGGGCAACGTTATATCACTCGTCTAGTGTGGGTCATATGGTCATCAGAGCAGTTTATATGGAACACGTTAGAAAATAACGCTGGATCTTACCGTATCTTCCTCGCGCCGTTGGACGATCAGCTTGGAGTAGACCGTTTTCGATTATGGGATGTTGATATAGATGAACCATTTCCAGGTTGTATAATACTATATACGTCCAAATAACGTTGTTTATTGAGTTAGGGCGAGCGATTGATTATCCAGTGTGTTGAGATGGAGTCCGGCTAACGATCGCGAGTGCCCGGACGAAATATGGATGAGCATTTCCTATTTGGCGCGTCACTTCCTGTTGGCCGATCTACCGATCGGCCACCAGATGGCGCTCTTGAACCATTAGACAGTTGAGTGGAGCTCACCAGTACATCTCATGTCTCCGGAGGAGAAATATGATTTCGATCACAGATTTTAGAAATATTGATATCAAAGACAAGTTACGGCGTCTTCGGCAGAATGAGCATGGCGAGCAAAGACGAGTTACGGCGTTCCCGGCGATTAAAGTGTTAATGTCTGTCCGCCAATGTTGCACCGAAAACAACCAAAGCAAATTCCTTGTATGTGAAAACGACTTGGCAGTTGGCAATAAAGACCTTTCTGATTCTGATCTCTTGCATGTTTGACAGCAGGGTTCTCTGGGGCTGTAATGGCAATTTTTCCTCATTCCATTTCACACGCACACCTGAACACACTTTGACAAAGATAATGTTGGTCGACTGATATACAGGATCTTATCAAAATCATATTTGCTTGCTTGACTTGAGTAAGGGTAAGAAATACAAAACGCACACATTCAATGTTTACTTCAGTTGCTGATTGCAAGGCTTTCTCTTCTCCTAGCAGCTAGGTTTACCCCAATAATCACGCAAACTTTAACAAGATGTATATATATATGTGTAAAACTAAACACACCATCAAGAGCAATAAAATATCCAACATCCAGAACAGGGTTTCTGTTAGCCAGTATTTAGCGGCCAGTGTATTTAAATTTTAAATATAAATCTAAAAAAGATATAGCCTATAGAACATCCGTTGGTGTGTGGTAGCTGTGTCTTACTGAATGCATAGCAGACTACTGCCTTGTCCTGCGACCAGAGAGTGCGAACGTGCATTTTCTGGCAGCGACATCACTTTATAGCGACACACATTCCATTTGCAAGTTCAACGACAATCTAGGGCTGACCTTCGATTTTTTTTTGGAATTCAAAGCTTCGGGGCCAAGATTCGATTTTAATTCGAAGCTTCGAAATAACTTTTTTTTAATTATAAAAAAAATATATATATTTTTTTTTAATTATAATTTTTTTTATGTTGTGGGACTTGTACAGCACTTTGTTCAAATTTGTCAGTGCTGTAAAGTGTAAACCTTTTTAAATCTTAGACAAACTAAACACTTTGCTTCCATGAAATATTGTAAGCCGTCATTTGAGGCTTTATAAAAGCAGCACAATGAACACAAATCTGTCAGTGCAGAGTCGACCTCATCTTAAATAACAAACAGCATTGCTTGTTGTAGTTAACAAAGAGAGGCAGAGTTGATTTTGCACACAAAAAAATCAAACAAAATATTCATATTTCAATTTTTTTTTAACATAAATCGAATTTTCTTTTCATATTGGAATTAGTGCACTGCAACCTTGCCCAGGCCCGACGGGGCCCGGCCCGGCCCGGCGGGTTCGGGCTGGGTAGGGATTTTTTTTTAATAAATAATTCGGGCTCGGCCGGGCCCGGGCACCGCCGTTTTAATTTTTTTATTGCGTTTTTTTTTTTTTTCCTTTTCATATAACTAGGGTTATAGGATAACCTTCGTTTTAAGATTCGCTTTCTCTTTTGCGCCAGAGAAACATTTGGATGTAATTACTGCAGCGCGCAGGGAGAACTCAGCTAGGGGACAAGTTCAACTCGATTGGTTGTGTTGGAATATAGCCAGTTGGCGAACGTTTTAATTTGTTCTTGGGATGTATGTAGCCGGTTTTGTTAACGGTGTTCAACGCGTTGCTGACGTCTGGTGAGTGATGTTATTATTTGCTGGGTCTCGACTCGCTACCTGTTTTGTTGTGATTTTCATTACGTTGCTCTGCTCGAAATCTGATTTCTGTTTTCTGTTTGTTTGTTTGACTGAGTAGGCTATTGTGTGTCGTGTGTGTGTGTGTGTGTCAAAGAAGATTCTATGCCCTTCAATACGTTTTACGAGGCTGATGTGTGAGTCAGAGATATAAGCGAGCACTGGGAGAGACGGCATTAAGAAGCATGTAAATGCTTCTTAGTTTTGTTTATTTATTACGTTCATATAAAACCGTGTTTAGAATATTTAAAACAAATACAAAAAAAATTATATTTTAATAATAATAATAATAATAATTGGGTTTTCAGCGGGCTAGGGCTTAAAATATTATTTACAGTCGGGCTTATTTTCGGGCAGGGCCTGAAGTTCAAGGGCTCGGGCAGGGCTCGGGCTTTATTTCAAGGCCCTTGCAGACCACTAATTGGAATCCCATGGCCATCGAATGAAGCTTCGAAGTATTTAAGACAGCCCTACAACAATCACACAAGTCTGTTGCGGTTTTATATAGTTCTATGGTTGGTACTGTAGGCTACAGTAATGGTTTTATATAGTTCTATGGTTGGTAGTAGGGCTGCAACTAATGACTATTTTGGTAGTCGACTAATCTGTCGATTCGTTTTTCGATTAGTCGACTAATCGAAAAAAATATATAAAAAAAAAATTAAAAAAAAATTAAAAAAAACATTATTTTTTTATACTACCTATCTTTGTGAAAGTGGCTTCTCAGCTCTGGTCCAGCTGAAGACAGAGCAGAGGAACAGATTGGACATTGAGCATGACCTCAGAGTTGCTTTGAGACTCTTGTCAGGACCAAAAAACATCCCCAGTTATCCCATTAGTTCCCCCAAACTTACTGTCGGTCTGTTATGTTAAGCTAAGAAGTCTTCAGCTGGCTGGACCAGAGCTGAGAAGCCACTTTCACAAAGATAGGTAGTGCAAAAAAGAAAAATTATAATTTTTTTCTTTTTTTATGACGAATCGACGCAACAATTCCTCATCGACGATTTTTTATAATCGACATCGTCGATTATGTCGACTAATCGTTGCAGCCCTAGTTGGTAGGCTACAGTAATGGTTTTATATAGTACTTATATGGTTGCGGTAGGTTACAATAATGTTTTTATATAGTTATATGGTTGGTAGGCTACAGTAATGGTTTTATATAGTACTTTATGGTTGCGGTAGGTTACAATAATGTTTTTATATAGTTATATGGTTGGTAGGCTACAGTAATGGTTTTATATAGTTATATGGTTGCGGTAGGCTACAGTAATGGTTTTATATAGTTCTATGGTTGCGGTAGGCTACAGTAATGGTTTTATATGGTTATATGGTTGGAGCGGGCAAGACAGCGACTCGTCAGATTTTATTAAAACTAGGGCTGGGACTTTATCGCATTCATTTCGATTAATTAACTACAGAAAGAAATAAAAGGGAAAATGTATGCATTTAATCGCATATGGTTATATATATATGGTTGCGGTAGGCTACAGTAATGGTTTTAGTTATATGGTTGCGGTAGGCTGCAGTAATGACAAAACAGACATCCCTTTATACGAGATTCCCCCACTACTAACATTAACAATGAAGAGGGGACTTCCGGTTTGCGACGTTCTGGTGAACAGCCACATGAAAGAGCTCCCGGTCATTGAATATCAAAAAAGGGAAGTAAGACAATTCAAAGATATAAGAGAGGAGGAAGGAGGAACACGAGAAAAGGCGAGAGAAAAGCAACCCCAGAAGAAGTGCAAATAAGGGCGCAGGAGAGGATTCAGGCTGCCATAACGCAGTTGGATGCCAACATGCAGGCTAACATGGAAAAGTGGGAAGCTAGCTTGCAGGCTAACATGGCGAAGTGGGCAGCTAGCTTGCAGGCTGACACGGCGCAGTGGGCGGCTAGCATGCAGGCTAACACGGCGCAGTGGGAAGCTAGCATGCAGGCTAACATGGCGCAGTGGGCAGCTAACATGCGGGCTGGCACCCAAGCTGAAATGCAGATGGTCCAGGACATACGAGCTAGCACACGGGATATAGAGTTAACTAACCAGGCTGGCACGCAGAACATCCAGAGCGACATCGATGGACTCGAGGCTAACGTGGAGTTGGACCGCGGCGAGGCCTGGCCGGAGAAGGAGCTGCAAGCTAACATGGAAGCTAACACGAGGAATATGACGCAGCAAGCGATACAAGCTAGCGTGATGATGGGCCGCAGCGAGGCCTGGCTTCAGAGGGAGCTGCAAGCTAACATGGCCAACACACGGAATGGACTCGATGCAAAGCGGGGTTCGGAGGAGCATGGAGGCTGGATCGGGAGAGGTGAAACGGACGGCCCCCGGGGGAGGGACAGGGAGACGCTGGATACAATCGGACCAACCAGGACTCGGGCACCGAGGTAGGCCAGACCATCCGCACACACGATGCAGACGCGGAGGCCACACACACCAACCGGGTCCCGAACACCGAGATCAACCGGACCAGCCAGAACTCGAATAACTTAGTCTCACACACCAAGCAGGACTCGAGCACTGAGGACATACACACCGACCAAGATTCAATATCACATATAATTAGATAGTGAATGGAGGTTATGATTCGAGACACACTGCAGACAACACACAGAAATATGGGGAAATTGGGACTTGATTCGGGACATATAATACAAATAACACGTACTAGACTAAACTGTAGAAACTAACACACATGACGCACAACTAAGCATATTATTTGATAGTGAATGGAGGTTATGGTTCGAGACACAATGCAGATAACACACAGACCGCTGGGAATACAGACAAGGTAAACGCATTAGTTCGGGAGGTTGGGACTTGATTCGGGACATATAGTACAAATAACACGTACTAGACTAAGCTGTAGACACTAGCACACAGGACACACAAATAGGATGACAAAGAACATGGGGAATCACATTCGGAGACCAGACCGGGAGCTCTGAAAATGTAACATATGAAAGATAAAAATTCAAATAAAATGTTGGACAATAATAGGGACATTGGAGAATCCCCATTGGGGATATCTACATCGTTATAGGAGGGGCCCTCTCCAGGAGAGCCTTACCCCTCCAACCCGCCAACGGGGGTTAAACGGGGTTAAAATAATTACCTGGGAAGTGCCAATTGTCATTGGTCTTCTTTTATATTCTTTTTTTTTTATCCACTTTTTCTCCCATTTTCTATTTTTCTCCCATCCCAATTTTTCATATCGTCCAATTCAACCCTCCCCTGTCTTCGAACGTTGTTTCTTGCCTCCCACAAGCCGGCTGCAATGTGGACTAAGTCATACATAGCACGAGTCCCCTCCGATACTCGAGGTAACAGCCGTCGCATCTTTTCACCTGCGCGGCTCGATCTTTCAGCGTCGGGGGTCTGGGCTTTGGAGGGGCCCCGCCCCCGTCGCTTCTTGATTCTACTGCGCAGGCGCACCAACCGACCTGTAGGAGTCGCTGTCCACAACGCCCCGATCCCCACCCTTCAGTTTCCCTCCCCGTAATATGGCCAATGTGTATTACTGTGGACGACCAGCTAAACTGAAAGCAATGTGGAGAGCGGGGCTCGAATTCGGGGCTAGTCTCCAGCATTCGTTGCGAGCGCCTTGCCCACTGCGCCACGTAGCCGCCCGTCTTCTTTCATATTATTATCTTCCGAGTTATGTTAGAATAGCAGTTGCTTTAAATGTGCACATCTGGACAAATATGAAGGACAAGAATTCAAAAGGCTTGGAGAATCTCCTTTGGGGGATATCTCCGTCTCTGGGGAGGGGGCTTCTCCAGTGGGAGGGCTGATCCCCCCCCAAACCGCCAATCGGGGAAAGAGTGCTAACCATATAACCATTTATGTTCACTTCATTTTTTCTTATTGTGTTGTTAGTTTAATTTTTCATAAATATATGCGGTGATGTCGGTGACATGGGAGGTACAGAAGTGGGCAGGCTGGGTTCAGTGGGGGGGGTGTCGGGGGGAGGGATTATCGTTCCGGCGGTTCGACCCGGGGGAGGGGGGGCACCGGGCTTGGGGTCGGGGGATAATTGAGGCGTGGTGCTTTGGCCTTCTGCGGGTCTGGGCTTGGGGTCCTCGTGGGCCGGGGGCCTGGCGGTCGGACGGGTGGGAGCTCTAGGTGCTCGGCTCCGTGCATGGTGGACCAGGATATGGGGGTGTTCTGTTTCTCGGGGAGGAGGGCGGGAGGGAGGGGTTTCTCTCAGGGGGATCAGAGCGTCTGGGCTTTGCCCGGCGGGGTCCTGTGTGTTGGGGCTCTCGGTGGCATGGGAAATGGCGGGCTTGGCTCGGTGGGGGGGGGGGGGGGGGGGGGGGGGGGAGTCCCCTATCCTTTCCTCTACTGGGCTGGCCCAATTGATTCAAGGGGCCCCCGGCGGTGCGCGCATCGGCCTGGGATATGGGGGGCTCCTATGGGCTTAACTCAGGGGGGGGGATGTAGGGGGAGGGGGACCATCGTTTCCGCGGTTTGGCCCGGGAGAGTGGGGTCTTGGATGTTGTGGGGCCGTGGGGTGGGTGGCATGGGAGGTACTGGTAGCGGGCTTGGCTCGATGGGGGAGAGTACCACCCCTCGCCCCTCTACTGGGCCTGGCCCAATCAAATTCAAGGTACCCGTGTCGCTGAATACTCGGCCACGCGTGAGACGGCCCTGGGATGTGGAGGAGCCCTGTTTCTGGGGGTAGATGGCGGGAGGGGGGGGACCCCTCTCATGGAGGTCTGGGAGGCTGAGCGCGGCCGAATTCAAGGGGCCCAAGTGGATGTACTGTTGTGTTGTTGAAGTCATTGTAGGTATGCTGTAAGTGTTGTTTGTCTATAAATGTTATTATACAACGGCATGCAAATTTCTCTATTCTGATTGGCTGAAACAGTCCATTTACACGTATGTATCCTTCATAATCCACGCTCCTGGTCCCAGGACCCGCCCACCACCGAATCACATCACTCCGCCGGATCACTCCGTCGGAAAAAACAAGATGGCGGACAATAATCTTTAACAAATGGATATGTTGATAGCGTCATAACGACTAAATATAAAGCGATTCTGTCAAGGGGAACGTGTTAGCCCTTTAAACAATGTTGGATGATGTAATTGATGGGTCTTGAGGCAATCTAGAACAAAAGAAAAATCGCGGTTTGATTGATAGATTAATTGATTGATTTAAATTTCTACTTCCTTCTTGCTACTGACTGCAGCGTTCTCTCTCACTGTCCGACGCGTCACGCTGGCGTACCCACAAACACACACACACACATACACACACACACACACACACACACACACATACACACACACACGCACACACACACTGTGACACACACACACACACACACACACGCACACACACACACACACACTCCTGTCTGCAACAGCGGGAGAGTCAGACTGAGAGAGAAGCAGCGCTGTTTTAAGTGAGCATGGTCTATTGAATTGATTGATTGGTTGATTGCTAATTTTATTACTGTACCCCTGGTTTCCAACTGGTTAAGTTTAGGCTAAAAGAAATAAATAAAAAAATAGGGCGAAGAAAACGTTTTTTTCCTATGCATTCCCTTAACAATTGTGTGTATTGAGCCGTACTGTATTGTACCCATTCTGCATCTGGTAATAAAATTTTCAATCAATCATTCCAATAATACACAGTTGGATGTGTTAGTTGGTTGGATGCACTTCAAGCTGCTTCCACATGAGGCAACTTCTCTCAATCATTCCAATAATACACAGTTGGATGTGTTAGTTTGGTTGGATGCACTTCAAGCTGCTTCCACATGGAGTTGTGGGAACTACTTTTTCTGGCGGATGGTTTTTTCAATAAATCTTCGATTAATGTGTGTTTATTGTATAGAAATAAGGTTGGATGAATCTGGCAGTTGTATAAAAGCTTTACACCACGTGCAGTCGTGATTTGTGACCAATAAACCATGCCTAGGGGGGTCTAACGACCCTCGGCTGCGCCTCGGGCCTAACAACCACCCCTAGGCATGGTTTATTGGTCACAAACCACTCCTGCGTGTGATGTAATGCTTAAATACAAAATGTAAGTTTAAAAAAAAATTTAATTTTAGGATAAAAATTAGGAGGACCATTTGGAAAACTATGAGGCAGTACCAGCAAAAAAGAAACAGGAACTATGAAGAAACAGTAATTATGTTAACGTTAGGTAACGCAACATGAGACTCCTATGACGTATACGTAGTCATGATTACTTAGTTCCCATAACCATGTTCTCAGGCATTTCTTTATGCCCGCATGTATACATCATATGGCTGTTAAACTTTACATTTGGCTGGTAAACCTCATCGGCCATGTTGGCCAGCCAAAACAATTGCTAGCGGGAAACCCTGATCCAGAACAGCTACTAGATGACGCGCCATAGCAAATAACAGCAAATCTCGCAGGCTAATTCACACTTACAGGGAGTGTTTCAACTATTACTATGTCGAACCACATTCTGCTCAAAGCTGGATCTCACTGTGTGTAGAACTGTGTAAACGGCAACGCACAAGCATCAACTTGATCACAGCCAAGTCACCGGAAATCCATGAATGTTTTTTTTTATTTTTATTATTGATATTTTTGCACAAATCTTTCCAATATTCACAAGACATCTTTCCACAGCATAATATGCAACATCCAAGATTTGTCTTTTTCTTTTTCGTAACATCATAAAACATACAAAAGACTCATACAAACACATTAACTGACATGGAAATTAAAAAAGCACTTGCCAAAAAAAAACATTACTATACATTGTGCATATATATCCCTGATGCACATACGTTACATGTAGACCGATCTACCTGCAAGCAGGTATGTGCTGCATCTTCTATCGGGATGCCATCTTTCTCCATAGTGCATGTGAGAGGATGCGTCTCAAATATATGTAGGTGTGCGTGAGAACATAATCCATTAATGTTTTAAAAAGAGCCCAGCAACCTGAACCTCACTCAGCTATAGAATAACCACAGCCATGAAACCAGAGGTAGAGACACAAACATAGTCCCTTTTAGATTTAAAACTTATTTCGTACGGCCAGCAGACCTTCCTTTATTCAGCTGCAGTACTGTGGAACAGCCTGCCCAGCAGCATTAAACAGGCCCCTAGGTTAACTGGCTTCAAAAAGTCTGTACGAACATGGCTATCGTTATATGAAAGAGAGTGTAGCATATTTATTATTATTTTATCTTCTATACTGTGTATATGCATATTGTCTCTTAATATTTTATGATGATGTATGTCCTGTCTCTTTTTTTTTTGATCCACTTTTTCTCCCATTTTTCTATATTTTCTCCCATCCCAATTTCGTATCATCCAATTCAACCCTCCCCTGTCACGAACGCTGTTTCTTGCCTCCCACAAGCCGGCTGCAATGTGGACTAAGTCATACATAGCACAAGTCCCCTCCGGTACTTGAGGTAACAGCAGTCGCATCTTTTCACCTGCGCAGCTCGATCTCTCAGTGTCGAGGAGTAACGCGTGGGAGGCTCACGCTGCCCCCGACACTTCCTGATTCTACTGCGCAGGCGCACCAACCGACTTGTAGGAGTCGCTTGTTCACAACGTTCGATCCCCACCCTTCAGTTTTCCCTCCCCGTAATACGGCCAATGTGTATTACTGCGGACGACCAGCTAAACTGAAAACAATGTGGAGAGCTGGATTCGAACACGCGAATCCTAGCGTCTCCACACTGGTGGCGAGTGCCTTGCCCACTACACCACCTAGCCGCCCTCATGTATGTCCTGTCTCTTAATACCAGGGACCATAATGGAAATAAGTGCTTGCATTTTATCATGTTTTTATCCCTTGGATGATGTCTCTAATCCACAATAAAATCAATCAAGCTCATAATGATGTCTTATCTTCCTCATCAAACAGGAAAATAAGCGGTCCCCCGGAGCTCTGTAACTTTATTTGACAGCCTGAACAAATAAACCTGAAGGCTGACTTGGTCAAAGATTTGTGGCTCCACAAGATGACCCCAAAGATCCAGCCGGAGCCTCGTACCAGCCAAAAGAAAATGCCCCATCAACCAAGTGGCTCTCTGTACGTACTGTACTGTAGCTGGTTGGTAGAACATTCAAATGCCGGTTTGAATGCAGGTGATAGCAGGGCTCCAGACTAACTTTTTTCACCACCGTCCCGAAATACAATTTTAACCGTCCCAAAGTGAATGTAACCGTCCCAAAAATCAAATGTCGTTTCTTTACTTTGGTTTTGTCGTCTATAGTTGTTATTGCCATAAGAAACACCATTCAGAGAAGGGGAGAATAAATTGATTTAGTCAAAAGACTCCCAGGTGGAAAGATTTCACAAGAATAATTATGATTACAAATAAATATATATATATATATTAAAAAAGTGTTTAACAAGGTGCTAGTATAGGGATATTTGGTCACGGTGCTGTTATAGTCAACCAATTGGAGCCATGTTGATTATTCCTTCCATAGGAAAATATATTTAAATGTATTTGTATTTTATTTCGTTTTCGTTTTTTTTGTTATTACAAATGTGTGTGTTTATGGTTGAAAATGTAGTTTAGCTTTAAACTATATAATGTCATTGCGTCCAGAGATTCCACCTTTGATAACTAAAGTAATGACACTTGACTAGTAATGAAACATGTCCCTTAGATCGCGCTGTCCTCCTGGTCGATATTGATAACTGCTGCTAAATTCCAGCGGGCCCTCCTCACTGAATATGGATTCATTGTGTAGCTGAAGTGAAGTTTGCCTATAGCCTGTCGTCTATTTCTCCGCGTTCGTTTAGATAAATGTAACGTTATGCCAATTAACTCGCAATGGTAGTAACATTACGTGTTAGTATAGAATCTAATAGAAATCCTTTAATAATCCTGAGGGAAATTCGGCAATACAGAGCAGACTATGTATCGCTCACATTGAACAACAATAAACATTTAGGTCAATAGGACTAAAATAGGAATAACAATATAATAATATTCAAAATAAGAATAAAATAGTGTGAACTATGGATTAATCAGTGGCAGTCTGATACGTTAGTCAGTAACGTTAGCTAGCAATAAGCAGCTATAACTAGAACGCGTCGATAACTGTATACAGTTCCAATAGACTAACATTACACTTCTGTGATTTAAATGTGTCCTTACCTTAGACTCAGGCAGTATTGCTGGATGCAGTTCCCTGTTGGTCATTTTGGGTCTGTGTTTATCCTCTTCAAATAGCGCAGCATGTTTGCGGTGATCTCTTCACTGAGAGGATGCCACAGTATAGCGCGTTTAAAAAAAAAAAACATTCTGATCTTTTCGCGGTTCTTGTACAGTGGTCTCGTGCCGTGCGACTGTCAATTACCAGCTGTCATTCACTGTGTCAACCAGGGTTAAATACCAGAGGAGAAAGCCTAGGTAAGAGAGATTTCCCTCACCTGTTAACACGTTTTTCTTTTTCGATGTGAGATTAATTTGGGGTGTGACGCTGCTGCAACGCGACTGGCTGATGAGGTGGGTAGGAGCTTGATGCTGGATTAGCGTATGGCTGCATTGGGAGGCGGAGATAGTCATTGGATTTGGCAAATCACACTACGTTTAGACTTCAGTGAACTCTGTCAATTTAGTCAGCACGAGACTTACCATTTGACAGCAATATATGCGCGCACTGACAGTCGGCCAATTGACATTTCCTGTGAAAAAAAAAAAAACTCTGTCCCGTTTGCGTCCCAGCAAAGATTTCTGTTCATCCCAAATCAATATTTGATCGTCCCCGGGACGACGGGACATCGTTAGTCTCGAGCCCTGCTCTAGCCTGCTCGTCAGTAGTCCAATTCCCTCAAACAAAAATGTCCCACGACACAATCTCAGGACAAAACCAATTTCCTAATAATAACAGAGAGACTCCCGAGTCACAAATGATGCAGCCTCCCAAGTTCTAGGGGTGTGGACAGTTCTCGATTCTAAGATGCATCGCAATGCATCGATACAGTGACAGAACATACTCGATTTATAAAAAAATGTAAATGTATTAATCATTTCTAATTCTTTTTTTACTCTTGCTAGCTTTTATGTTCTTTTACAATGTAGCGCTTTGGGATTTGCTCCACAACTATATTAGCGCCTGATTATATTATTAAAGCTAGTGCTCTGGTCATGCATCCACTCAACTCATAGAAAATACAGCATCAGGCTATTCTAAAAGTAGTGATACTAATAAAATGGAGTGTTGAACCATTTTTAACAGCTGGGTATCGAGATACATTTCTAATATCTGTATCATGCAACACTAGTAAAGACATATTTTGACATTCTGATTTAAGAACTTTCTAAATAAAAGTTAATTTATCTGACTGCTTGTATTAATCGATGAAAAAGTAGCCATGTGCAGTAATATAGATTATAAAATTGAGGATGTAATATTAAGCTGCATCGAGATGCATCGTAGAATTGAATCGTAATCGAATCGTGAGGCCAGTGAAGATTCACACACAGCTCTACCAAGTTCTTGATTAAAAGTGTTATAATATTTAACGAGGAGCGAGGAGTGCAGCCTCCTTGGCTGGAGCCTCCTGATCAGCAGCACCAGCCTCCATAAAAACCCCACTGGTTTCTCCCTTCTAATTATCCCCAGTGGATGATGATACAGGCCTGGGGCCCCAACCATAGCCAGAGTGGAAAGAGAGCAGAGGCCACAGAAAGAGAGAGGGGGGGGGGGGGAGCAGCTGGTGGTGTGTAGCCTGGGCGGGAGGGACAGGGGGATGAGAACAGAAGAAGGGGCAACATGGAGGATCACTTTACACTGGGACTCCCAACTGTTGCTGTGCCCCAGAGCCACTGATAAGAGTTTGATCAGGTTTTACTATGGGCATCATGTTGCTACTCCCGCCTCAGTGCTGAAAGCAATATGTAATCATGACTCCCTCCACAGCATGGGGCAGCATGGCTTTGCTCTATTCCCCATCTGGAGCAACAGGACTGGGTTAAAGGTCTCGTTTTCTTGTGTGGAGATATATATATATATATATAGACAAAACTGCTGGGCTGGCTCATTCTCCTTGTTAACAAAGATAACTGTGAAGAACAAGGACACATTCTGTGTCACAGATGCAAAGTGTTTTACACACAAAGCGTATTTCCAGTGAGCCGCCACTAGGGGCAGAGTGACTAACCATGAGTGAATTACTGAATGTTAGTGACATCGCCTGTCATAGAGATGCTGATTCATATCTAAACAAAAACAACAAGTGGTGGTTTTTCATTCAAAATTTACGGACCTTGAAGGCTAATATGTCCCTGTCTAGATACTGTATTCTGCACATGGGAAGTTTAATTACAAAGGCAGCAAGCTAGCAGGTGAATAGAGGCTGCTAGAAGCTGTATCTTGTATTGTGTCTTTTACAATAAAGCGTGTGGCAGGGAAAGCAAATAGGCTAAACATGCTGCCTAAATAAAGTTTTACAAGATTTACAAAGAGGAGAAGATTTACAAAGAGAAATTAAATGAAAATAAAATATATATATATATCTAACCCTAACTAACCTTACTGTCATGCACACTCCTAATATACTAACCTACACTGTAGCACTCAACACTTTGATGAACATTGTTACTCAGCTGATAGAGTTGTGCCCTTCCTGCTGACTTGTTGTACAGAACTTGTAAGTCGCTTTGGATAAAAGCGTCAGTTAAATGACAAAATGTAAATGTAGTTGAGGGAATGCTTGCTTTTCAACAACTTTACAATGACTACACGCCCTATTGAATAATAATACCATTGATCACAATAGAAAACCCCTGTGACCATGACTGGGTAGCATCGATCTCAACGGGAAAATCCAATAAAGGTCATTGTGGCGCATCATGGTTGTGTGTGTGAGCTCGTCAATAATGGTTTTGACTTGTGGGATGGCGAGTACCCAACAAGGCTCATCATTACCCTACACACACAGACACTTTTTCTGATATGAGCGTGCACATTATCCTACAAGCTTTGAGGAACCATGCCTAGTTGATCCCATTAAGCCATGCTTTGTTCACAGCCTGTTTACCAGCCCACCCCCTGGTGTGGGGAAATCACCATGCATGATGGACACTGCATGTGTGGGAGGTGTTTTCAGTTATTCAGTAAAGCCTCGGATGGTACATTTTACATTTACATTTAGCTGACGCTTTTATCCAAAGCGACTTACAAGTTCTGTACGACAAGTCATCAGGAAGGGCACAACTCTATCAGCTGAGTAACAATGTTCATCACATCTACTGGCTTGGGTTGTTTTAAATGGCTTTTGGTTTTGTTTCAGTTGGTACTTGAACTGGTCAGAGAAAGTTCCATTTTGTGTACTTTCTGTTCACAGGAAAAAGGACAAAATGACCATCGGCGTGACCCTGCCCTACCGCAATACTTCAATACATTTCATGTCTTTATGTTTGAGGTGTGTCATCACCTATACCCAAAGTTTGTGGGACGGCTTTAGGGGAAGTAATCATAAGTAATCAGTCACAGGAGTCTTGCGTTGAATGGTGATCCATTTTGTGAATACATTTGTTCACTTATGTTACAATACCTTTCGTTGGCAGATGACTACTTAGGACAATCTCACATTAGTGTTGTGTTACCTAACGTAAACAGAATTAGCAAGCATAGTATATAGCTAATCCTGTCCTTGTTGCCTCTCTGAAAGATCGGTTTGTTTTCCGTTTTTTTAGCTGGTGGTGCCTCAACGTTTTCTGATGTTCCTCTTCTTTGTTAACGTTAGTAGTGGGGGAATGTCGTGTAATGGACATCTGTTCCGCCTACGGCAATCTCATAACAGACTGAAAAAAGAGAAACAAGCCAAAAGTAGATCAACCTTTTCAATGGATGGAGGTTCTCGTTGTGGAGGTCTCCCAAGCACAATGAAGCCCTGCATGGTGCAAAATATCTCCACTGACGATGCAAAGAAAAGGGTGATTTGGGCAAGTGACAGACAGATTACAGACAAGTGTCAAGCTCACCTCTCCAGCGGACCACGCTGGATGAGTCTATACCAGGGTTGTTTACAGCAAGTCAAATGACATTTTAAGACCCTTTAATGGCAGTTTAATTACATCTAAGGGCAATTTTGCAATAAAAATAAGCAATGAATGGGAAAGAATTTACGGTTTTAACTTGACAGCATAAACATCCTAAATGGACTCAAGTTGATTTCCTGCTACAGTGTTTGTTAATATCAATAACTGACAGGAAATAAACTTGAACCCAAGAGTAAATAAACATAGTCAGTAAAAAATGCTCAGTAAGGCAAAATTACAATAACTGGTTGATTTAAAGAACATTTATCCAAATATGTTTAATTAATGTGAGCAAATATTTGTCTTTAATGATATTAATCACTACAATAGTCTTACAGAGTCTGAAATTAACTTGTTGGCTCACCTGCCAAGGACTACTGTAGGCCTACTTTTCATAATAGTGTATTGTGCTTAGGGATGAAAACAAAGCAAAATCGTTTGACTGAAATGTTTTTATTTAGTTATTTCTATGTAAAATTGTATTTAATGCAAATTAACAAATGTAAAATTATAAGATTTCAGCACCACTCGACACAATCATTGCTGCTGTTCTCTAATGCAGCCATCAAGTTTAAATACTCTACACCAGTGGTACTCAGACTTGGCCAACTCACATTTTAGCGGAGAACTTTAATCCCTGTGTGCTGGCTTCTGTGGTTGGGCTGGCCATGTTGAGACTATATCAAACACTTATCTGAAGTCTGAATCGGACCCAAAGAGCAGAGGCCTGTCGCCATGGATGCCCACTGCATCAGATGCCCTTTGCTAAAGCAGCATCTAGCCTATTCATTGTAGGAATGCAGATATTAAGAGATTCTCAAATCTACATTACAATGCCTTGACAAAACAGAAAATCAATGGCCATTAATCTGTCACAAGACAGCTAATTTCACCAAAAGATCAGAGTCCCTCCTAAAATTTGTATCAAAACATTAATCATTGTATACTTGTATGCCGTGACAATTAAAACTCTTGACTTGACTTGACTTAACATTTGTAGCACTGATATATTAGAGCAGAATGGTGGCCATGATTACTTTCATCATTTATTTTATTTAAATGTATTTAAAATTATTAGTTAGTTTTGGCTTAGTTTTGGCTCTGAAACGTGCTTCCGGCGTGCAAGAGGTGGGTCCATCCTCCCAAACGCAACCAGTAGCCCAGCTGATAGTGGCGGTGTGGGGATGGCTTTAAGCATCAGTCTTCAGTCTTCATCCATATCACATCTCACCTTTGACAGCCAGGTAATCCCCCTCTCCCCCTCAGTCACAAATCTGGGGGTTCGATTTGACCCCCACCTGACCTTCAAGTTTCAACATCCACATAAAACACCTCTGCAAGACCTCATTCTATCACCTAAAAAATATATCAAAACTCTGTCCTATTCCAACCCGGTCAGATGCAGATAAGCTTGTCCATGCCTTTATCTCCTCAAGACTGGACTACTGTAACGGACTCTTCATCGGGATTCCTGGCAAGAGCATCCAAAAGCTGCAATACATCCAGAATGGCGCTGCCAGGATCCTGATGAGAGTCCGTATACACTATCACATAACCCCCATCCTCCACTCACTACACTGGCTCCCCGTCTCAATTACAAAATCCTGACGCTCACCCATAACTGCATAAACGGACATGCACCCCTCTACCTTCAGGAACTCATCACTCCACAATCCTCCACCCGCACCCTCAGATCCGCAGGTAGCCTGCTCCTTCAGGTCCCCAATACCCGGCTCTGCACCATGGGTGACCGAGCTTTCTGCACGGCTGCACCACGCCTGTGGAACAGCCTCCCCATCCAGTTGAGGGCACCACAGAGCCTGGACTCTTTTAAAGCAGGCCTGAAAACCTACCTGTTCAAAAAGGCCTTTGACTGTTAGATTTTTATTTTCTTGTGCTGTTGTTTTTTTATTTTCTGTTTATACTATGTTTTTAATTAACTATGTTCTATTTTTATCTTATTTTTATTCTGTATTTTATTTTATTTGTTTTACTAATAAATATTTTATTTTTTTAACTATGCTTTAACCCTGTAGTGTAGCACTTTGGGATCCCAGAGAACAAAAAGTGCATTACAAATTCAATCCATTATTATTATTATAAGCAGCCACACCTGTACTGGGTCAAGCTAATTCGACCTGGGAGCAGGGATGGCTGTGCACCTGTTGTGCATTGAGGCAATCAATTCTCACAGGTTAAATCTGCCATCCACACACAACGAGGCGAGAGACAACACGTTCCATGTGCCCTGGCTTGTAACATCTTGTACCACTACTAGTCAATAAACTGGTCTGCCGTTTATCGCCTGTGTCGGAGAGAGCGCCTTTAACCCTTTCACTACCACACTACAGAAGGTTAACCTTTCACTACCACTACAGACAGTTAACCCGTCTGTAGTGTGGTAAGTTACTGGTAACCTTCTGTAGTGTGGTTGTGAAAGGGTTAACCCTGTGTCGTGTGGCAGTGAAAGGGTTAACCTTCTGTATTGACGCAGTGAAAGGGTTAAGCATTTGGTAGTGTGGTAGTGAAAGGTTAACCTTCTGTAGTGTGGTAGTGAAAGGTTAACCTTCTGTAGTGTGGTAGTGAAAGGGTTAACCTTCTGTAGTGTGGTAGTGAAAGGTTAACCTTCTGTAGTGTGGTAGTGAAAGTGTTAACCTTCTGTAGTGTGGTTGTGAAAGGGTTAACCCTGTGTCGTGTGGTAGTGAAAGGTTAACCTTCTGTAGTGTGGTAGTGAAAGGTTAACCTTCTGTAGTGTGGTAGTGAAAGGGTTAACCTTCTGTAGTGTGGTAGTGAAAGGTTAACCTTCTGTAGTGTGGTAGTGAAAGTGTTAACCTTCTGTAGTGTGGTTGTGCATGGGTTAACCCTGTGTCGTGTGGCAGTGCAAGGGTTAACCTTCTGTATTGACGCAGTGAAAGTGTTAAGCATTTGGTAGTGTGGTAGTGAAAGGTTAACCTTCTGTAGTGTGGTAGTGAAAGTGTTAACCTTCTGTAGTGTGGTTGTGAAAGGGTTAACCCTGTGTTGTGTGGCAGTGAAAGGGTTAACCTTCTGTATTGACGCAGTGAAAGGGTTAAGCATTTGGTAGTGTGGTAGTGAAAGGTTAACCTTCTATAGTGTGGTAGTGAAAGGTTAACCTTCTGTAGTGTGGTAGTGAAAGGGTTAACCTTCTGTAGTGTGGTAGTGAAAGTGTTAACCTTCTGTAGTGTGGTTGTGCATGGGTTAACCCTTTGTCGTGTGGCAGTGAAAGTGTTAACCTTCTGTATTGTCACAGTGAAAGGGTTAACCATTTGGTAGTGAAAGGGTTAAAAGCCACTCCGGTGGCGTGTGGCAGGGACTACTGGATAAAGAAATGAAGAACAAGAGACCGACCCTATTACTTGTACTACATTTACAAAAGCCTGTTCTCTAGTAGTTGCACACATCTTGGGATACTTTTTTTTCCTCTTTTTTTTTGACATGAGTATCTCTGGTTACAGAAAACAATCACTGAATTAGTTCTCAGTTCAATGGAATCCAGATCTGTAGCACAATTTGAAGCCGTCGCTGGATGTGGAAATCCAATTCGCTTGTTGTGCTAAGGAGTGGTAAGCAATGGATTATTACTCCGCTCAAATGAAGAAAATAGAGCAAGTCAGTAAGTTCTCTGTACACTGGAATCAGCTGTTTTGTCATCCACATTTTAAGCCGTCACCAGCAATCCCATTAGCAACTCTATAGATAGTTGGGACTTGCTGGCAGGCTAGTTTAAATAGCAGAGCAGTGCTGTACTGTGAGCCTGGGATCAATGCATGTGGCCTGGGGGGCCCTGCAATGTTGTGATGAGGGAGGGCCAGGGGGTCAGGGTAGAACGGGGCTGTTGTGTTGACAGGCCAGGCCAGGGCCCCCATGCTTGGGACCAGCATAAAAACAATGACTGTCATTTATCTAATTACCTGCACTGTAGCACTCAACACTTTGATGAACATTGTTACTCAGCTGATAGAGTTGTGCCCTTCCTGATGACTTGTCGTACAGAACTTGTAAAGTCGCTTTGGATAAAAGCGTCAGCTAAATGACTAAATGTAAATGTAAATGTAAAAGGGTCTGACTCGTTCCATCAGAGACCACGCCTTGTTTCTTCCCAGTGCCCATGCTGACAGCTGCTGGGGTGAACTCTGACCATAACCATAAGTGATATCATGGCAAGAGTGTGAGAGAGGGGGTGTCGGGCTGTGTGTGTGTGTGAGGAGGAGGGGTCCTGGGCCAGGGAGGGGCTGGTTGGAAGTTGGAACAGTTGGGGCGTGTCGCCATGAGGTCATGAGAATGATGGGATGTTTGCTCAGTGGGAAGAAGAGATCGTGTGTGTGTGTGTGTGTGTGAGAGAGCGAGAGCGAGAGCGAGAGCGAGAGCGAGAGCGAGAGAGAGAGAGAGAGAGAGAGAGAGAGAGAGAGAGAGAGAGAGAGAATCCAGCAAAATCCAGTGTGGATGGAGGGAAAGGTCTTTCCTAGGCTTGTTCACACTTTGAAGCAGCTGCTATGTATACATTACAGGACACAAGGACCAGGCAAACATGCGCTTAGGACACATAATTAATCTGTACACACTCACAAATGCACAGGAACCTTGCAGTACAAGACAACACCGACAAAGACAAACTCACTCAACATACACCTTACATACATATCCACATGCTCAACCCAAACACTCTTTTACACACTCCAACAGCACTGGATCGCCATAGGGCGCTAGCGGTTGGCTAATCGGGGTTGGTTAGTTGGTGAGGGTGTGGCCACTGACTGGCCAGCCAGGAAGAGGGAAATGAACACACAGTGAGTGAAGTGAATGTGATCTGGGCTGGTAGTGTCTGACAATAGGCCCTATTGTACCGCTACGGCCAGAGAGCCTCATCATCAGCATAATGCCCCCTGGATCTCCCCTCTTATATCCTCCACCCTCCAGCCTAGAATGCAGACCCCACAGCTGGGCAGCAATGGACTACTTTCAGTATTAGTTCATGGAATCTCTTGTGACATGACCTAAAACTGAATACTCGTAGTCCTCTTGGGACGCTTTAGGTTTAATAATTGTCTATTATGGGCATGGCAACTGTTTTAACGGATTTTGTTGTCGTTTTGTATTGATTGCATTTCCATTTTTTAATTGGTTTGTTTATTGATTGTATGTTTGATGTCTTTGTTCATGTTCAGCATCATGGAAAATATGTCTCCCTCAATTGATTCTTTGAATGAAGGTTTGAATGATTGAGTAGCCTGGATTCTACTAACTACAGCATGAAATGTACCAGTGGCTGGTGACCAAAGACAGGAGTGGGCTGGCAAAAAATGCACTAAATGTATAGGCTACATGGAACTGTAATGCAAAGCAGACATTACGGAAGATTACACTTATTACTGATTTACTGTACATTTTACTGTATATATTTCTGTATACTTTATATTTAAGAATGTATATACATAACAGAATGTATATCCCAGACTGTATTTTATTCTTTATTCTATTTTATTCTTATTTTTAATATTATTATATTCGTATTATTATTTTAGTCCTATTAACTACCTAAATGTTTATTGTTGTTCAATGTGAGCGATCTGTAGTGCCGAATTTCCCTCGGGATTATTAAAGGATTTCTATTCTATTCTAAGATTACAGTGTGATGTTGTAGAAGAGCTTTGTCGAGGTTAGGGGCTGGACTCTCACAGAGTCACCCACGCTACTGTAAGGGGCTTTGGATAAAAGCACTCATCAAATGGCAATTATGTAAAAAATATACTTATTATCATATAGCCTTATAGAAAACCACTGCACCGAGATAGAGAGAACTTCTACCTAGAGATGGAATATCAGATGAATAACTTTAATAACTGATTTAAAGTGATTCTGTGTGAGGATATAGGGTTATTTATTTCCCGTGGCTATACTAGAGTACAGGGTTGGTGATTTTGCCAAATAGGGCCAAAGTAATGTGGATAATAGGGTAACCAAAGGAAAGTATCATGGCATTTTTATTTTTTTGATCTACTTTTTTCTCCTCCTTTTTCTGTGATTTTTCTCCCATCCCAATTTACCTCTTGTGCCAATTCTCCCTCCGCTGTCCTGATCGTTGCTCGCATATGCCCCCCACTGGCCGGTTGTAGGGAGGATAGAAGCCTTGCATCACATGTCCCCTCCGATACATGTGGAGGCAGCCTGTCACATCTTTTCACCTGCCAGCGCAGACTCTCATTTGGCGAGGAGTAACATGTAGGAGGCTCACACTGCCCCAGCCATTTTTCCTAACTTTGCTGTGCAGGCGCCCCAACCGACCTGTAGGAGTCGCTGTTCACAACGACCAGACTACCACCCTTTGACTTCCCACCCGCTAACTCTGCCAATTGAGTTAGAGTGACGGCCGGCCCAAGCCGGAGGCAACGGCGAAAGCCGGATTCGAACCCGGTGTCTCTTGCGTTGGTGACGAGCGTAATGTCCGCTGCGCCACCCAGCCGCCAGTATCATGGCGTTTTGTAATTATTACTCAAGTTTTAAGTCTGTATTTATTATTTTTATTGTCTCATCATTCTTATCATTATTGTTGATGTCAATGTTGTGTTTGTTGTTGTAAAAAAGAAATTGAAAAAAAAATGTATGACAAAAAAAAGAACCACTGCACAACAAAAACTCCCCTTCCTGTGGTTCTTAACTTCTTGCTAGTTTCTACAGAGTATTTCTTGGACATGCTATGCTTTTGATCTTGTTATGTTATTACACCGACATGATTGGACTCCTGGGGGGGGGGGTCATCGAAGCGAAGCAGGCTATTTTCTGTCCCACCCAAACCCACCCAATTTTCCACCGTTGACTAAAAACATCACTTCTTCAATCAATATCTTAAATAAAGAAATGCATTTAAAAACATAAACAAACCTTCTTACTGTCTTTTACTATTATGTTTCTACTATGTCTATACTACTATCTACTATGCCTATACTATTACCCAATATATCTATACTACTATGCAATCAAGAGTGTAGCACTCAAGTTCAACACCGTTTGACGAACAATATCACAAGGGCTGGGGGCGATATGGCCAAAAATGATATCATGATAACGTTATGATAATGTTATCATATCACTCGATATCGATAATTATCGATATTGCTATAAGTATTAAAAAAAAATTACATTTATTATTATTATTATTATTTTTTAAACAACAGATGTATGTTTATTTTGCAGCAATTCTATGTCGTTGCCGCCATCTTTAGTGTTACAGCCCCTCACACTCCAGTTCTCAGGCTGCAGCTGGTTTGAAAGCGAAAGTAAACAGGCTTCTCTGCTGGCTGTGGCTCCAGGGGAGTTGAACAGTTCTGGCTTTGCTAGTTTCTTTTCCATCTTTTGGCGTTTTTTTGGTGGACAAACCACCGCATGTGCACCGTGACTCACGACTGGAGACTAGCTCTGCTATCACACATAGCCTACTGTGTACTACAGACGGTTTCAAACTGTATTTTAAATTAGAAAGCAAATAAAATAAGAGAAAGAGAAATCTCAATTTGGTCAGTATTGTCATTTGGACAAGCAAAGCCATTACTTTAAGTTGCAGGCAAGAAAGACAAGTCTGTCCACTGTCTCTGGTTTTAAAACTGCCCTGTTGCAGGTCACAAAAAAAAAAAAAAATATTTATTGATATATATTTTTTTATTATCAATCGATATCGATTATTAAAATCGATTATTATCATATACCCAGCACTACGACACAGCTGCCAGGGTTGTACCCATCCTGCTGACTTGTTGTACACAGCTTGTAAGTCGCTTTGGATAAAAGCGTCAACTAAATGACTAAATGTAAAATGTGAATGTTACTGCAAAACTACATCCATCACACTAAGAGCTGGCTGTGAACTTGGCATTGAAGGCCCACTTCGTCCTGTGAGGTACAAGTGGCTAGTGACAGACAGAATGGGCGAGCATGGACACCACATGGAGATGCCAGCTAGTTAGAAGACAGAAGCTGCTATTAGCATAATTGCTTAACAAGGGCCATTGTTAGTGAAAGTAGGGCTGGTCAAAGAAAGAAGTCAGTATTGTCTACTCTGGTCAAAGAAATAAGTCAGTATTGTCTACTGGTCAAAGAAAGAAATCAGTATTGTCTACTGGTCAAAGAAAGCATTGATTGATTAATTGAAAATTGTATTAACAGATTGCAGAATGGGTACAATACAGTATGGCTCAATACACACAATTGTTAAGGGAATGCAGACCAGAGAAAGACTTTCGTCTTGTTTACATCAGGGTCCCCCATTTTCAATTCATTTGAAATGTATTGACATACACAACGACATACAGATATACAGTAGTGTTACATCCAGACATTTATAACATACAAGATATACAAATATATAGTACTGTTTATTTATAGACAGAGTTTCTAAAAGAGAATACGGTATATACATTTGAGGGGGAGGAAACTGTACATTGGGGGGGGGTTGGACATTTACTGGGGCCAGTTTCGAATAGCAGCCTCCCGTAGGTGCTCTTTTAGAGCGGTTTTGAAGGTGGGTAGGGTTTCACATTCCTTTACGGCTGTGGGTAGGGCGTTCCACATCGTTGTGGCATAATTGCTAAACGTGTTTAGTCCCTTGTTTGAGCCGAATCTGGGTTGAACATGATTTGTGGAACTCCCTCTGGTAGGTATTGTGGTTGTGGTACACTGACCTTTGGGAAGTATTTCGACATGTACATGGGTACCTTAGTGGTGTAGTGTATCTTGTAGACCAGGCCCATTGCAAGTTGCTGTACTCTGTTGTCTACTCTAAGCCATCCTAGGTTGTCAAAATGGGCAGGGGTGAGGTGGGTTTTAGGAGTAAGGTCAAGCAGTAGTCTGACCAGTTTGTTTTGTGATGTTTGTAATCTTGTTTTTAGTGCCTTTGAGGTGCTTTGGTACCATGAGGTGCAAGCATAGTCGTAGTTAGGGATGCACCAATCCGACTTTTTCAGTCCCAATACCGATACCTGGGTTTGGGTATCGGCCAATACCGATACGATACCCATTGTCCAAATTCTTTTTGCAAAAAAGTTTAAAAAAAATAATAATAATGTATCCACGTTTTTAATTTTTATTCTTTAACTTTTTTTTTAGATTTTGTTTTTAAGAATTGTAAAGGATCACAAGTGTGTTTTTGATTTGTTGTAAACAAAGACAGAAAATAAACTTCATTCATTCAATTAATAAACTGTATGCCTCACTGTCACTGTGTGGAAGAGACTGGGATCATTCTTTTGTGCAAGGCAACATCAGGCTCGACTTAAAACGAAAGGTTATCCTATAACCTAGTTATATGAATACTGGCTGAGCGTCTCGCTCTTCGCCATTATGAGAAATCTCTCATCTCCTAGCACATAATGTGCTCACGAAACAACAAATGCACGTGACCAGGCCACGCCCCCGCGTCCCACTATATGACGCCGGACATGGTCACACTCTACCTTCCTCAGAAAGATTTCCAACACTGAAAACCCAACCAAGGGACCTCAGGGCGCTAAGAGCGAGAGGCTCAGCCAGTATTCATATAACTAGGTTATAGGATAACCTTTCGTTATATTATCATACTGGCCAATCGCGTCTCGCTCTTCGCCATTATGAGATATGGGGTGAGCAGACGCGTGGCCCGACAAGTATACCCCCCGAGGGCCTGTAAGCCCCAACCAGGGAGGAGGGGAGTCCCGTCCACCCGCCCGTCCTAACGAAGGGGGGGAGGCAGTCAACTCCACTAAAGTGCGAAAAAAGGGGGAACCAGACACCCCTGAAAAACGCACAGCACAGGCGGGACCACGTGTGACACAGCACCCCATGGCACACACCCACACACCCCTGCTAGCCCACCAAATGGCGGGACGCAGGAGAGGTCCCAGACCTCAGAACCGCCTGGGAGACAGAACCCCCAGTCATGTCCACGAGGTAAAACTGAACGAAGGGACCCGGGGAGGACCAGGAGGCCGCAGCACAGATGTCCTCCACCAAGGCCCCCCCTAATAGCGCGGCAGAGGCCGCCACTCCACGAGTGGAGTGCGCCCTGACGCCCCCAGGGGGGACCTGTCCAGCCAACGTGTAGCAAAGGGCAATGCCCTCGCACAACCAATGTGACAGGCGCTGCTTGGACAGTGCCTTACCTGCGCGAGGGCCACCGTAACAAACAAACAGTTGATCGGAAGCCCTGAGATCCTGCGTCCGACCGAGGTAAACCCCCAGTGCACGGTAGGGGTGTAACGGTATGCGGATACGTACTGTACCGCCTCAATGTAGTCCTCCGGTACAGTACGGGCTGTGCACCGAGCGATTGCAACGGTATGGAACCTTTTTTTGTAGTGTAGGCTAGCTATTTTTAGACCCAAGTAGTTACTCGCTACTGCCCGGAGAAACTGGACTGCTAAATAAAGATTAAAGATCTAGCGTCGTTGATGCCATTCAATATTAGCTAAATAGCTAACAAACGAAATACAATGTATAGCATAGCTGCCTAGTGCCTACAACACACTCTAACGTTAAAACAATTACATGCATCATTGTTTACAATGAACGGGTGGGGCTAGTCAAAGGACTGGACACGGGGACAAGTTAAACATGAATTAATTTATTATAACAGGTAGTTTCGAGTCGTGCCTAAGTATGCACACAGGGCTATTCTATACGGCTTTGACGCTTCCTCCTCATCGTTGATTACCTGTAGTAGCTGCATCTAACGTTAGTAGCTAACGTTAAAACTAACCTAAAGTTGGGAGCTCCAGTAGCTCACCGCGTACCTCGAACGCTATTTCGGCGTCGGGGACAACCGTGCGCGTCACGGATCTGGGGTACACGAGTTCGACTCCCGGACTCGCCGTATTTTCTCAGAGTGTCTTTCCCCCGATCTATACCCCATTCAACCTGTCTCTGTCGGTCATACTTGACCAGAAAAAGCGATAAACGCTAAAATAAACCAGCTGACTGGTCAAAGTTAAAAAAATAAAAAAAAAAAAACCTAAAGTTAGTTGTTCACCAACAATCAACATTTGTTTTATCATTAGCGCAAAAACACAGAACCGGACAAGACAAGTTGTCGGCTCAATACGTTCTGCTAGGCAGCTAGGATAATAACAACAATACTTCCGCTCCGGTCGGTGGGCTTCAAAATAAAAGTCTAAAACACCGGAAAAGGTCCGGTCTGTGGGCTTCAAAATAAAAGTCTAAAACACCGGAAAAGACGTTTATTTTGTATAGCGTTTTCCTCCACGAGTACTCGAGTACATCATGTGATAAATCGATCTGGATTATTTTTGCCCATCCCTAGTTTATCCTGTGCTGAAGTCTCCATTCCAATAGAGATAGTATATATTTGTGTTTATTTGGAACACTGCCTTTTTATTTATTACGTTTCCACAGTTTTTTCCCTCATACTAACATTTTGTACATGGTACCGCAAGCTACATTAATAATACATGTACATGTTAAAAGGATGACACAAAAAGCCAGACAGAGGGCTTGTTTCCAGTTTCAGTTTGTTTTATAATAAACAATCAAACTGAGCATTTTTTTATTTAGGATATTTAAAATGTCTTCCAATGTTAAATAAAGGTTTATTGCACTTTGAAACGGTTTCCTTGCATTATTATGCTATTATTATATTAGTAAAAAAAAAAAAAAAAAAGGTTAATTGAAAACTTTTGGGAAATACACTGTACCGAAAAAATACCGAACCGTGACTTCAAAACCGAGGTACGTACCGAACCGTGGATTTTGTGTACCGTTACACCCCTAGTGCACGGACAGGACACGACAGATGAAGGCTCGCCTCTAACTCACTAGCGTGAGGAGGCGGATGAAACGCCTGAACCACAATATCCCTGGAGCGAAAAGAGCTCTGGATATTCTTTGGCACGAAGACTGGATTAGGCCTCAGAGTCGCACCGCTATTGGCCCGAATAGACAGGTACTCAGGCCGCACCGAGAGAGCACACAGCTCACCCACACGCTTAGCGGAGGTGATGGCCAGAAGGAACGCAGTCTTAAAAGACAGCTGCTCCAATGGCGCTGGCTCAAGAGGCTCAAACGGGGCCACTGACAACCGGCCCAGGACCAGTTGGAGGTCCCAACACGGAGACAGAGAACGTACCACAGGCTTGAGACGCCGAGCGCCAAGCAGGAAACATTTCACAAGAGGGTGGCTGAACAACGTACCGCCCCCAAAACAGCGTATACCCTCACCGTCGAGGCCGACAGTCCATCCAGGATAGACTGGAGGAAGGAAAGAACAGCGTCCAGGGGGCAGGACACCGGATCCCGGCCCCCAACCTTACACCACTCTTGAAAAGCACACCACTTACCCGCGATAGTGGACGGAGCGCGCGCATTCCGAATGGTGTCGACCACAGTAGGGTTAAGACCCATCCCCTCCAGACTCACCCTCTCAGCAGCCAAACCTTCAGTGGCTGCCCCAGAACAGGGAACAGACAGAGATCCATGTGCCTGAGAGAGGGCCTGCGGCAACCAAGGAACAGGCCACGGTGGGGCTACCAAGAGCTGGATCAGGACCGGGAACCAGACAGCCGTGCCCCGGTCCGGCGCGATCAGGATCAAAGTCCTGCGCTCCCGACGTACCCGCTCCAACAGCTGAGCTATCAGGTGTATGGGGGGGAACGCGTACAGAATCCCCAGGCGGCCATGGATACATAGAGAAGGCATCCACCCCCAGGGGAGGATTGTCCCCCCGACTGACCGAGAACCATAAGGGGCACTGGTGAGACTGTCTGCTCGCAAACAGATCCACCGTGGCCTCCCCGAATTGGTCCCAGACCTGTCTGACTATGTCTGGACGTAGTCCCCACTCGTCGGGATGAGGACCGCCCCGCGACATCACATCCGCGCCCACATTCTCCTTGCCAGGGATGTGGCGCGCCCTCAGGCTGCGCAGATTGAGAGACAGTGAATGTGCGATGGGCCAGAGAATAGCCGAACGGCAGCCTCTGGTATTCGTACGCTACACCCTGAAAAAGGAAGCGAAGGAATTTCCTGTGAGGAGGGAAGATCGGGATGTGAAAGTACGCATCCTTCAGGTCTATGGAGGTGAACCAGTCTCCCACTCTGACAGAGCTGATCAGGTGTTTGACGGTCAACATCCTGAACCGCCTCGCCACAATCAGCCGATTGAACGCTGACAGATCCAGAATAGGTCTGACACCTCCCGATTTCTTGGGCACCAGAAAATACCGGGAGTAAACGCCACGCATCGCGTCCTCCTTTGGGACCACGACGATGGCTTGCTTCGCTAACAGAGATTGTATCTCATCGGCCAGAGCGGTCACTGCTGCTGACCCTGACAACAGGGTCTGTACCAAACCTGAAAATGGAGGGTGGGGTTGTGCAAACTGCAACACAAGTCCCCGCCTCAGCGTTCCCTCCATCCACCTCGACATGGCACTGCTGTAGCCATATGTGATGATAATCCCAAAGCGCACCCGCCGCCACTTGGCGCTGGTCCGCCAGGAACTGTAGATAGGCGGCCCGGTCCCACCCGCTGTGCGTTGCCAACCCTGGACTCGCCAACCGCGCGAGCAGGGCGTCTCGCGGAGCCGGGATATCGCACCCTGACACTACCAACGAGGCAATCGCACCCAAGGGGGGACCCCGACAGAAAGGGCCGGTTTGATACGGGGGAAGCTGACATCACAGTGGGTGACATAAGCTCCCCCACTGAATACCCCTCCAGCATGGACTGCTGAGGAATTGTTCTACAGCTGGACATGCAAGGCGTGTGGTCCCCACACTGCCCGATAGGGTGGGTTCCTACACACCGTAGCCCTGCAGTGATATTACTACCACCCAAATCACGCGTGCCTGACTGACAGGGAGCTAAATTAAAGCCTGCCAAGCGCCATTGGCGGTCAGTTTTTACGTTTGGCGATTGCCACTGAGAGGTCTGCCCGCCGTGTGGCGGGTACCAAAAATAGTCACGTGAAAGCCGATCGAAAAACATGATCCAATTCTTAGCGGAGTTCTCACTCGCTGTCTCAAGCACACATGTAGCGCACTGCTCCTCCCCTCCTGCTCCTGCCCCTCCCAAACCCATGTAAACATAAAGGCTAGAGTCGGGCAGTCTGCTGACTGCTCTAGTGTAGTGGGACCTCCGTGTGCTAACGTTAGCTACCATTACAAAATGACCCAGTCAACTATTCACTTTTAGTTTAATACTGAGGCATTGTCTAAAGTTATACAGCCGGCTAGCTACTGATAGCTCCTGATATCAACAAATGATCCAGCAAGTCTAGTAGTGCATTGCATAATACCTCCGTTGGCTAGGTAGCTCACGTTAGTATAGGGACCAGCTGCAGCGCCGGAGAATCCTTGCTGGAGCTGGAGGCTACAGTATAGGGTCCAGCTGCAGCGCCGGAGAATCCTTGCTGGAGCTGGAGGCTACGCGAGTATACACACAGACAGTGGAGCTGTTTGCAGATAGCGAGCATTTTGACTTGTTGCATGGTGGCAATGTCTCGCAGATAATACAACTACAAGTATGATTATATAATAATATGACTCACCACTGGCCGGTGAGTCAAAAAGTTCATTTTGCTCCCTGCTGACTGACCACCGCCGGTCTTCCAGCCGTGGGAGGCACTAACGTGATACCCGGCCTGGCGAGGGCGGGCTGGGGGAACTCATGCTGCGACCCCCTGGGCCTCGAGTTCCCCCCTGACAACCTTCATCGTTGACGGACACAACACCAGGCTCACCAAACACAGAACGTGTGGCGTGGGAGCCGCTTGACAGCACAGCATTCTCATAGGCAGACCCAGGCCTAGCCAGCAACTGGGTGTCAGCCCCTGTCCCAGGGTTAGAAATTAACATTTTTTTTCAAGGGCTTTTTTTGCCCCCCTTAATTGCTTTTCGGGGGCATTTTTTTGTATTTCGGGGGCACAACATTTTTATAATGAAAATTAACAAAGATTATAAAACATTCTTGACACTTTTTTTTACAGTCTTCGTCCCTATGTTTGATAACGTAATGTTAATGTCTCCATATATAGGGCTCTACGCTAACCTTTTTCCCAAGGAGCACATGTGCTCCTAAATAAAATGTTAATAAATCAAATCTAAATACAAATTTAGGAGCACACAGAAATTTAGGAGCACAGTGACAATTGTTAAAGTAACACACACACACGCACACGATGTGTGACATCATGGCTTGGTTTCATGTTTTGAGGTACCTTCAATTATCTGTAAATAATACATACATACTCTATCTAAATAGATTAAATATTATTGTCCCTGAGTGAGGGCAAGTTGTGTTGTTGTCTTGATATAATAACCGGTTGCCTCTGGATCAATGAATGTCTAATATTGAATAATATTATTAGATATTTTATTTTTAACATCCCTAATTCCAACAGTCAAGAGGCTTGTTTCAAATTGATGAAAAACCCCACACACGCAACGTTTGTGAGTATAGGCTCTGGCCAGATCGATCAATGAAATACGTTGCGCGCTCAGCGCTGTGGAATGAAGGAAATGCGCATCGGGATCGGATTTGGACGTTATTCTTTTGGAGTTGTGTAACAAATGGAATGGTCTTTCCCCGCCGAACACAAGTTACTTAACGTTACACAGGTCGCGCTATGCAGATGCTTAGCTTGCTAACGTTAAGATAGCAGTGTAATGCTTGATGAGAGCAGAGCGCTCTCTCTGTGTTCGCAGCACCTCTCAAGTGCCTGTAACACGCAGCGGGCCCCGCCTCCCTCCTCCTTGGAACAAACATTCCACCCAAAAACTGAATTTCAGTCCAGTTTCAATCTGAACTATTAACAGCGGAGCTGTTTTGTAATCTTCACAATCACTCGTCTGTCTCGCACACTGCAAGTAAATGATTTTTCCGGTTTGCACACACACATATTATTAGGGGCAATACGAGGGAAATGCTCGCACTGTAGAGCATATATATAATTATATATATAATTAGTAAACTGTCTGGGGCTTTTTTTGCCCCTCTTAACTGATTTTCGAGGGCATTTGGTCAATTTTCGAGGGCATTTTGCCCCAAGCCCCCGTTAATTTCGAACCCTGCCCTGTCCCCATGAGAAGCGAAACGTGGGGCCATTTGCGCCTCGTTGAAGGCATGCGGCCCGCAGCCAAAGGGGACAAATCAGAGCCCGTATCCCGCTGGTGTTGGGGGGGGGTGACCGGAGAGCGAGCTAGACGGCGACGTTTTTTTAGGGCGTGCTCATCTAATGTAGCCGATCCCTCGGCCGCCAAGGCTGTCGGCCTTGTGATCACCTGCTGTCTTTGTGTCCAGGGTACCTCAGGCGGGGGAAACATGGCCACTGGTCGGGGGCCTCACCCTCACCTCTGGCTGCGTGGTGCGAGGCGGTGTGGGGCCTAGGTCAAATACCGCCCGCGCTCCTGCGGAAAGACCAAAGAGTCCCTCTGCGGAGAGGGGAGCCCTGAGGAGGAGAAGCATTTTCCCCTCCTCAAAGGAAGACTGCTCCAACCAAAGATGTCTGAACAAGCGTTGACAGCATCTTAGTCCTCCCTGCGGTTATAGCTTGCGACTGAGTTAAAAGCTGTATAACCCCAAAAACACGCGATGTTTTCAACGTCGGCTGGCCCTAAGGCCCCACTACCAGACACCATTGTGGACAGAAAAGCAGTCAACTGAGCAATGACAGGGCAAAGGACCGATGCTACCTGGCCCTCAAGCCACGGCACACCTGCCTTGCGCCCTGTTGTCAGCCCATCCACCCGTATAAAGGGTAAATAAGCCTCAGCAAAACCCCCCACATTAGACACCGATTGACCTTCAGCAATGAAACGGTTAAGAGGAGGGAAGAGTGGCGACAGCCAAGCCCACGACGGGGAACAAAGGAACGGCGTCCCAGCATCGTAGCATTAGCCGCTCGCTCCAGGATAGCTGGGAAAACATCCAAAACAGAGTCATGACGACCATGTTTACCCAAATATCCTGCCCCTCGCGCCAATACATAACTCGGCTGTCTCACAGGACAACGAGCAGTATCACTCATGCTAGTATCAATGCCTGTTAGCGCAGGCCCTACCTGTGCACGACGTAGCTCGACTGCTAACCGTCGCGCGACGTCCGTCGATCTGCTGTCACGAGATGAGGAAACCCCAGGACAGGCCCGATGCGCTGTTAGGATGTGCCGAGAAGATTCCAGGGGCTGGTGAACCTCTGGCGAAAACCCAACATTGTGTAATTTCTCCCTGCGTTTCATAACAGCTAGTTCACGGAGTGCACTGCTACTTCCGTGTTGGAAACAAAAAGAGGAAGGTAGAGTGTGACCATGTCCGGCGTCATATAGTGGGACGCGGGGGCGTGGCCTGGTCACGTGCATGCGAGTGCATTTGTTGTTTCGTGAGCACATTATGTGCTAGGAGATAAGACAGGGCTGTACACTGCGATGATATCGTCGCAAATTGCCCCTTTAATTGGCCGTTGCGATTGGTAAATATTATCTGGGGGCGGGCTTGCGAGTAGTGCTTTCAAGTCTTGCATTCGCATTTCACTCCTAAATTATCCAAGGCGTGTGATGACGCGATGACGTCACTCACGCGAGCTGAGCAGTGAGCACTCAGCAGGCATGATCAGCGGGAACAATCGACTGAGCACTCACTCTGATAGACTGGCTGACTGTCTGATTTAGCTATGAAGAAAAGTAAAGTTAGTATTGCTTCATATTTTCGACACGTTCGACCTCCTATAGTGAGCCGAACTGAACTGAACTCAGACACACGGAGAGAGCTGCGGCGTCTGCTGCTCCTCCTCCCTCCCGCACCCGTGGCTGTTGTAAACACTAGTCTAGTGGGACACTGGGACCTCGGTGAGCCGGCTAGCTACTGATAGCCATCAACAAATGCTCCAGTAAGTCTAGTAGTGCATGATAGCTCGCGTTAGCTTACTGTTCAAAACGAAACGTCCCATTAAACTAAATAGTTCAGATAGCTCCTGATATCAATGTCTTATAACACTGAGTCGATGCGTATTCGAGCTGAGGGCAAGCTGAATATAGTCAATAGGGTCCAGCTGCAGCGCCGGAGAATCCTGGCCGTAGCTGGAGGCTACAGTATAGGGTCCAGCTGCAGCTCCGGGGAATCCTGGCCGTAGCTGGAGGCTACTCGAGTACACACAGACAGTGGAGCTGGTTGCATATAGCGAGCATTTAGACTTGTTGCGTGGTGACGATGTCTTGCAGATAATACAACTACAAGTATGATTATATAATATATATATTTTATTAAATAAAAAAATTTGATTTTTAAATCAAAAACAATCGACATAAATAATGGTAAAATTGTTATTTAAAAATGTGCCCCTAAAAAATATTTTTTGCCCCTAAATTTCTCATTTAGGGGCAAGTGTGCCCCTAGTGAAAAAGCTTAGCGTACAGCCCTGTAAGAGATAATGGCGAAGAGCGAGACGTGATTGGCCAGTATGATAATATAACATTACTTTCCTAAATTAGTGAAACTAAATGTAACAAATTAACACAGATATAAATGTACTGAATGGTTATTTCTTATTTTATTTCTTATTTATAAAAAAATTTAAATTAATCCGCAGCATCCCTAGTCGATTACCCTTGAATGAGTGAAAGAAGTCAGTAGAAATATGTCTACTGGTAAAAGAAAGAAGTCAGTAGAAATATGTCTACTGGTAAAAGAAAGAAGTCAGTAGAAATATGTCTACTGGTAAAAGAAAGAAGTCAGTAGAAATATGTCTACTGGTAAAAGAACACAAGCATTTATGATCATGAGTTGCAACATGTAGGCGAGGTCTAGCATATATACAGTATACACAGTACCTTACATGCTAGATTGCATCATATGGGGCTTGCACAATACTGATGGTGCAAACGCAATGCTTGGACCACAATGTTGTTCTACAAGACGCCTGACAAACACAATGCTTCACTACACTGAGACACCTGACAAACACAATGCTTCACTACACTGAGACACCTGACACAAACACAATGCTTCACTACACTGAGACACCTGACAAACAATGCTTCACTACACTGAGACACCTGACAAACAAAATGCTTCACTACACTGAGACACCTGACAAACACAATGCTTCACTACACTGAGACACCTGACACAAACACAATGCTTCACTACACTGAGACACCTGACACAAACACAATGCTTGACTACACTGAGACACCTGACAAACAAAATGCTTCACTACACTGAGACACCTGACAAACACAATGCTTCACTACACTGAGACACCTGACACAAACACAATGCTTCACTACACTGAGACACCTGACAAACACAATGCTTCACTACACTGAGACACCTGACAAACAAAATGCTTCACTACACTGAGACACCTGACAAACACAATGCTTCACTACACTGAGACACCCGACACAAACACAATGCTTCACTACACTGAGACACCTGACAAACACAATGCTTCACTACACTGAGACACCTGACAAACACAATGCTTCACTACACTGAGACACCTGACAAACAAAATGCTTCACTACACTGAGACACCTGACAAACAAAATGCTTCACTACACTGAGACACCTGACAAACACAATGCTTCACTACACTGAGACACCTGACAAACACAATGCTTCACTACAGGGTTCGAAATTAACGGGGGCTTGGGGCATAATGCCCTTGAAAATGGACAAAATGCCCTCGAAAATCAGTTAAGGGGGGCACAAAATGCCCCCGACAGTTTACTAATTAAAGTAATTATATATATATATTTATCCGGTAATGGCGCGTCTGTGTATCGTACGGTTCAGATGACGCGCAAATTAAAAAAAAATCATTTGGCGGAGGTGAGCACTGGCTGCTGCAGCAGCAGCAGCACTGCAGCTGAGCCAGGTGCTAGTCAGTTTGTGTACAAATGGCAAGCACAATCTAAATCAATCTTCATTACGACTTTAAAAACATAGCCATTAACATTACATAGGCATACACACATCTTGCCATAGCGTTAGCAGTTTGTACAACACAACGCACGTTTTAACTAAAGAATCAGCCCGCGAGGTAATACAGTCAACGAAATGTTACCGTAGCTACTAGCTAGCAGAGGAGGAAATGGGAGTCTGAGAGGCGGGGTGTTTAAAGACAATGATAGGCGTTTATTCAACATCCAAGTGTTTTAGTCCAACCGGGACTATTGCCGCTTTCCCACTGCATGCCATCACCTCCTAACGTTACCGGTAGGGATGGGTACCGAATTCGGTACTTTTGAGGCACCGAACCGAAACACGTCGGTACTACCGAGTATCGAATCAAGTGAGAAACCGAAAAAAAAAAAATTAAAACATTTTTTTTTATTATTATTATTATTATTATTATTTTTTTTTTTTTTTTACTTTTTTCTTTTCATGTCAACGTTCACACGCACAATATATGCTTACCTAGGATTTGACTTGATTCAACAACAAAGCAGTCGGAGCAATGACAAGCCGAAAACTGTCGAAATTGTAGTTATTTGAAGTTTGGATTTTTTTTTTACACATATACATTTCTTGAGACTAAAGTACCGAAAAAAGGTACCGTTGGGTACCGGTATCGATTCACAGGTACCGGTATTGGTTCAAATGTGAAAGGTACCCATCCCTAGTTACCGGAGCTACCGGAGCTGATAATAACATTGCCTGAGCTGAAGGTGCGTGACACTAAAATGTCCGTGGGGACCCGGCGCCAACCCATAGATAGTTCCAACTCACCGAATTACGTAATCCACCACAGTTGCACTCAATATTTAAATAATGTTAGTCTAAATAAATGTAGACGGATACATAATAATTTCAAGCAGAACACGAATCTTTCCATTAAGAACTAACAATCAGGGAATTTAAACATGGTTGACATTGTTTTTTTGTGTTTATATTAAAGAAAGGAAAGTCTAGTGCTGGCTGAGCATATTGTTTGTTTGCACTAAGTTAATACTACAAATGTAGCCTATATTTTTCAGTCAGTTCGGTCTTTGTGTGCCAAACATTATTTAAGGCTGTAAACACTGTAAACATTTTTATTTTTTTTTAATAAATGAGAAGCATGTTTAGATTTGAGTGTTACATTTTTTTTTATAAAAATTTACGTATATCGAACCGAACTGAAAACCGTGACCCCAAAACCGTGATACGAACCGAACCGTCCATTTTGTGAACCGTCCCACCCCTACCGTTTATCATAAAAATTCAGTGCCCCCGAAATACAAAAAAAAGCCCCCGAAAATCAATTAAGGGGGGCAAAAAAAGCCCTTGAAAAAAAATGTTAATTTCTAACCCTGCTTCACTACACTGAGACACCTGACACAAACACAATGCTTCACTACACTGAGACACCTGACAAACAAAATGCTTCACTACACTGAGACAGGGAATAGTTAACAGGACAGCGCTTCCCTCTACATGTCTTCAGTCAGTCCAGACTTCTTACGTGCATTAGTGTGGGTTGTGTCTGTCTACACAGCCACAGGGCAGTGCTGAAAAAAAGCATGAGATATGTGCATAACTGTCTCCTTACGTCATGCTAAGGCTTATGGGAAGTATCCCAGTGCGCTCCCTTGAGGGTCTGGCTTACTCTGCGTGTGTGTGAGTGTGTGTGCGCGCGACCATGTACAATATGTTTTGTGAACTGGTATTGTCTGCTTAGCAAACCAACATCCTTGTACAGTTGAAAACATGTTACAACAGCAAAAACCACTGTCCTTTTGACATACTGTACATACAATGTAGTAACAAACCTTTTGCTGCCCCCCTCCCATTCTCCCCTCCCCTCTGACCTTCATGAGGAAGCGTGACGCAGTTTGGTGCAGATTCCTATTGGGGTTGTTTTGTATCTGTTTTCCTGTGGGGTGACAGAACTTCACTGTTGACGGCCTCCTGCCTACAATCCCAGAGACTTGAGGATTAACAGAAATGTGCGAGTGAGTAACATCATGATCTCAAATCAATCAAACCCAGTGAGTTTCTCTCAAAAAGGGTTAATGTACACTACTAACAGATTCAGCCCCAATGGAGGCCTTGCACAGAATGTTTGTGTAGTAGACTTTCCTCCAACATGGTTGCCTGTAACCATTCGTAACCAATTCCTAAAGAAAATTATTTTCTAATAGAATGACACTTTGCATTCTATAACTAATTTGTTGCATCACTGTTGGGCAGTCTAATAAGATAAAGTAAGATAAGATAAGATGATCCTTTATTAATCCCCTTGGGGAAATTCAGGTGTCAAAGCAGCATGGGGGGGGGGGGGGGTACAGGGGGGGGATAGAGCTTCACATTCCAGTATCTATACTAGGGCTGACCTTCGATTTTTTCTTTTTGGAATTCGAAGCTTCGGGGGCCGAGATTCGATTTTAATTCGAAGCTTCGAGATTAAAAAATATATACATATATTATAATAAAAAAATAAAAATTATGTTGTGGGACTTGTACAGCACTTTATTCAACTTTGTCAGTGCTGTAAAGTTTAAACCTTTTTAAATCTTAGACAAACAAAACACTTTGCTTTCATGAAATATTGTAAGCCGTCATTTGAGGCTTTATAAAAGCAGCACAATGAACACAAATCTGTCAGTGCCGAGTCCAACCTCATCTTAAATAGCAAACAGCATTGCTTGTTGCAGTTAACAAAGAGAGGCAGAGTTGATTTTGCAAAAAATAAATTATATAATTTTTTTATTTTTTTATAATAATCGAATTTTATTTTCATATTCGAATCCCATGCCAGTCGAACGAAGCTTCGAAGTATTTAAGACAGCCCTAATCTATACACTATAGATACAATATAAATACAAATACAATATAATAATGCAGTGGCAATTAGGCTCTTGGAAACTAGCTCTGGGCGATATGGGGAGCATATTTAAACAGACTTTTTTCCACAATATCAGATAATATATAATCCAATAACGTCAAACAGGATGTCAGTCCGAGAGGTAGGGTCTTCTTGAGGGTGTCAATCTGGGCTACAGTCATCTTGGTCCAGTTGCCTTGTAAATTAATGCAATAGATAGTTTCTGTTAACAGTGTCAACTGGAACTGTGTGTGGCTCAGTGATGCGTTGCTCATGGGACGAGGTACCCACCTGGCTACTTTGCATATCAAAGCACCAGTCGTAGGTGTTACATTCCATTAGTCTGTCCTTATGCGAGGGAACATTTATGCGCATGCGCGGGAGCGCGCGCGCCTGGGAGCGCGCGTGCACGTGGCGTCATTAGCGTTCGTGCAACCAGTGTTGATATGAGCATCGCAACTGCTCAGTGGTGTTCAGGTGTATCATGAAAATCAAAAGGCTATAGTGTATAAAAGACAATGACAGATGAGTCTGGATGATGACGGAAGGAATAATAAACTATTAGCCACTGAGAACCGCGGCGGCGGCGCCATCCGGTTACCTCTTTTTCAGCGGCTGCACAGATCTTAGTCAGAGAGAAATGGTCAAACGTGCACATCCCCAAGCCTCAAAAAAGGCGTGGAAGAGACAATATGAAATGAACTAGGAGTAGTACACGTACGGTGTGATTTATCAACACCTTACAACACCTTTATAATTTTTTTTTTTTTTTTAAACGTTGACACCTTGCGCACCAGACATCATCTCACAGATTTGAAAGGTGTCAATAAATCACAGTATGGGGAGAGAAAATAGGCGTCACACACCACGAAACAGTGGGAAAGATCCGAAGACAGGAGGGAATATTGGTTTCCAGTAGGGATGTACACGACTTAAGACAGAATATTAAAAAATCCCCCCCCCCCCCCCCCCAAATAGTTTCCTTCACTAAAAAAATATATATATTGTGGCAGATATTATCCCTCGTCACGTGGTTATGTGGAGGAAGGGAGATCCTATTGCCACGGGCAGAGGAAAGAATTTTTTTAATCTACTTTTTCTCCTCCTTTTTTCTCCGATTTCTCCCCATCCCAATTTACCTCTTGTGCCAATTCTCCTTCCCCTGTCCTGATCGTTGCTCGCATATGCCCCCCACTGGCCGGTTGTAGGGAGGATAGAAGCCTTGCATCACATGTCCCCTCCGATACATGTGGAGGCAGCCTGTCACATCTTTTCACCTGCCAGCGCGGACTCTCATTTGGCGAGGAGTAACGTGTAGGAGGCTCACACTGCCCCCGCCATTTTTCCTGACTTTGCTGTGCAGGCGCCCCAACCGACCTGTAGGAGTCGCTGTTCACAACGACCAGACTACCACCCTTCGACTTCCCACCCGCTAACTCTGCCAATTGAGTTAGTGTGGCGGCCGGCCCAAGCCGGAGGCAACGCCAACAGCCGGATTTGAACCCCGTTGTCTGGGGGCTGATGGAATACACCTGTGCACCACGTGATCCCACTCACACACACACCTGGCATAATGGACTTAGGAAAGACAGAGGGAAGTTGAGTGGAGGTGAGGAAGGAGTATAGATTGTGGAGACTGGAGTGTGAAATATAGCGTTTGTGAGGTGAGAGGTAGTTTGAAGGAGGGGTGAGAGCGAGTAGGTGTTTGTGATACTGGACCCTGGACTGGCTGAGACAACCCCCTGTGCAACTGATCCCGGACCGGAGGACAAATCCTGAGTATTGATTGAACATTCCCTTTTTTGTACGAGAGCCTGGATCGTGTTTTGACCTTGGACTGTATTTTGACTACTCTTTTTGCCTATCGGACCTGTACTTTGGACAATAAAATCAACTGTTTATTGGAATTGCACTGTGTGGATGGACATTGGAAATTATTTGTTTTGGTTTGTGTCAAGTCTGAACACCACAAGGCTTCACAATATATATATATTATAATAATTAATTACTCTATATATATTTTTCGACTCAGACATGAAAACTGAATGTGGAGACTGGCACGACTATTAGAACATTCAAACTCATCCCTAGTTTCCAGCGTCGTCACACCAGCGTCGTCACACCAGTGGCAACTGCACCACTCTTCTGTGTGTTCACCCTTCAGGGGTCTTACAATGACCTTGGGGCAGAAGAAGGGCCTGTGCACCTTCCTTCTTCCATGCTCTCCTCTGTTTGGCCTCGCTCTTCCATGGTGTGTGAGCCCGCAGAGGGCTGGGGCAAAACACAAACAGCCCCCCGTATGGAAAAGCTGAAATGTCAAAGTTGCTTTTGGAGCCGTGTTTGCTGCCTCCCTCTCTTTGTCTTGCAGTGTTGTCAGTTTTTTGTGGAGCAGTGAGTCTTTACACTCTTCTGATTTACGGTCATGACTCGGTCCGTCTTTTGAGGGACAGTCTGTGGGTTTCCGGGGGCGAGGGAACTACTGTATTATGGGCTGAGGCGTTCAAAAATACAACCTCCAATCAATGGTTATTCCTACTATAACTTGTTTTACTACTGACACACGGCGATGTCCACGACTTCCTGATACAAACATAGAAGGAAGACAGAACACTGTCACACCCAGTCAGAATAGAGGGTACGATGAGAAACGTGTACTTGGGACAGGAGACACGTGTCCCAAATTCTGACTGGCCGCAACGATACAGACTTACACCTCTTTCTTCCGTTTCTAGACACAAACCCAGGAAGTAAAGAGGATATATGCTTACATTATTATGTAAAGAGGTATTTCATGATATCACAAAAAACGTCTGGCCAAATCCGATACTGGTAAAAAAAAAGAAAACATTTTAAAAAAAAACTCGCTCACACTGAAGGCCTACATATTCCCATGAGGTGTTTTGCCATATAATATGGAGCAATTCCACAGTTCATTGGCCACGGTTGTTATTTAATGATAATCACCAACTATCACCTACTACGGCTGCCCTGATCACCAGGGATGAATCATAGTTTGGTACGGTTCTGCACAAAACCACTCCATTCAAAAACGTCAGCGCATCATAAACAAGGCCTCCAAAATCATAGGGTGTGACCTTCCCTCCCTGGACTCCATCTTCACCTCCCGCACAACCACTCGCACCAGAAAAATTGCAAAAGACCCCTCACACCCAGCACACCCCCTGTTTCAGCCCCTGCCCTCAGTCCATCCTCTCAAAAACCACCCGCTTCAAGGACAGCTTCTTCCCAACCGCCATCATGTCATGCTGTGCTGTATTTATGTATTTATTGTGTCATGTTGTGCTGTATTATGTATCCATTGCTGGGAAGGGGGGGTAAATGTATCTATGTTCCAGTTTTATGTACTGTAGTCGAGCTTAATACACTCTGTACCGATCACAAATACCACCAACCTGGTTGTGTGGCATAATAAAGGAATCTTGTATCTTGTATTTTCTGGGCTTTGGAACTTCAGTAGTAATTATCATTGAATAATGGAAGTGTCACTCTTGGAAGGTTTCAATGAGGCGAGTAAACGAGAGCAATGTGGTTAGTTAACAGGTTTTTCTGAAGGTTCTTACGATGTCCTTACGAAGTGATTTTATTAAGAGAGAAGAGATGTGACCCTCCTGAGTCCTGCCACATCCTCCTCCTCAATCACACAAATGCAATAAAAACTAGCGCTAAAATGCCTCAGCTTATTTTATTATCATTCATTAATCATTATGTCCATTCTGTAACCAATTATTTTCTCACCATTAAATAAATTCCATTTTATTTATACTTATTGGCGAATGTATGTATGAATGAATGTTGGATTATTATTTCTATATGCCATTTCTTATGCTGATGTGGGCTATTGTTTGGAGTGGTAAAAAAAAGAAAAAAAACACAACCAAAAACAATGGAAAGAAAAAAAGCATTTGAATAGCGACTTTGACATTGATCACCATGGCGACGATTGAAGCTTCAAAGCCTTGAAGTTGAAGGTCAGCCCTACAACCTTGCTGTCTGCAACCAAGATGTCTGCGCTTCAACACTAATGAAACTGGCCTCCACCTTCTTTCTCGCTACACACGAAGAGGGCAGATGTAGGCTTCACCAGGGACAGTGATAATAGACTAGAGCTGCGGCTCCCTGGCCCAAAAAATTATAATAATAATTAACATTAAAAAAAAAAAAAAAAAATTGGAGATCGATGTCATACTGTGACACTGAAATGAAAAAATATTTCATCAACTAAAATATTTAAACAAAAATATTTCATCAACTAAAATATACAGTACGTCACACCCCGCGCCTCTACCTGCCGCCTGCAAGTGGCTAATCTTGAGTTTTTTCGACCCCCCAGTAAGCTAACCATGGATAAATCCAGAAAAAGGAAAGTCTGAGGAAAATAGAGGGTTTAATTCAGCGTGGACAGATTAATTTGTTTTCACGACTAACGATGCAGGCTTACCTGTATGCCTGATATCATATGTGGTGCGAAATGTGCGAACAACGAAAGATTTCCTTTTTATTTTATAGATTTTCCACAAATAAGGGAAGGACTCAAATATACCTGAATAGTTCAGGGTTTTATTTCAAAGTCGGTCTACAGACACCAGTGTTTTGTCTCCTCTTCTGTGTTTTTTTTTTTTTTTTTGCTTTATAATTCCATTAATGCAACAAACTGTGTGCTATAAGTATAAAGTATACTAAATCGCAAATTACTTTGGGTAGGCAATTGTCAGGTGTTTTATGCTAAATGTGAGGTATGCTTGGGGATATATAAAACGTTATACACTGTAATCTTCATTTTAAGGGTAAATAGGTTGTGCGGCTCCCTGAGCATTTTATTTTGTGGGAGGGGGGAAAAGTGGCACTTTTGATAGTAAAGGTTGCTGACCCCTGGACTAGAGCAAGAACAGGAACACTCGTTTGTCAGCTTCCTCCCCCATTAGCATTATATTTTCAGACAGCCATCTATATTGTGAGTAACCAGGGTCTTACCATTGTGGGTAGCCTACGTATAGGCCTAACAACTTGTATTGTCTGTTGGTCAATGTTTTTATGAGTCTAAAATTACTTGTTGTGGTGGGTCTCCACATAATCTCATACTCAAGACTCTTCACAATTGCCACTAGTTAAATCTTTTTTTTACACTTCTAACAAACAATCTTCCTGGAGACTTTAAATGTTTACACTTATTACTGTACATTTTACTGTATATTTTTGGCTGGAGAGTTTATATTTAAGATTATAGAATGTATATACAAACCAGAATGTATATCCCTGACCGTATTTTATTCTTTATTCTTAATATTATATTCTTATTTTAGTCCTATTGACTACCTAATGTTTATTGTTGTTCGATGCGAGCGATCTGTAGTGCCGAATTTCCCTCTGGATTATTAAAGGATTTCTATTCTATTCTGTTCTATAGTTCAGGCTTCCACCAGAGACACATGTATGAAGAACAGCGTGAGTTCAAGACCCACATCATGAAGACAAAGGCAAAAGCGAGCACCCGCAACAACATCCTACGCAAACTCACCAACACCAGATGGGGTGCATCATGCCCCAAGACACTACGTGCCACAGCCCTCAGCTTCTCTACTGCAGAATATGCCAGCCCAGCGTGGGAAAGATCCACCCATGCTAAAAAACTGGACCCCGCTTTTAACTCTTTGGGGGCCACCCACTTTCCCCATCTGTACTGCCTGGCGTCAGCGTTATTGACCGTTTTAGCGATGTTTGCAGACCCATTGTGTGTTCTGTATTATAGCTATGGGAGACAATAGTATGGCTCATTCGACAGGCATTGTTCATAATCCATTACTGACTTATCAGTTCATTTCTACACACTGTAGTTTGTGCACTATTACACGCTAAACATCGCCCCTTTCCAAAATAATCCAGTCTTTTTTCATAGATTGCGAGATATGACGCGCTATATGCAATAAGCCCAAATCGTTCTGGTTGATCGCCTGAAACCCCAAATAAAAAAGGTATATACCATGTACATATGTGTCTTCACAAAATGATCAAGGGGGGGGGGGGGGGGGGGGCTTTTAACTAGAAACTGCGATCGTGTTTGTCGAGCATGTTTTACGTCCGGTAAAACACGACACTGTGATCGTTAGAAAAACATGTTTCAGGTTCTGTAAAATAGACATAGAATATACCCAGGGGTGCAGTCGTAATATGGGCGAAGGCCAAACGCGCGTGCACGCGCATACATGTTCCCTCGGTTGCGCACAGAACAGATGATACACCTTGTCTCATCCTTCCAGTCGAGAGATCAAGCAACCCCCCACCTACAGGGCTTGTATTTGGTTGTCGGTATCCTATTATTATGCAAAGTCTAGGTGATAAGTGCCGGCGACGAGTCATTTTTGTGTCGTCGCGCCGGCACTTACCACCTAGACTTTGCATAATAATAGGATGCGCGCACTTCGGCCTCAGTGACGAAGCCCAAACGTCGTTTGACTGCGTATGCCCAGCACTGCACCCCTGAATATACCTTACCTTAGCCAGAAGGTATTCCAAAAAGAATAATTCCTAGTGATCGCATCGCCATCGCGATTACGCGTGTATATGTTTATACTCATGTATACGGGAAATAGGCTTCAGGCAATAAAACCTTGAGGCGATCGCTCAGTCTCCGAGGAGGAGGAGCCCTTGCAGGAAAAAAAAGAAAAAGAAAAGTGTATCCACACCAAGCTATTCCAGTTCAAAAGGTAGGCGATACTGCCACCAGGTGAGATTCGATCATCATTGCAACGTAGGCAGATGAGCCAGGGAGACCTAGAGGGCTCCGACTGACCATATAGAACGGGGATCAATGGAAAAAGATCAGAACCTGAGAAATCTCGGGTTTTGGCACTCAACGGTTGGCGAGATAACCCGTTGTGAATAACTCGGGTATGGCGCCAAATGAGTTAACGAGAGCTGCACATGTATCACTGGGTGCCTGAAGCCCACTAATACCAACGACCTGTACATCCTGGCAGGTATCGCCCCTCCAGACATCAAAATCACAGAGAAGTTTCCTGACCAGCAGTGCTCCACTGGAGACAACACCATCTGAAGCCTGCCTTAAAATGTGGAAGGAAAAGCTGTCCAACCATCCACACAGCTCGACTATGCTCACCCCCCTCTGCAGAAGCCCTCCCACCAGGAGATAACAACTGGGCAAAATGGAAGTGCCTGAACAGATCCCGCTCAGGTGTTGGCCGTTCCAGGGAAACCCTAAGCAGATGGGGTTATCTTAGTGGTCCAACCACATGTGACTGTGGCACAGAACCCCAGACCATGGAGCACCTTATTCGATATTGGTGGACCCTGCACAGCAAAGGACCTTAGCACTCAACAGCATCAAGGGACAGCAATGTACCAAGCACTGGCTGGAGTCACATTATATAAGCTGAATAAATAGCTTTGTATATGGAAAAGAAGAAGCGTGGGTCGTGTGTTGAGAAAGGACTCTTGACAACGGCAAAACCACTTTGAACTATGGGATCAATCTGACCACCTACAAGGTGTTTGGAGTGGAGTCAAGTTGTTTACAGTCTCTGTACACATTGTTAATTTAATCCATGTTAGGTTAGAATCGCCTGCTACAGGCTACAGTTTGAGTTATTTACATACAGACAGGCAGGCATGCATGCTGGTTACACTGTGAGCAGCACTGGAAACTGCTTAACTGTTGATAACAATCCCATTATAATATGCCAGTTGACATACAATCCTACTATGGGCCTTAACCCTTTCACTGCCACACGACAGCCGGTTAACCCTTTCACTGACAATACAGTAGGTTAGCCCTTTACTATCACACAAGTAAAGGATTAACCTTCTGTCGTGTGGCAGTGAAAGGGTTAAATGTCAAACAGCGGATCAGGATATATTTGAGATAATGTCAACTGCAGCCCGGAGCATTATCTTTACCGACTGATCTGTGGTAGATTTCATGAAGATCCATCAAGCTCTTAGTCTTGTCACTGGCATCATTGGTGCTTCAGCAGACAGGAAGGATACATTTCACTCGGTTGCGGTTGTAGTAGTATGACAAATCATGCAAACACATGCGTCTTATTTTGACGCACAAATGTCCTGTAAAATGCAACGTAAGCAGACTGCCCCCTTGCTGGTTCTTCCAGGAACTGGCCATCATGTCTAATGGGAACCGAGATTGCTGTGTGTGTGTGTGTGAGTGTGAGTGTGAGTGTGAGTGTGAGTGTGAGTGTGTGTGAGTGTGTGTGTGTGTGTACACTATCTATTATCGTGCCTGTGTAGTATGCATCCTCTTCAACTCCCAACGCAATGAACAGGACACAACTACTGCAGTGGTACCGATGGGAACTCATTATTATGACAATAACGTGACACAATATAGGCCTACATCAAGCAAGGTGGTGACACAGCATTTCTGCACTTTCTGCCGCAACCACTCGGCAACCTACAGCCCCCGCCACAAGTGTCTGTATGTCATTATATGATTATGTTAGATTAATTGAAAATGGGGGACCCTGATGTAAATAAGACGAAAGTCTCTCTGGTCTGCACCTCCTAAGTACTGCCCACCTACCATCCTCCAATGTACAGTTTCTTCATCAAATGTATATATAACTCTTTTTTAGACTTCTTGTATAAAAAAAAAAACAGTAACAGTACTGTATTTGTAGATCTGGTATGTCATAAATGTATAGATGTAGCAGTACTGTCTATCTGTATGTCATGTATGTCATATGTTAATTTTATGATGAATTGAAAATGGGGGACCCTGATGTACAGTGTCTCAAGCGAACGCCGGTGGTCTCGCGAGAGGTTAAGCGTTGGACCGTGACGTCAGTAGAGTCACTCCAAGCAGTGCTGGGAAGCACAGAATGGAGTGTACTCCGTGATAACACAGCCAATATTAACGAATACACCGAAACGGTGATTGACTATGTCTGTACTCAGGTAGAAGTAATAATCCCCACCACCAAAATTAATATCTACCCAAATCAAAAGCCCTGGGTAGACAAATCCGTCCGTGAGGCTCTGAAAGTGCGCACATCAGCATACAACACCGGGCTGGTGACAGGCAACATGGAAGAACACAAGATGGCAAGATACAACGTCAGGAGAGCAGTAATAGAGGCAAAACGGCGTTACAGGGATAAAGTTGAACTTCAGTTTGAACAGGCTGACTCTAGAGGCATGTGGCAGGGCCTCAGAACAATGACAGACTACAAAGGAACCCCCCTCAAACTGAACAGTGACATCTCCTTAGCAAATGATCTCAACTCCTTCTATGCGAGGTTTGAGGCTGTGAATAACAACACCAGCCTACAAACCACGGCATTGGGGGGGGGGGGGTCTGCTGATGGAGACTCAGTGTTCAGGGTAACAGAGCATGAGGTGAGACGGATCTTTAAAAAAGTGGATATCAGGAAGGCAGCAGGACCGGACGGCATCCCCGGCCGCGTCCTAAAAGTCTGTGCCGACCAACTGGCCCCGGTTTTCACTGACATCTTCAACCTGTCCTTGGAACAGGCCGTCATCCCCACCTGTCTGAAGAAGTCCACCATCATCCCTGTACCCAAAAAATCTACGCCCGCTTGCCTCAACGACTACCGCCCTGTAGCCCTCACCTCCATAGCCATGAAGTGCTTTGAGAAGCTAGTGAAGGGCTACATCTGTTCCTCCCTCCCCATCAACCTGGACCCTCTGCAATTTGCATATCGCCCCAACAGGTCCACGGAGGACGCCATAGCCCATGTGCTGCACACAGCAGCATCACATCTGGACAAGAGGAAGGGGAACTATGTGAGAATGCTGTTCATCGACTACAGCTCAGCATTCAATACCATAGTCCCCTCCAAACTCATAGCCAAGCTCAGGGACCTGGGCTTGAACTATGACCTGTGCCAGTGGGTCCTGGACTTCCTGACGGGCAGACCCCAGGTGGTAAGAGCCGGCAACTGCACCTCCTCATCCATCACGCTCAACATAGGGGCCCCCCAGGGCTGTGTTCTGAGCCCCCTCCTCTACTCCCTGTACACACATGACTGCGTAGCACAGCGGAACAACAACACCATCATCAAATTTGCTGATGACACAGTAGTGGTGGGCCTGATCTCTGCCAACGACGAAAGGGCCTACCTGGAAGAGGTAGAGAACCTGTCACAGTGGTGTCAGGAGAACTGCCTCTCCCTGAACGTCAGCAAAACAAAAGAGATGATTGTGGACTTCAGGAGGTCGGGGGTCAAGGACTACAGCCCCCTCAGCATCGACGGGGCACCAGTTGAGAGAGTGAACAGTTTCAAGTACCTCGGAGTCCACATATCCGAGGACTTGTCATGGACCACACACATTGACAATGTTGTGAAGAAGGCACGACAACGCCTCTACTTCCTCAGGCGCCTAAGGAAGTTCCAAGTCAGCCAGAAGATCCTTAGGAACTTCTACTCATGTACAATAGAGAGCATCCTGACCGGCAACATCACCTCCTGGTTTGGGAATAGCACTGCACAAGACCGTAGCAGACTACAAAGAGTGACACGTTCAGCCGAACGCACAATTAGAGGGGGGCTTCCCACCCTCCAGAACATTTACAACAAGCGGTGCAAGGGGAAGGCTAAGAGAATTATTAAGGACTCGAGCCACCCGAACAACTGCCTCTTTGAACTGCTGCCGTCAGGCAAGCGATACCGGAGTCTTATGGCGAGCACAGAAAGACTCAGAAGGAGCTTCTATCCCCAGGCCATCAGGCTGCTAAACGAACAATAATCGCTAAACGAACAATAATCACTATGCAACAACCATCAAATGCACACAGCACACACACCCACACGCACACACACACTCACTCAAACAAACAACACACTGCAGCACCCACTCTCCACACTTAGATCACACAAACACACTTACACTTTATATTTATTGATAAAGGATTTGCACTACAACTCGTACACCTACTGTGAATTGTACCTAAACTGCACCTCGTCCATTTATGCCTTGCACTATATAGTATTGTATATTAGTACACTGCACAGTATTGTATATTGTATGGTAACTACGTCTACGAACATTGTACATATGTCTAAACTGAACACTGTGACCTCTTTTTTTTCTTCTAATTTTTACTATGTTTTTATTTCATACTTATCTTGTCATGCACAGTCTCTGGAGCGCAACAGTAAGAAGCATTTTGTACAAAAGTATTCTGTACTTCTGTATGACAACTATTAAAGAAACTTGAAACTTGAACTTGTAAACAAGACGAAAGTCTTTCTCTGGTCTGCATCCCCTTAACAATTGTGTGTATTGAGCCGTACTGTATTGTACCCATTCTGCAATCTGTTAAATACAGTTTTCAAGCAATCAATCAAGTCATTACTAACCAGTACCAGACCATCCCTATCCAGGTGAGTAGCAGGGTCGTGTCTGTCGTAAATAATCAGGGAAAAGACATACAACATATCTGCTTACAAAAAGAATACATGTCACCAAACCGTGCGAATCCTGACGCTGGTGTTGCTTACAGGGTAACAACGATGGAGGAGCAACTTTGATAAACTTACTTGTATCGAGTCGTTCGCCATCGTTGGTGCAGAGAGAGAGGTGTTCAGCGTCGTAGCTTCACAGCACTGAGTGTCCAGGACTTTATTAATATATGACCCTCTTCTCCGACCGGGGTTATGTATCCAGTGTCCGAAAAGAAAAAGGAGAGACCGGTCCAAAAAGACTAAGCTACATCTGTCGTGAATGTTATCCGCACTTTATAGGCGACTTCAACACAATGAAGGCAACACAACGAGAGGTAATCCGCACAGTCGGAGCGGAACTGATCCTCTGTCTGTTGGACCACAACGTTAGTTCCCACTTCACCGGTTTAAAAAAAACACACGTGCATTTAATTTAAATAGGATAAGAATAAATACACTCGTCGATACAAAACTACCACCACGCTCGAGAGTTCATTGTTCTATATCCACTGGGCGCCTGAGACCAACAGCTTGCGCGACTAAATCCACCGCCAACACCAACAACACCGTCCCCGCGGCCACCCGTCATCTTTTTGTGTTGAATCGGAACGGTAATAAAGTCACACCCACCAGACCGTGTAGTCTCCTCTCCTCTCTCTCTGAAACAGACAGACCTCTCTCTCTGTATCATATCACATGGAGCCACACAAACCCTGACTGTCCGCTACTAGCTGTTCCACTAACTTGACTATATCCTGGTCCCAACTTTTGAGAAAGGTGTCGTCAAAAACACCGGGGGAGAAACGTCGCCCTTCTTCGAGTCGCTGCATCGACGACCATCACATTATTCAAGCCGTTGCTGCTGGTGGTGATGGTGATGATGATGACGCGTCGGTCGCGAGGTGAAGCCGACCACACTTTCCTGGTGGAGCTCGCGCGCGCGCTCTCGAGTCGCGAGGCTCGTGCAGGATAGTGTCTGTCTGGGCATTTCATTGGTACAGAGAGCGCGAGCTCGCAGGGACGCCGCGCCCAAGTCTGTCACGTGACCAACCATTGTTGTCATCGTTCCCAACTTCTTCAACATGAACCAACTGTTGGTTACGTCAGTCCAGGCCCCTCCTATAATGTACTGTACAGTCTCCTCCCCATCATATAATCTCTGTTAGGACCTATGGGTAACAGTACTGTATATTTGCATATCGTATATGTCACAAATGTAACAGTACTATATACCTGTATGTCATGTATGTCCCTATGTCATAAATATCATGTATGTTGTGTATGTCATAAATGTCACTATGAATTGAAAATGAGGGACCCTGATGTAAACAAGACAAACGTCTTTCTCTGGTCTCTTAACAATTGTGTGTATTGTACCCATTCTGCAATCTGTTAAATAAAGTTTTCATCCATTCATTCATTCATTCATTCACACTGGTCCTGTGAGTGCATCTCATAACGATATTGGTAGTCGCCCTGTATGCTAAGTTAGGTAGTTATGGTTAGGGCGGGGCCTAATAGTCGTGTTTGTCAATAAAAGGCCAGTCCATGCAGTGAACATCAATATAGTGTGAAGCCAATCTCCCTCTCTGTGTGTGTGTGTGTGTCATTTTTTCCATCATTGTGGGGACATTGGCTGGACCCCACAATGTAAATAAACTACTTTAGGGTTAGATTCAGTCTAAATGTTTAACCGTTTTGGGTTAGGCATGAAGGCCTCGTTGTTACAGTTGGGGTAAGAGTAAGGAGTTAAGGGATGAATGTAAATCTATATTGTCCCCACAGGGGTTTACTAAAAACCTTGGCATCTCATGTACCGCATCCAATGGGTGGTTAACCCTTTCACTACCACACTACCAAATGGTTAACCCTTTCACTGCGACACTACAGAAGGTTAACCCTTTCACTGCCACACGACAAAGGGTTAACCCTTTCACAACCACACTACAGAAGGTTAACCTTTCACTACAGACTGTGTAGTGAAAGGTTAACCTTCTGTAGTGTGGTAGTGAAAGGGTTAATGTGTTATTGTATCAGTGTGGGGCCACCACGAATAAATCTATGTGTGCGAATCATTGATGTGTATGTATGCGTTACAGCCACAGCCAGGGCTTTTCTCTCCCCTGTCTGTCAGCAGGTTCCCATGCCCATACATGGTCCCCTTCCTGTTCCCACCTCACTATCGTCCTACTCACCTGTGCCCGACTACACACCTGCCGGGTATCATCCCATCACTGATCCAGGATAAGAGGCCTGCTGCACCCCTTCCACTCCACGTCCGACCTATAACTAGACCTCTAGTTATTATTACTCCGTGTATGTGTGTGTGCTCATGTAACGGAGGTACCGCGTATATCCACAGTCACAATGGACTAGACTCGCTCAGGGCAATCCCTTAACAGGGGTCGAACTGTAACACAACGCAGGGATGGCAATACGAGACCGGCTACACTCAGTTGGGTTGGATGGGTGTGGGGGGGGGGGGGGGGTATGTTTGATTATGTTATGTATATTGTTTCGTATGTTTATTGTTGGTTTTATTTTTAATTATGTTGATTGTTAGTATTTATTGTTTTGTGTGGACCCCAGGAAGAGTAGCTGTTGCCATTTGTAACAGCCAATGGGGATCCAAATAAACTTAAACTTAAACTCTGTGACATACTAACCCTTGTTCTCCCAAGTCCAGGGCCAGACCCCTCTGGCCTACACCTCGACTACGGATCTCACCAGCCTGCACCCCCCTGGACCTCACCTACCCACGCCGTCTGTCTGCATCTCCCCCACTCATTGTTCCCCATCACCAGCCCCCCCCCCCCCTGATCCTTGGACTCCCCCCTGCTTAATTCAACATTCTAAACCGCTATCCCTGTGCCTGTGTTCTGCTCTTGGGTTCTATAAATACCCCCCCATAACAATGTGTGTGTGTGTGTGTGTGTGTACTAGGCTGTATTTGCATGATCGATTTGCATAATTCAATTTTCTCCGGATGAGAGTTCAGACCGTCAGGAGTTAGAGCCTCCACAGTTCAGCCTGCTAGAGTTTTATCTGACACACATGCCCATGCACATTTGCACCAAAACCACTTTAACCCTTTCACTGCCACACGACAGAAGGTTAACCCTTTACTATCACACGGTCGCCGTCGGTTGTGTGATAGTAAAGGGTTAACCTTCTGTCGTGTGGCAGTGAAAGGGTTAACCTTCTGTGTATTGTTGCAGTGAAAGGGTTAACCGTTTGGTGGTGCAGCAGTGAAAGGGTTAACAATATAGAAAAACACGCTGAGTCACTACGACCTATCGAGCAACTCTATACTATTCCATTCACGGGGCAATTGAGGGGAGGGAATACCCAGCAATGCCTTGTACAAGAATAGTGTATTTTAATATTCAGCTCATGTTTTTGAAGCCTAGTTTACTAGCTACAGTAGCTGTTGAGTGGTGGATCTCTGTCATTTAGGGCTGTTATTGAAAAAGCAATATTTATCTGTATTGTACTACTGACATGCATCAACATAATATTTCATACCATCATGTAGCCTACATGTAGGCTCAAAAATAATGCTGGATTCTGAGTGGTGAATTTATATGATTCTATTCAATGTTTATATAGAACATGTGTAGAAAGAAGCATTTCATACAAAAGTATTCTGTATTTCTGTATGACAACTAATAAATAAACTTGAACTATTAAAAAAAATGTCATGTTTAATTTATTATATGGGCTACTTTATTATATAATACAAAAAAATCCATCGAATTATATTATATAATAATAAATTATATATAGTAAAAAACAATCCAAGCATCACAGATCACACATAAAGAATGTTAAAAGCGTTAGCTAACGATAGTATAGTTAGCAAGTGTTTTCCCAATCAATAGACATTTAATTTGGACATAACGCAATCGTTAGGTTGAAAGGTCAAGGTGACGTTTACGGTCAGCATCATCCACGTGTTAACGTGAGCTAAATCAATCACAACTCTAGCTAACCAGCGAGCTGTATTTAATATAGGATCTCAAGAGCAATCAGTTAATGTACCTCGGAGGTTATTGGACCAAAGTAAAACACGACGGAGGTTATTGGACCAAAGTAAAACACGACCAAGAAAGAGATCCTGAAGTCTCGACTTGTGAAGTTGACCTGACCTCACACTCACTTCGAAAAGTAAAAACGACAAATGTTGAACCTCTGGACAATAATGGTGTCCGACTCTGAGGCCCGAGGAAGCGTCAAAGAAGCTTTACCAGCTCATAGAAAAGGTGACTTCGTTTGTTCACAATGTCCCTTCTTAAACGGGTTTATTTTCTCCATAAAAAACACTTAATGTAAAATAACCACAACAATCTAAGCAGATGCCAATGCATACATGTCTGGATGTAGCAGTACTGTCTACCTGTTGTTATGAATTAATTGAAAATGGCGGACCCTGATGTAAACGAGACGAAAGTCTTTCTCTGGTCTGCATCCCCTTAACAATTGTGTGTATTGAGCCGTACTGTATTGTACCCATTCTGCAATCTGTTAATAAAGTTTTCAATCAATAAATCAATCAATCAATGCCACTTCTAATGTAGTTCTATCACACGGCAATATGTAATTTCAGAGTTTGACGTGGATGGTGGTACTTTGGCGCCCTCGTGTGTTGAAGAGTTGAACTGCAGCACCACCTGGGACACCCCTCTCGAGAAGCAGCTCCAGTTCCTAATCAGTAAAGCTGATGACCTCCAGAGACACATTTTCAACCGGTAGATAATCATACTCATAATCATCACTCCTATTATTCACATAGCCAATATGCAAGAAAAGTACTTGTTCTCTCTCTCTCTCTCTCTCTCTCTCTCTCTCTCTCTCTCTCTCTCTCTCTCTCTCTCTCTCTCTCTCTCTCTCTCTCTCTCTCTCTCTCTCTCTCTCTCTCTCTCTCTCTCTCTCTCTCTCTCTCTCTCTCTGTTCATCAGAATCAAAAAGGTCTTTATTACCAAGTAGTTTTACACATACCAAGAATTAGATTTGGTCGTTTTTGGTGCAACATTAGCGGACAAACAATTACGGTAAAATAAAATGGAATATAAACTAAATTAAAATAGAAGTACAATAGAATAGAATATAATTATAAAATAAAATAGGCCAGGGCTGTACAATTGTGCACGATGTGGTCAAGTATATACACTCATTAGAATAAAAATAACAATACAGTGAGATGGAATATTTAGCAGGGCTGTGAAATTGAGCAGTAATGTGCCAAAAGTATGAACAGTGTAGTATGAACTAGTATGAAGAGTTTTGATTGTATATACAGTACAAATATATAGTCCAGAGTAAGGGTGTATTAATGTAACACAGTGGGGGGTGTCAGTGGGGGTCCTGATGTGAGGGCTGTGGGTCATGAGCAGATAATAGGGACTCTTAAAGTTATACGTCAAACGAATAACCACTAAACTGCTTATGCAGACGTTTTAGGAGAAGGGGAAAAATAAACAACACAAAACAACCTTTACAAGTGAAACCTCAAAGTGAGTATTTAAGAAAATAAGTAAAGTCCAAAAAAACAGGACGACACTCATTAAAGAGGTATTGTAGAAAGAATAAATAAGCCACAAAGGCAACTCCTAAAACCAGAGTTTATATTGAAAACATAAAACAATAAACCTCCACCAAGGGAGTTTATGTGCAACGGACAGTTCCAAAAGAACAAAAGAAAACACTACCATAAAGGACTCAGCCTCTATAAAGTAAAGTGTAAACTAAGCCAGTAGCTGAAAACAAGATGGCTACAAAAGAAGGCTAAATGCTGAATAGGGCAGCACTACACTTAAATATAATGAGCCTGACCAAACATATAGCCAGCACAAGGAAATGAATTAGCAGTTGACACTGCAAGATCCAAACTTAAATAGACTCCACATGGCCATAGGCACAGCTGCACTGCATCAGGTGCAATCAAGCCCACACACCTGCCGACCCATGAGGCAATTAACCACAGGGAACAGGGATTGACAGCTATCCCTCACAGAGAGGCGAAATAAAGCAAAAATAGACAGCTGTCCCTTACAGAAAGGTGAAATAAGGCAAAAACCATGACAGGCCCCCCCCTCTAGGGGGCGGCTCTAGACGGACCCTCTGAGACACGTCTCCGAAACTCAGGGTCCAAGATGTCCCTGGCCGGAACCCACGTGCGCTCCTCTGGCCCATAACCCTGCCAGTCCACCAGGTACTGTATACCCCTACCAACCCACCTACTGGACAGGATACGCCGTACAGTATACACAGGTTGGCCATCAACGAATCGAGGGGGAGGTAGAGGTCTCTCTGCAGAAACCAACCTGCTCCTCCGAACCGGCTTAAGGCGGGATACGTGAAATGTAGGGTGTACCCTCAACGACGAGGGTAACCGAAGACGCATCGTGACCGGGTTTATCTTGCGAACAATAGTGAAAGGACCCACAAAACGGGGAGCGAGTTTGCGCGACTCAACCCGTAATGGAAGGTCACGTGTGGAAAGCCACACCTGTTGGCCCACACGGTAGGAAGGTGCAGGGCGACGGTGTACATCCGCCAACCGCTTGTGCCGGGCCGGCGCCGCAGCACGCACAAGAGCCGAATGCACCCTCTTCCACGTTGCCCGAGACCGACGGATAAACGCCTCGGCAGATGGCACCCCCACGTCCCTCTCCTGTTCAGGAAACAGTGGAGGCTGATAACCAAACTGAACCTTGAATGGGGAGAGACCAGTGGATGCATTGCACAATGAATTATGTGCATATTCTGCCCATGCCAGTTGGTGACTCCAAGTGGTCGGATTGGAGGAGGCCAAGCAGCGAAGCGTACTCTCCATAGACTGGTTGGTGCGCTCTGTTTGCCCATTGGTCTCCGGGTGGAACTCTGATGACAGGCTAACCGACGCACCCAGGATAGCACAGAATGCCTTCCAAAACCGTGCAGTAAACTGGGGTCCACGGTCCGACACCACATCCTGGCAGATGCCATGAATTCGGAAGACATGGTCAACCACCAGTTGGGCGGTCTCCTGAGCAGATGGCAGCTTGACCAGCGGAATGAAGTGAGCTGCTTTGGAGAACCTATCCACCACCACCATGATGACCATCAGAAGGAGGCAGACCAGGCGGCTAGGTGGTGCAGTGGGCAAGACGCTCACCACCAATGCATGAGACGCTGGGTTCGAGCCCAGCTCTCCGCATTGCTATCAGCTTGGCTGGTCGTTCATACTAATACAATTGGCAGTATTAGGGGGTGGGAAGCTGATGGGTGGGGATCGGACGTTGTGGACAGCGACTTCTACAGGTCGGTTGGTGCGCCTGCGCAGCAGAATCAGGAAGCGACGGGGGCGGTGTGCCCTCCAAACGCAGACCCCCGACGCTGAGAGATCGCGCTGTGCAGGTGAAAAGATGCGACTGCTGCTTCCTCGAGTACCGGAGGGGACACGTGATGTAAGGCTTAGTCCACATTGCAGCCGGCTTGTGGGAGGCATGGCCTAACAGCGTTCGAGACAGGGGAGGGTAGAATTGGACGATACGAAATTGGGATGGGAGAAAAATTTAAAATGGGAGAAAAAGTAGATACAAAAAAAAGAAGGAGGCAGACCAGTCACAAAACCCATGGCGATGTGGCTCCACGGACGACTAGGGATGGGCAAAGGACGAAGCAGACCTGGTGGTGACTGTTGAGACACTTTGTTCCGTGCACAAACGGGACAGGCTGCCACAAATTCACGGACGTCCTTCATCATACCAGGCCACCAGAACCTTCTGGCCAAGAAGTCACAAGTTCTGTGCACTCCGGGATGTCCTGTCAGCCGAGAGGAGTGACCCCACTTCAACACCCGGGAACGAATGCTGTTTGGCACAAATAACCGACCCGGCGGAACCCCACCCGGATCTGGTTCCAAACATTGTGCCCTCCGCACAGCAGAGTCAATGCTCCATGTCACAGGAGCTAGGATCTGTCCTGCAGGAACAATGGGCTCAGGAGGATGGTCCTCTTCTGACCCATCATATAACTGGGAAAGAGCATCCGGCTTGATATTTTTAGACCCGAGACGGTACGTCAGGAGGAAATTAAACCGAGAGAAAAAAAGTGACCAGCGAGCCTGTCGCGAGTTTGTCCTCTGAGCACCCTGGATATATTCCAAATTTGTATGGTCTGTCCAGACCGTAAATGGGTGTTCAGCTCCCTCTAGCCAATGGCGTCACTCCTCCAATGCCAACTTGACCGCCAACAGCTCTCTGTCTCTGTTCTTTCAGCCGGCAAGAGCCCACGTGAATAATAAGCACATGGGTGTACTTTACTATCGGACGATGAACGTTGGGACAGTATAGCTCCGACTCCAAGCTCAGAAGCATCCACCTCCACGATAAATGGCAGTGACGGGTTAGGAGTAATGAGGATAGGCTCAGAACTGAACCTTCCTAAGCTCAACAAACGCCGCCTCAGCCTTGGGAGTCCACTGGAAATGGGAGGGTGCTGTCTTCCTGGTGTGTGCTGTGATAGGTGCTACCACTGAACTGAAATTACGAATAAAACGGCGGTAGAAATGAGCAAATCCCAGGAATCGTTGCACCTGCTTGATCGAGACAGGTGTAGGCCAGTCCGTCACTGCTGACACTTTTTTGGGGTCCATTTGAATCCTCCCATCAGACACAATGAATCCCAGAAAGGACACAGAGCTAACGTGGAAGGCACACTTCTCAGCCTTCACGAATAACCGTGCATCCAAAAGGCACTTCAAGACCTGCCTGACATGTTTGACATGGTCAGAAAGGGATTCAGAGAATATCAAAATGTCGTCTAAGTAGACGAAAACAAACCTCTCCAACATCTCCCTGAGCATGTCATTAATTAACGCTTGGAAAACTGAAGGGGCATTAGTAAGACCGAATGGCATCACCAGGCATTCGTAGTGTGACCATTATGAGTGTTGAAAGTGGTCTTCCACTCGTCCCCTTGACGTATGCGCACCAAATTGTAGGCATTACGGAGATCGAGTTTGGTAAAGATGGACACCCCCTGGAGGCGTTCGAACGCTGAGTTCATCAGGGGAAGGGGGTAGCGATTCTTTACTGTAATGCTGTTCAGACCTCTGTAGTCGATGCAGGGTCTTAACCCTCCATCCTTTTTCCCTACAAAAAAGAATCCAGCACCTGCAGGTGAAGTGGAAGGTCTGATGAAACCGGTAGCCACAGCCTCCTTGATGTAAGTGTTCATGGCTGCACTTTCGGGCACCGACAGTGAGTACAAGGAACCACGAGGAGGAATAGAGCCTGGCTGCAATTCGATGGTGCAATCATAAGGTCGGTGTGGTGGCAGGATGGTGACCTGTTGTTTGCTGAACACCTCACTGAGGTCAGCATAGACAGTGGGAATGCCCTCTGGTAATGGGTGTGACTCCACGCTCATGATGTTAGTGCTCTCCATGAGGGGATCCGTTGCACAAGTAAGCGTGGAGAACTCCTCACACAGAGAGTCTAAACTGTCCTCTGCTGGAGCCTCCTCACGAGGGAGTCCCAATCAAACCGAGGATCCCATTCCAAACTCTCTTCCGGATCGACAGATGGTTGGGAGTGCAATGTTTTTTTTTTCCCTTCCCCTCCCTTTTCCTGATTTTTCTCCCATCCCACCCTTCCTGGTTGTTGCGTACTTTCCCCTACTGTTGGTCCGGGAGACCGGAGACTGTCGCATGCTTTCCTCCGACGCATGTGCAGCCTGGGGCAGGCCAACCTGGCCGCGCAGGTTCTCACCGGGGAGAGTGTAGCGTGTGGGAGGCCACACTATCTCTCCTTAGTTCCAACCCTTGCTGAGCAGGCGCCTAGACCGAACTGTAGGGGTCGCTGTCCACAACGCCCAGGACCCACCCTTCAGCTTTCCCACCCCCTGATACAGCCAATTGTATCAGTGTGAGAGGCCAGCCAAGCTGATAGCAACGCCGGGAGCTGGATTCGAACAGGCGAATCCAGTGTCTCCCGGTGTTGGTGACGAACGTAATCTCCGTGCGCCACCTGCCCCCCCCCGGGAGTGCAATGGTTGAAATGGTGGGTTCTGGAAAACAAGATCATCCACCACTTCCATCAGAATCACTATCATTCTCACTACACCGCTTGTGAACCGTGGGTAACAGAGGAATTTGGATACAACGGTGAAGACACTGCGGACCCCACTGTACGACAGCGTTCCTCTCATTGCCACAATTGATCTGTGGCTTATGTTTACTAAGCCACGAATGACCCAGCACAATGGGATAAGTGGGTGAATCGACCAAAAAAAATCTAATGTGCTCAAAATGGTTTCCATAAGCAACCCGCATAGATAAGAAATTGGTTCTTTTGGTGACACTGCCTGTACCTAATGGACGTCAGTCAAGTGCCGTGACACTACAGGGCTTAAGGAGGGAATGTACAGGTATTTTAGAGTCCCCAGCCCATCTGGAATCGATAAAGCTGTCTACAGCCCCTGAGTCTAAAAAGGCATCGACCTCAACAGACTGCCTGTTCCAGCCTAAAACCACGGGCAGAAAGGTTCGAAAGGGAGTGGCATGTCTCGCTAGTGTCTTTCGGCCCACTAACGAGACTGACCGTTTCCCCTCAGTTTAGGACACTCCACCCTTGTGTGGCCCTTTTCCCTGCAGTACCGGCACCAGTCCACACGATAACCAGTCTCTCTGGAGTCATGCACAGACGTGCTGTCCAGCTGCATAGGTTCAGATGAACTAACTGTCTACTGAAGGGTGCGGGGGAACTTTCTTCAGCGGGGCACGAGTATATCGGTCCCGCCTCTCACGCTCACGTTCTCTGATCCGGTTATCGACGCGTATGGCAGTAGTGACCAATGTGTCAAAACTGTCTGGAGATCCCACAACCGCCAATGAATCTTTAACCTGATCAGATAACGCATTGGTGAACAAAGTGATGAGTGGTCCCTCAGGCCAGCCTGTAGCCCCAGCCAGTGTTCTGAAAGCAATGGAAAACTCAGCCACACTACTGGTGCCCTGGCGCATGCGCGTCAGTCTCATGGCGACCTCTTTATCATAGAGTTCATGATCAAAAACGATCTCCATTTCATTCATGAGTCTCTGTGAGTCATTTAACACTGGAGCCTGAGCCTGTATGAGTGGAACAGCCCAATCGAGGGCGGGTCCCTCCAACAGAGATAGGATTAGAACAACACGTGAATCCTCAGACTGAAAACGAGAAGGCTGGGCTCTGTGGCATTGTGCCAGAAAACCTCTGCATTTACCAGACTCCCCGCTAAAGCGTGAGGGGAGCTGAACTTTAGCCTCACGAGGAAATGGCTGGGGTACTGTGTGTTGTGCTTGAGGGACGTTAGGAGATATTTGGGAAAATACTTGTGCATTGGCTATGCTGTCAGCCAGATTACGCATGGAACCTTCCATCTTGCACAACCCTTCAAACATCTCCCCACACTGTATCACCATGAGGGCTTGTTGATCTTGTAATTGTTTGATAGCTTCCATATGTGAAAGTAATCCTTGCTTGCTGCTTATTTAAGAAAATAAGTAAAGTCCAAAAAAACAGGACGACACTCATTAAAGAGGTATTGTAGAAAGAATAAATAAGCCACAAAGGCAACTCCTAAAACCAGAGTTTATATTGAAAACATAAAACAATAAACCTCCACCAAGGAAGTTTATGTGCAACGGACAGTTCCAAAAGAACAAAAGAAAACACTACCATAAAGGACTCAGCCTCTATAAAGTAAAGTGTAAACTAAGCCAGTAGCCGAAAACAAGATGGCTACAAAAGAAGGCTAAATGCTGAATAGGGCAGCACTACACTTAAATATAATGAGCCTGACCAAACGTATAGCCAGCACAAGGAAATGCATTAGCAGTTGACACTGCGAGATCCAAACTTAAATAGACTCAACATGGCCATAGGCACAGCTGCACTGCATCAGGTGCAATCAAGCCCACACACCTGCCGACCCATGAGGCAATTAACCACAGGGAACAGGGATTGACAGCTATCCCTCACAGAGAGGTGAAATAAAGCAAAAATAGACAGCTGTCCCTCACAGAAAGGTGAAATAAGGCAAAAACCATGACACCCGAGCCTTGTTGATGCATGAGGCTCACTGCAGAGGGGTGCACCCATGCATCCATGTCCCTGTCCTGTGCAGGCAGGACCGTGTTCAGAGGGAGGCTTACGCTGGTGCGGTAACAACCTTCCTCTACACCTGCCAGCCTTACTTCACCTACCTGGAGTCCACGGCCCGGCGTCTGGGTCCTCAGAGGCAGAGCGCCCTTCTGCACACTAGCGTCCGCTCACGAGTAGGTGTTGTGGTTATTATGATAAAGCTGTGTGTGGGTGCCATTGATTTGTCCCATAGATTTGTATATGTATTTTTGATAAATAAATTCATAAATGTTTGATAAAGAATACATATACAAATTGACATTTAATGTCATAAATCAACCAATTTATTCTCAGTTTGTTTCTGAAGATCTGGTGGCAGTATAGTCTAGTGGCAGTACTCTGACAGCTGTGTGTGTGTGTGTGTGTGTGTGTGTGTGTGTGTGTGCGCGTGTGTGCTCGCGCAGCTGTTCAACTTCTCACAGCGGCTATGTACAAGACTGCTGCAGCTGGTGCAGAGCTACGCAGAATATGACTTTCTCTCTCTGGACGAGACCAAGCCCGACAGGTACAAACACACACACATGCTCTCTCTCTCTCTCACACACACACACACACACACACACACACATTCTCTCTCTCTCTCTCTCTCTCACACACACACACACACACACACACACACACACACACACACACACACACACACATGCTCACACACGTGTAGGCAATAATAATTATAACCAATAAGATAGTAATTCATTATAACATATAAGATAGTAATTCATTATAACCTATAAGATAGTAGTTATCATTTAAAAGATAGTAATTATAATCTATGAAATAGTAATTATAACCTATAAAATAGTAATTCATTATAACTTATAAGATAGTAATTATAACCTATAAAGATAGTAATTCATTATAACCTATAAGATAGTAATTATAATTTAAAAGATAGTAATTATAATCTATAAAATAGTAATTATAACCTATAAAATAGGGAAGTGGCATTTTCTAGCCATCATGGTAACAATTTCAGAAGGAATTACCAATTACTTAGCTTTTATTATTATTATAATAATTTATTATAAATTTTTTTTAAACCTCAATATGCTCAATTCCAATAATTGAGCCGTCGTGATGATCACTAGTTTAGAATTTTGTTTTGCATCATGCTACCCTTTCACTACCACACTACAGAATGTTAACCCTTTCACTACCACAAGGGTTGTGAAAGGGTTAATCAAATTTCAGATGTTATGACCACCTAGATACTTGTATCAGTGGCAGAGTACAATTGTACTTATTTCTAATGAATAATGTATTAGGTGCAGGTGTGCTGTCCCTCCAATGACAGTTGTAATGGCCATGGTTCCTCTCGGAATACAAACTGTTCACAGTGATCTCTATAATGAATGAATCAATGAATGAGTTTATTTATTTCGAACATAAATAAAAAAAAATTATAAAACAATAAAGTAATAAACAGATTAAAAAACAAACAGTAATGTTAGAAAAGGAGTAGGAGGAAGTGTAAACGTATGTGTTCCTACCCCCTTCACGCTATTATCTTATGCAACTCATATTAGCTCATTTTCATACAACCCAAATTTCCACACTATGAAAAGAAAATATTATGAAAAGTAAATATCAGTAATAATACTAATGATAATCCCGCCGAGCACTAACCCCTGGACAGGGACGCCTGGGCTCAAGCGGTCAACACAACGCCTCCTCACCTCTGAGATATAATCCTCTTATATGTTTTTTTTAAGTAATTTATATTTGTGCTTTGTTTTAATTCCACACTCAAACCATTCCACAGATTCACTCCACAAACTGAAATACACATACTCTTCATTGTTGAATGACCAGCCTGTTTCTTGAAGTTAGACTCTCTTAAATTGTAACCCCCGTCTCTATCACAGAATTTTATTTTGGATGTTACCCGGGAGTGAATTGTTTCGTGTTCTAAACATGATTTATGCAGTCTTAAATTCAGCCAGGTCCCTGAGTTTCGTAATGAGTCAAGATACCGCCTTCTTGATGACCAGGGCTTATTTCTGATTTGTTCTCTGTAATCATGTCAATTTCTCTGTTGTTATGCACCATCAAGTGTCTGCAGACATTGTGAAAATATGTTTAAATGGAACACACCAACATTATGGGAAATGTGCTTACCGTCTTCTCCAGAGTCAGACAAGACGATACTGTAGTAGATACCAATTTCCTCTCTGTGCATTCTGTATAAAGCTATCCTGTTGCAGGCGGCTGGGTGGCGCAGCGGACATTGCGCTCGTCACCAACACAAGAGACACCGGGTTCGACTCCGGCTGTCGGCGTTGCCTCCGGTTTGGGCCGGCCGTCATACTAACTCAATTGGCAGAGTTAGCAGGTGGAAGTCAATGGGTGGTAATCTGGACGCTGTGGACAGCGACTCCTACAGGTCGGTTGGGGGACGCCTGCACAGCAGAGACAGGAAAAAATGGCGGGGGTAGTGTGAGCCTCCCACACGTTACACCTCGCCAATGAGAGTCCGCACTGGCAGGTGAACAGATATGACAGGCTGCCTCCACATGTATCGGAGGGGACATGTGATGCAAGGCTTCTATCCTCCCTACAACCGGCCAGTGGGGGGCATATGCGAGCAACGTTCAAGACAGGGGAGGGGAGAATTGGCACGGCTAAATTGGGATGAGGGAAAAAAATTGAAAATGAGGAGAAAAAGTGGAGGAGAAGCTATCCTGTTGCAAGCTAGCCTAGCTTAGCACAAAATGAATGGAAGCGGATACGGATCAGCTAGCCTAACTATTGGCCAAAAACACCTCTCGTAGTTTTAAGATAGGATAGCTGGGGCGGCTAAGTGGCGCAGTGGGCAAGGCGCTGGCCACTAACGCAGGAGATGCTGTGTTGGAGCCCAGCTCTCAGCGTTGCTTCCGGCTTGGCTGGTCGTTAATACCTCTTGAAAGCCGGTGGGTGGGGATCGGACGTTGTGGACAGCGACTCCTACAGGTCGGTTGGTGCGCCTGTACAGCAGAATCGGGAAGTATCGGGGGCAGCGTGAGCCTTCCACACGTTACTCCTTGCCACTGAGAGATCGCGCTGTGCAGGTGAAAAGATGCGACGGCTGCCTCCTCGTGTACCGGAGGGGACGTGTGATGCAAGGCTTCGTCCACATTGCAGCCGACCAGTGGGAGGCATGGTCTAACAACGTTCGAGACAGGGGAGGGTAGAATTGGATAATATGAAATTGGGATGGGAGAAAAAATTTAAAATGGGGAGAAAAAGTAGATAAAAAAAAAGATAGGATAGCTGATCCGTATCTGCTTCCATTCATTTGTGTTAAGCTAGGTTAGCTTGCGATCGGATGAACGCTACTGAATGCACAGAGTTGGTATTTATCTTGGATTTGTCTGACTACGGAGAAGACTGTAAGTGCATTTCCCATAATGTCTAATGTTCCTTTAAAGGGGACATGTACTATAAATGTCATTTTTCAGTCTCTAGCATTGTATTATAGTAATAGGAGTTAGTATCAATGTGTTTTAGTGTCTAAATACCATATTGGCGGATTGCTCTGATTCAGCTCAGATCATTTCCTTCTCCAGTAAATCAGGCAATCCTGATTTGAACCTGCCGCGCGCCACACACCCGCAAACGGGAGATTGAAAGAAAGAAGAAAAAAAAAACACAAGCTGCCGCGCGGACTCTCATCACCGAGAGGGAGAGAAAGGAAGAGGGAGGGAGGGAGAGAGGGGGCCTTGTCAATAACGGCCTGTCTTTTTTTCTCTCTCTCTCTCTCTCTCTCTCCCACCCCCTCCCTCTCTCTCTCCCACCCTCTCCTTCTCTCTCTCTCTCTCTCTCTCTATCTCTCTCTGTCTACCAGTCGCAGACTGTGTGGACTGACTGTCACTCAAAGTGCTTATGGGCGGAGCCAGGCCATAACAGCCTGAAATCTTGAGGCTGAAAAATGATGGTTTTGAGTACTTGATTAGAAATATAAAACAATGCATTTTTTTGAAAAAAACCTTACAGATGTCTTCAATAGACTAACAGGAATTGTGTAAAGTTGCCCAAATAGTGCTAGGAATAGCAGTACATGTCCCCTTTAAAGAATGCTTCATAATATTTGAACTGGTTCGAATGTGCTTGATTTTGTCACTTGCAAGATAAGATAAATCCTCTTAATATTTTTGTAACATTCAAAACAGTATATTAGTATACTTTATAGTATAGTATATAGTATCAAATATAAGTATGATATTTCTAGTCTATTAATCCCTGTATGCTAGTGTCCCCTACTTCTGCATCGGTCAGTGTCAGGTAGACAGAGTGAGGTGGACTATCTTCTACTATTGCCAGCCACAGCCCTACCTGGCACGGACCAACACTGGCCTGTACAAATGCATCCGCTGGAATGTGGAGAGAGACAACCAGCCATACCAGGCAGATGGAGAGATGGCAGAGAAAGAGACAGTCATCAACACAGAGTAGTGAGTGATGCTCAGAGATGGAGGAGGGAGAGAAAGCTCAAGGCAACGTATTTCAAGATCAATTATCATAAACATTTCTATTTGAAAGAATCAGAGCTATGTTTTCTACTATGCAGCTACAGTAATTTATACTATTAGCATACTCATTGTCATAAATTAGTATAGTATTCTTTATATTGTAGAGTACTAATTAAATGTATACGCTAGCATCATATATTTTATACTGTAGATTGTAGAAGATTAGCACACCTCTTTCAGGAAACACACAAAACCCACCTATTCAATTCTGTTTATATCATCTTTAGTCATATCTTGTGTTTGTATTATGTTTCAAATGTCTATTCTGCTATGGTCCTTTTCTTTTAAATTTCAGTTGACTATTTTTACTCTGTAAACTGTTTTGAGTTGCTAGAAAAGCTTAAATAAAATATATTTTTTAATGATATTTGTGTAGTAATGTACTTTATGCTACTGATATGTACTATTAAATAAGCATAGTAATGTTGTTACATTATAGAATGTTATATTAACTAATTGTAATAAAAATAATCTGCTGCCATCTCCCGCCCCTTCTTACTGTGTGTGTGTGTGTGCAGCTACTTCCTGTGTTATGAGGACACCCCTGAGGAGCAGACAGCGACCCGTGAAAATGAAGGACAGAGGGTTGCCATGGGTAACATGGTGAGGACATGGTCTATTGGTCAGTGGGCTCAAACATACCCTGACCCAGAGACAGAGGACCTCTATGACTGGTACGTACGTGGACTCTGTTGAAACCTCTCTGTGAAGCACTTTCAGACACTGACCGACGCTCAAAATGTTCCCACTCCTGTGCCTTTTCATAACATAAAAAATTTAGCAAAAATCTGTGGATGGACCCTGGGTTTATAGAAAAAAAAAATCAGCATCCTCCTGTTGCGACATGCAAACAGTGAATCCACTACTAGGATTTGACTATGGAAGTCAACAGGGTGATTTCCATATTTAGCATTTTTATATTATATATTAGATTTCGATTATTAGATTATATATTGCATATATTTGGCATTAAAAAAATTGATTATATATATTAGAATTGATTTAGATTATATATTGTAACTATATTTATTGTAGGGCCAATATAACTGAGGGCATACATACCCTCATCTTGCACCTCGTTGCCCATATCCAGTTAATTATATTGTATACACAATGACAGTACAGTACAAATGACAGTACAGACAAAATAAAATAAAGTAAACATTTACAAATGACTAACCTTGAGATTGGGTCCCTCCTCCAAAACATTCCCGCCTACACAAATATACCTACACACATTCCCTCTCTATATACATACCCATAATACACACATGTGCATTTCCCTCCATCCTGTCTCAAAGCAGTGTGTCCCAAGCCAGCTAGTAATTGACCTCCATCTCCTCTCAAAGAGAGGCATCTTTAGCTGTAGCTGGGCTGTCATGTGTTCCATCGTATGTACATGTTTAACTTTGAGCAGTCGTAGGGGGCTCAGGTTTCATCCAGTTAATAGTAATCATTCTTTTTGCAATCATCAATAAGATGTTTAGTATATAGTACTGATCCGTGTCCCACACTCGTTCACTCTGTATTTCTAACAGAAACAACATTGGGTCCATTGGGATGTCTGTTTCCAATATTTTCTCTATTTCTTCTTTTATATCCTGTATTTTTGGGCATTCCCAGAATATGTGCGTATGATCCCCAACCATACCACACTGCCTTTTTATTCTATTTTTACTTTTCCACTGTACTATAATTATGTGACCTGTACCTGTATGTCTTCTACCTGTACCTCCCCCTTCCCCATGCTACTATGATGCCTAAATTTCCCCAAGGGGATCAATAAAGGAATATCTTATCTTATTGGCATGTGTGTTTCAGGATCACGTGTGGGGTCCCCCAGGCCCAGTATCGTAGGCTGCTGTGTCTCGGCAGGGAGGAGCCATCCATCTGCAGTGCAACGGACTACCTCTTGGGGGCACTGTTAACCTAGCAAACACCGGATAAGGACAGGAGCGCAGGTCCCGTTTGCACTTCAAATGGATTTACTGCGCGTCGGCGACGCCTTTTCTCATTCTAGGTCTAGGTCATTCTGCTCACGACCAGGGCCGGTTCTAGCTTTTTGGGGGCCCTATGCAAAACGTTGTTTGGGGGCCCCCGAATGTTAAGAGGATATATAATATATATATATTTTTTCTTTTTTCTTGAACATATATGTGCTTTCACTCAACGCACGAGGGTGCTTGGCTACTAAGAGAGACTGGTCATTTTATTTTACAATTAATCTTTTTCAAAAAAGAGGCTAAAATGGCGGCTTCGGGGGCCCTATGCAACCGCATAGTCCGCATATATGGCAACAAACGGCCCTGCTCACGACTTTCCATTTCCAAGGTAAAAGAGGGTTGACTGGTATAGGGCCTTCAGATACAAAGAGGTGTGTACATATATATTTATATATATCCAATGGGGGACTGTCGCTACGTTTCATAAGTCAGAGGTCAGAGACTCTCCGTTGGGAGGTTGGAATTATGACCACAGTGCATTCCAATGTCCATCTGAGAAATACTGAGGGATATGTCGTTTATCTAAGGGAGAAGCACGGACACCCGCCAAGAAGCTGCTGTTTGTGTGTGGCTGGTTTCAGAGCACAATAATAATGCTGAGAAACTGGGTTGAATTGGGCTACTACCACACTGGTATTGATGAGAATCTACATTGATAAACATGGGGGCGGTCATACTTGCATACATAGTCCCCCAATTGATTAGTTTACAGATTGAGTTCAAACTATTTTCCTTTTGAAAGGGTAATTTTCCTTTTTGGAACCCTATAAGGCCCATTTCTTACTTACCAATTTCGTTATTGATCGGTTAAGAGTCCTTTCTCACCACAATCGATCGGGTTGATACAGGATACCCTCATCACATTTCAGCGTTTATTTCAAGGCTTGTGCAGAAGATGAACCCTTTCACAACCACACTACCGAAGGTTAACCTTTCACTACCACACTACAGGCGGTTAACAGTCTGTAGTGTAGTAATGAAAGGGTTAACCTTCGGTAGTGTGGTTGTGAAAGGGTTAACCATTTGCTGTGTGGTAGTGAAAGGGTTAACCTTCTGTATTGTCACAGTGAAAGGGTTAACCCTTTGTCGTGTGGTAGTGAAAGGGTTAAATAGACGCTGAAACCTCCACAGTGAACCCAACGTAGGGTTGAGCGGTTATTTCAGAGCATTGTCCCGTAGACCTTGCGTTCATTCTATGGCCGAATCTCCGGAGCTGCAGGTGTCCGGTATGAAGAACATGGATCGTGCTGAGAAAGGACTGATATGTAGGAAATGGGGCTTTTGAGTGCCATCATTTGTAACTTCTAAGTATTCTTGAAGTTTTAAAAGCAGTAATCCTGTAAAATGGTATCCCTGTACACTGCAGAAGTTGCTTTTTACAGCACGTTACATATTGTGTTATCAGCTTCCAAGGCTCTTCTATTCATTGTGAAGTTTTGCGGTCGTCTTTAGATACAGTATGTTGTATAATGTTCATGTTGTATTGCTGTGGTCTTTAGATACAGTATGTTGTATAATGTTCATGTTGTATTGCTGTTGTCTTTAGATACAGTAGTTCTCAATTCTCAGAATTTAAGAATAAACCTTTTTACCTTGATCACATCATGAGCTTCATTGAATAATCAAGACTTATTAAAAAATCATTTTATTTGCATGAACGCAATGCATTGAAATGACACACAATCACAGATTTGTGTCCTTCACAAAAGTCAAAGAACATTGGGGAAATAAACATTTTTAAACAAGCTGCCAAGATTCCAAGCTCCAAGAGAGAAGAACCAATCATTTTATTCCGAGAAAAATTAGGCTTACACAGGCCCTGCCCCTTGCTCAATAAATTACAAAATAGGAATATTTCATTAATATTTTAATGTACAGGCGAATGGTGAGGCTGCCTGCATACTAAGTCTAGGAGAATTTAACTCAATGAGAGCTTAGTAATGTTGGAATTTAAAGGAACACGCCAACTTTTTGGGAAATTTGCCATCTACCCTGGAGTTAGACAAGCAGATACATACCCTTTTCTTCCCTGTGCATGCATTAGGCTTAGGGAACAGCCGCACCGTTAGCCTAGCTTAGCGTCATTCACTGGAAGTAGGTGTGCCAGTGTAGCCTAGTTCCTAACAGTCACTCCGAATACAGCTTTCCTGTAAACATGTTGTGACCTGTGTATTTACCACGTGGAGAAAAAAAAATATATATATTAGAAGTTTTTTGAAAAACTGGGCTTTTGAGGTGATGAAATCACTGTGCCCAGGCAGCAGTGGTTCGGCAAAAAATATCTATCTGCTTAGAAAACGAAAATGTCAATTTTCTTTTAATTATTTCTCCACAGGGGAAATACACAGGTCACAACATGTTTACAGGAACGTTTGAGTGTATTTCGGGAACTAGGCTACACTGGCACACCTACTTCCAGTGAATGGCGCTAAGCTAGGCTAACGTTGCAGCTGTTCCCAAGCCTAATGCATGCAGAGAATAAAAGGGTATGTATCTGCTTGTCTAACTCCAGGGTAGATGACAAATAAGCTAATTTATGAAACATTTGGCGTGTTCCTTTAAGCTTACAACTGTAACTTATTTGATCACATTTATATAGGCACAAAACATACTTTTCTTTAATGGACTTCGGAAAATGTAGTACTGGCATTCAGTTTCCCCAGACTTCACTTCAGTTGAAATACCAGCCAATGTGATACAGGAGCTTCCAAAATGTATTTTCACAGTCAGATCCCGGGTATTTTAACAACAACAAACTGTAATCTCTACCACTTTCAACCAATATCCTTCATTCTCTACTTCAATAAAATTCTATAAATAACTCTTAAAAAATACCTACCATAGTTCTAAATCCCTCTACGTACAAAATAAATTCCAGTGGAGTTTCCCGCCGTCAGCAGTCTGACTTTTGTTTTGTTTTTTGTTAAACAATGTACACATACACGTTTAAAATACACAAGTGAAAAAAGTCCAGCTTTGTCAAAAAAAATTGTGCGTCATGTGCCCCTGGGATCTGGGAAGGTAACCGGCAGACCCCGACAAATGGAATGTTCCAGGCGACATCAAGCGCCTGCTTTCCGCTCCTGTACACTGGCTGCAATAAGACACTATGGCGAGCCAAGCAGGCGTTGGAAAGGGCTTCCATTTGCTGGACCCGAGGTTGAAAAGGGCAACATTAAGACCTGCTGGTTATTGAGTCCATTTCCAATTTCAAACTTGGTTTGTTAGACAAGGGTCTTAAAAAGGAACACGCCAACATTTTGTGAAATTAGCTTACAGTCTTCTCCAGAGAGAGACAAGAAGATAGCTTTCTACTGAACGCACAGAGAGGAAACTGGTATCAATCTTCTCATCTCTCTCTGGATAAGACTAAGCTAATTTCCCAAAATGTTGGCGTGTTCCTTTAAGCTATCCATTCATTCAGTTATTAAAACACACCAACTCTGTTCTTATGCAATCAGCCCACATCCGGCTGTATAGAAAAAAAATCAATAAAATTCTGCTGTGATGGGACCAAGTGTAACCAAATGCCAATTGACCCAACTCGAGCTACACCCCGTTTCTCTTGATCCTCCAGTCACAACTGTTGCTTGGAGGATCAGGAAAACCTGACTGAAGAGGAATTCTATTCATTCACAGGATGGTCAAATTGGGTCTGGAAGAATCCCATTATGTTATCTACGTAAAAACAGGCCACATGATCAAACCATTCACCTACATACAGACGGGCCTACAGTATATAAACAGTCATCTTGGACATCAACATTCACAACCAGAGATAGCAAACACTTGTGTACCACAAGTCACAGTTTTTAACAGTTATGAAAAGCCAACAGTAGTAAATGAGTCCTCAACCTCCACCAATCCCTTCTCATCCGTGTCCCTTTTGTCCATTCTCCTTGTCCACATCCTATTACAGAGTAACCCTCCCATGTCATTGATGAAATATTCACACAGTGGCCATTTTGCGCTCATGTCATGCTCCGGTTGAGATTCCTTTCCACCCTGTTCCCACATACTGTAGGGTGGAAAGGAATCCCAACCGGAGCATGACATGAGCGCAAAATGGCCACACTCACAGCAGTGACGGTTCGACCCAGAGTTAGTCGTCTTCTACCCTATCAAAAGACTTTGTGCTGGAAACACCGACCTACTAAAACTCCTCCATGCACCGGATATGTCACTTTGGCTTCCAAACCCATGGACAGTTTTCAGGAAATACCCCTATAAGCCCTTTACTAAATTTGTAAAATTAGGGTTTAAGCTACAAAAAAGTGATTTCAGCAAATAATGTTAAGAAACTTCCTTTTGAGAATCTTAAACTGTATTTAATACCAGTGAGTAATACAACCCTCGTTTTACCAGAAACCCTGCCTGGTATATGGGGTCTATACTATAGATCTCGCTCCATTTGTAATTGCCTACAAATGATGTCCTTCATCCACATTACCAATATCTTCCAGACCATAAAACACCCACTTACCAGTGTTTTATGTAGAGTCCGAGAACTTTTAAAAAGCGATTTTCCTTTTAATATATTGACCTTTGAAACAGTATCGTCATCCATACAGCTCAGTGTAGAGCATTAGTTAACCCTTTCACTACCACACTACAGACGGTTAACAGTCTAGTGTGGTAGTGAAAGGGTTAACCTTCTGTAGTGTGGTTGTGAAAGGGTTAACCCTTTGTCGTGTGGCAGTGCAAGGGTTCACTTTATGTATTGTCGCAGTGAAAGGGTTAATGATACACGTATAACAAGGTTGTGCTCATATTTTCTACAGACTAGAGAATGTTGACTTTTTCCTCACCTACAGTAATACTGTAACTTTGTGACTAAATGTGTACGACTCCTATTGAAGTTACAATATTAGGAAGAAAAATGCAGCATTTTACTTCATCAATGTTTTTCCCTCTAAAGCACAGAACAGGCATTGGATATCATGTTTAGAGTCAATATTTCTGTCTTGAGCTTCAGTAGATCCTCATATTATCAGTAGTGACAGTTCCAGTGTAAAAACTAATTATTAAAAGAAACCTGCCCGACGACAGGGATAAGGATGTGTGTCGTCAATCATGTGTATAGTTTTGGCTTTAGTTATTTATAAAAAATATATATAAAATATTGACCCATCTCAAACACTGCCTTCTTTTCTTGATCCACCAATCACAACCGCCGCTTAAGCGGATAGAGAAAAGAAGGCGGGGTTTGAGATAGGTTTAAAGTAAGAGGGATGCAAAATACTAGCAGCAATGTGGCCACAGTGGGTAAACAGAGGGAAAGCAAGGGACAGTTAATGTAAAGGAACTACAGTATACCAATCAGTTGAGTGACCTCAGCATGATAATGACCATTTGGCACAATTGGTGTTGGTGTGTTAGTGTGCGTGTGTGTGAGAAAGACGGGCGTCGAGTTCTAGAGTCTAAATGAAGAATCATGGGATTGTTATCCGGGTGGAACGTTAATGACTTCGACACCCACTGAAAATGTATATCATGTCTGTGTAGGCGTGCGTTAAATACGCATGAGCGCGCATCACTCACTGTAGTGTTGGGCTAGCGAGTACAAGGTGTCAAGTTAAAAGACAAGGTATATCGAAATGGTGTAATGCAGTAGTGTGCTATGGGCTGGTGTGTGAGATGCAACTTAAAACTTCATTACCAGCACCAAAGTTTATGTATTTGGGGAAAGAAACTGCAGAACCACCATAAGCTAGTGTGAGAGTGTGGGTGTGCGTGCGCCCTGTCCTAGTATAGTATATAGTTCATGTGTAATTCCCTGTACCACCCTAAGCTTGTATTTCTACATGTAGGACATACTTCTATTCCTATACGTCCGACATTAAATAGGGAGGTGTAGTGGTTAGGTCACTGTTGTTTCCGGCCGGTCCACCTCGCTTGAAATTGCAACGCATTTCCAATGGACGAGTTTCTAAATAGTCTTGTTTAAAAAAAATAAAAGCATGAACATTGGCAGCATGGTGTACCTTTCCGTGTGTATTCATCCACAATCTATAGCTAAACTATGAAACAATTCGCAATTAAATAGTAAAATTACATCTTAATTTTATTTAAACCAAAAAAATACGCTTAAACAATAATGTTAGTGATAGAAGGGAACTCATTTGGTGCAAAAATGGAAAGCTTGCCAATGTTCATGAGGCAGAATTATTACAATAGCCGATAATAATAAATGATCCCTATACGGGTGGACCACGCGGGAAACTACACCTCCCTATAGTGACCTTCAGCTGAAGGGTACCGTGTGTGTACAGACTATCTTCTAAATGTGTGTGTGTGTGTGTGTCCCTCCCTCAGTGATGCGTCTCCAGCTCCACCACCGTCCACTCGCCCTGCGGGGAGCTCCCGGGAGCCTCTGGGGAAAAGCTACTGACCGAAGTGACCGTGGCGGAGGGAGGGGTGAGCGGGGGCAGCAAGCTGGGCCAAAGGCTGCTCTCCAGGGGGCTCAACGTGCCCCCGCCGCCCCCCGGCAGGAGCAGGAGGGACGAGCAGCCGTCTCGGGTCAGCAACAGGGTCTGGTTGATCAGCTGCTGGACAATGTCCACTTTCTTACCCCAGTCCTCCAAATCCAGCGGCGGGGGTCGGTCGGGGGACTTGGCGGAACGTGGCGAGGGGGAAAGGAGGTCATCCTGGGGGGGGTTGTCGACGTGGGGATGTTGGCGGTCGGCGGGCCTCTGGTGGGGGGAGTCCGGAAGAGGAGGGCTCTGGGTTGAGGTTGAAGTGTTTTCGTCTTCGTCAGACGTCACCCTTTCGAGGCGACGGTCGACCCCTTTGTTCAAATCTTCTTCCCTGGGTTTCCCCCGCTCTTCGGCCTTAGGAGGCCCCTCTCCCTCCTCCCCGTCGCTGTTCTCCAGGGCTTCGTAGATGGTGCAGAGGCCAGAGGACGGAGATAGCGGCGCCGCAGTAGACTGGCCTTTGGGACCCTGCTGCTCCTCCAGCTCCTGCTGCCACTGCATGATCTGCTGCCTCTGCTGCATCTCCTGCTGCTGCTGCTGCAGCTGGAGCTCCAGGTGGCCCCTCTTCCGCTTCTCCAGCTCCTTCCTCTTCTTCGCTTCCGCCTGCTCCCTTTTCTCCTCACTCTCTTTTAATTTCCTCCTCTCTTCCTCATTCCCCTCCTCGTCCTCCTCGGCTGGGTCCTGTTGCTCCCTGCGTTGCTGCAGCTCCAGGAGCTGCCTCTGGTGCTGCTCCAGCCTGCGGAGCTGGGGGCTGAGCGCCTGCGGGCCCCCCACGCCCCCCGGGCTCCTGCTGGGAGGCGGTCTGGGCGGGGTGGGAGCGTCACAGCGGTGTATGATGATGTCACAGTGGGGCCTGGGGTGTGCGAGGGAGTGATCGCGGCGGTGTGGGAGCGGCAGCCCTGTGTGCAAGAGGAGGAAGTGGGGAAGAAGGAAGATCATGGTGGCGTGGCGTTATAAAAGGTGACGGGCAAGAACAGATAAAGTGAGACAGCAGTGCAGTGTGGGTAAAAAGCAAGAGAGGTGGGGGTGGGTGGGTGGGAACTCGTAGAGTTCGTAGAGAGAGAGAGAGAGAGAGGGAAACATCAGCAAGAGAACAGTGGCAGCATTGTGGCCCAAAGCAGGAGGAGAGGGATCGCATTACTTTGGTCCTTTCAACGATAACTAGGGCAGAGTATCGGCACCGATTAGATAACTATTCACAAGGTCCCGATTTGATTTAGATTTAATTCAGTTATGGTTTCAGGGGTATGTATGGTTGGCGCTGGTTTCAGGGGTGCCCGCCATTGTTGTTAAAAGATGTAATTTGTTTAACTGGGTTTCCGTTAGCTCTATTGACCAGCTTATACATCTCTATAATGAACCACCATGGATTCTGAGGGTCAACAAAACTCGTCCTAACTTAATTAGTGAAAGTTGGCATTGTGTTTTTGAAGGGATCAACAGAAAGCTCAGAGCCTCAACAAGAGGCCGGTGGGGTGAAAACACAATCGAAAACTCTAATTCGAAAACACAATGGGAACTTGCAATAATTAGGTAGGACGAGTTTTGACTTAAGCCTCAGAATGCGCAGCAGTTCGTTATAGAGCTTTATATAATATAACATGCAAAGCTGGCAGGGATTAAAGCAAAAAAATATCTCCTGACTGAACGTAAAAAAATTTGAATCCCCAGTGTTTCCCACAGGATTAGTGAGACTGGTGGTGGGTGAACCTCTGCCCCTCCAGAGGGGTCCGGGGGCATGCCCCTTCAGATTTTTATTTAATTTTTTTACGTTTTAAAGTTAAATGCATCAATCTGGTGCACTTTGAGAGCAAAATTAAGAGGCTAGATCTATGATGATCTTTGTGCTCAAAACACAAAATCGACTAGACACTAGAGCATACATTTGAGCCATCAAAGAAATTAAGCAAAAGTGGTTGCCTGTGTTGAACTAGTTTATTTTTTTAGAAGAAAAAAAAATAGACTGGATTACTATTACGACTACTACCAGTGCCAATACTACTGAAACATCCCTATTGGCAAACTTTATATTAAAAAAAAGAATTAAAATAAAATATTATATACATATAATCAAATAGACGGAAATCCGTCTCAAGACTGAACGCTTTAATGCCTGAAAGCTGGTCAATAGAGATTAGGTTTCTGTACCCAAGTCCAGCAGAAACTCAGTGCAAGGCAAACTACAGATCTGCAGGATGGGAGGCGTGCTAGAAATAACGTTTGTTTATTCCACTGGATGTGTGATTCTCACCAGATAATATTAGATCTTGGGAAGAATAAATTAAACCATACGATATACAAGCAGCGCAACACAGATGAGGACAACCTGTGTAGTATTTAGATTGGTGGAGGTAGTATTTAAAACATGGGTTCTTGAAAAACACTATAAATAAAATGTATTATTATAATAAAAGGTGAACAGTATAAAATTGTGACGGACACTCGTGTGTTGTGTGGAAGAGGGGGATTTAGGCAGGAGACTTAAAGCAGTGACTTTGCATCCACAACATTCGTATTGCATGAAACCCCTTCAAATAAGAACCAAATATAAAATGTTCTAAAAGAAAAGCGGCCAAATACCTGTATACGTATACACATTACTACCAACTTCAGAATGAGGTGAACAACAACGAAAGAAAAGCTTATTGTGAGCAATAACCAGTCTTCATTTGGGAGCGGTGGCTATAGTTAGTCGACTAGTGAGATACATGCAACCATGCACAGCATCGCACACAACTGGATTCATAGCTTGGCTTTAGACTGGATAAATCTACGGCTAAGACAACATTCTGACCTCGACATCAAAGTCACTAACTTGACATTTACAGCAAACAAATAGTGTGAGGATTGACTAACTTTAATGGAAGTAGATAAAAGTTCAAAGCTACCATGTTAAAGTGATCATGTGTAATTGTGGTGTCTGCTGTCCCGTGAGCGTTATGTCTACTGTCTGCATCTTCTAAACCAGTGGTTCGCAAACTACGGGTCGCAACCCAAAGTGGGTAGGCGATAAGTGGGGTCGCGCATTTATTATTAATATTTTTTATGTTCTGGCAACATATTTTGGCTAAATATGCCTCGTTTTATAAACATGTCCATACACATTACATAGTGCTGTAATTACATTATCTAATAAATATGCACGATCAAGTTCAACAACGTGCGCTTTTATTTTGATATTCCCTAATTCCACGTTGAAATTAGAAAAATCCTAAATAAAATGGGGTTGTGGTATAAAAAAGTTTGAGAACCCCCGTTCTAAACATTTACCTTAACCCATTCAGTGCCAACCACGAGATTAGTCGGGTTAACTCGCGAAACGTTAAGCGCCAAGACCCGCGAAAACCAGAGAAAACTGGGGTTTTAATCGTTATTTCTTTTATTAGCAATATCCATTCATTTTTCATCCATCCAGCCCGACGTTATCATTGGGAATGGGTATGAGCTCGAAAAGGGCAAATACCTCTGCCTATCGTCTCCCGGATGGTATTGCACATCATTGGATTGGATTGGGTGAGACTGTGCATCAGAAAAAAAACTGCGGTCCCGGTGTTTCCCTTCGACACTCAGAGCAGCATGGATTATGTGTTTGAGATATAGCGTTTGATCAATAAACGCGATCAATATTTGGAATGGTGATCAGGAATTGGATTAATCTTTTTGCAGAACATCTGATGTGAGGTAAGGGCTCTAGGTTACCAGTCTTGGGTTAATCAGATGTTTTTTTTCTCCGCCATCGCAGCGTGTGTGTGTGCGTAACGTTAGCGCTGACCAAGTAATATATAATAGATTTTTCAGCCCGCTTCTCTAGCGTGCATAAGTACACATATACTATCGATAATCTAGCGTTAATTTGAAAACGATTCATAAATCAGCCAAAAAATGACAACGTGTTTTGTGTATTCCACTAAAGGGCAGCAGGCTATTATCGCAGAATTTCGGTGAAATTACTAGACATCTCCAAAACTATACTCTTATTCAAAACGGTAATGTACCAATGAAAAAAAAAATCAGTTTTCATAATTTTAAGATATAGTTTAAGCGTTCGCAAATTTCCCCGTTTTCCCATTGACTTCAGTGTTGGCACGCTAGCCCTAATATGGTCAATAGGGCGTGGCTCTGAATGAGTTAAGCTTCTCTACTCTGTTGCATCTTTTCTTTTTTGCCTGCAGAGATAATTCTTGGTTTGTTGGTGGTCTATGTGGTGGTGTTTTCGTTTTCCCATTGTTGCAGAAAACACCCCTGCTCTCTTTGAGGTAAGAAACTATCACCTTTCACATCTGGTATCGCGAGAAGGCCTGACCAAGCTGGTCGCACCAGACCATTTGAGGCTATAGAAGCGGCGTCGGTGGTCATAACTTGTTCCGAGCGCACACCCGAATTTTAACCCTTTCACTACAGGAGTTTAACCCTTTACTAACTAAGGGTAACAGCCTGTAGTGTGGTAGTGAAAGGGTTAACCTTCTGTATTGTCGCAGTGAAAGGGTTAATAGCAGAATTACACATAGTCACTTTAAAAAGTACCATCTGTAAATACCTAGAGCCAAGCTACTCAACTGACCTTGAACAGAGAAAACCAACAGCAACATGCATAAGGCCTCAGACATTTGACAGCGGGGGTGCAGTGCACATGCAAAAAAAAAAAAAAAAAAAGGCAGTGAAGAGAGAAGATGGAGGCACCCACGGTGAACCAGAGGAGGAAAAAGAAAAACACAGCAGTGGAGCAACAGGGTTGTTCTGGAATGATGCGACGTCAAAGACCTCCTGGTTGCTTCATGTGCCGGAGGAGGGGGTCATGGATGACGGGAGTCCCGGATACCACTCACGGATGTGGCATCTTTCTAGTAGTGTGTGGTTCTGGACTTGTGAGTTCCATGGGAGTTTTGGTATAAGGGCTCATACCATGCTGGGGGGGGGGGGGGGTTCAGTCTTCCAGAAGCTTCTCCTCATGTCACACGTCTGAATGGGAAAACTTCCAACATTGTCTGTCATATGAATGAGTATGAGAGTGACCGTAACGGCCAATGTATGGCAAGTGTGTCACATAGAAGTAGAGATGTGTAGCCTAACATGGCTGAGAGTCTGTGTCTAAGATTGCCGGTGAAAAGATTGTTTGTCTTGTGTAGAGAGACCTTAATTAGCCACACATTTCACACACCCATGTCAATAAAACTGTCCAGGAAGAGAGCACTTCATGTTAAAAATCATTATCTTTATTTGAAGCTTAGACAAACATAAAACTTTATTTGTGCTCCTTTTTGTGTTCAACTTGGATTACATCGACCCCCAGAGCCTTAAAGACAAACGATGACAAGAACAACAACAGCAAAAGGTTTTTGTTTGTTTTTAGAGGGGGTGCTAGAGAGGGGGATGTCGGGAGGGTTAAAGAGGGGCGTTACTTGATGTATGGGGAGATGAGTTGGGGGGGGGGGGGGGGGGGCGGGGGCGGACTATACGTTACCTGCCAGAGAGTTCTCAGTCTTTTCACAGATAGCTGAGTAGTAGGCAGGCTGGGCGTCAGTGGGATGATCATCCTCTGGACGCTGCTGGGAGGTCAGGGAAAGAGGGGGGTCCGATGCTCCTTCGGAGCCGTCCCCTTGCCCTCCGTCTACGACCGGCCGGGCCGCCTGCCGCCCACACTGCATGTAGTGCAGCTCCGCCGGGTCGGGTCCCGGCTGGGATGGGGGACTCCGAGTGAAGGAGAGAAAAGACTCGTTGGCCTCCTCGGCCTCGTCGGGGAACCCCTCCAGGGAGAAGAAGCCGGGGCTCTTGGTACAGTAGTCACCCGTGGACTGGGAGTTGGAGGCTGTGGTCATGGTGTCAAAGCCATAGGAGGCCGCAGATGGTGGGGAGGACTCTTCCCTGGCACCTTGACGCCCCTCCTCTGGCCCAGCCTCCTCCCCTTCCTCCAAGGCAGACAAGGAGCACAGGGTTGGGGGCTGGATGTCAAAGGCCACATGGTCTGAGCTTCTCCCACCCATGGGATCCTCAAGCTGGGCTTCTCCCTCCGTGTCGCTGGCCTCATCTTCCGTGGTCGAGGAAGATGAGGCATTGGAGGTGGGGGCAGTAGCAGGGCCACCCAGGACCTCATCAGCAGGCAGGGTTTCTGCCTCCTCGTCTACCTCTCTGTCCCCTTGCTCCAGGTGGATTCCCAGGTCTTGGTCCTCTGGGTCAGGTTGGAGAGAGAGAACATTAGCCTGGACAACCTCAGAGTAGAGCTTCCTCGCTCGGTTATAGTCCCCGGGAAGCTCCCCGGGCACACTCGTTTCACTGCTGATGGTGCTCGAGTGGGACACGCCTGGGACGGGAAGAAAAGCCGGGGACAGGGTCTGAATTTGGGCTGGAGTTGGTGTTTCGGAGTCCGCTTGCCAGGGGTTTGTGGAGGGGCTACCTGGGGCTGCCACAGCTGGCTGGAAGGGCTGGGATTGATGGTGGAGGTGCTGCTGGGGCTGTGCCCGGGGTTCAATGAAGGGGTTGGGTTGGTCCCATTGAGCAGCCGGGTCAGAGGGCCGCAGAAGAGGGGGAGGAAGCTGGTTAGCACCACGGTTGAGATTATCCAACCTCTCATCCTCTGCAAAGTCATCCTCATCCGCATTCCCATAGCTCTCCAGCCCACTCTCAGTCACCCCCTCACTAGCCATCTCCACATCTTCATCCTCCTCCTCTTCCACCACCTCGTTATCGTGCCTGGCCCTCTGTGGATCCTCTGCCCGTTCCGAGCCAACGTCCATGTCACACACCCGATCCTCATAGTCATCTTCGTCCTCCTCGAAATCATTGGCCGGTATATCAGGAACCCTCTCGAAGTCAGGTGAACCTGCAGAGGCTCCCTCCATGTCGATGGCTCCCTTCAGACTTCCGTCTCCCAGATCGTCCATGCTCTCCGTTCCCTCCAACACTCCCGGAGCACTGAGCTCCGACGCCCCCTGCTGGCTCACCTCCTCAGAGTCCAGCTCAGAGAGCAGGGCGCCGCCGGCCCGCCAGGCAGATGCCCCCGCGGGCCCAGCCGACCCGGGACGAGACTCTTCGGTAGGCTGAGTAGTCCCGCTCATGTCCGACACGGACACCTGCTGGCTGCCCTCCCGCTCCTCTTCATCCTCATCTTCTTCATTGAGATTGGAGGAGGTGGCCAAGGGAGGCAAGATTGCCGCCACCAGTGGTGGGGCTGTAGATGTTGAGGCGGTTTGGTCCGGCATTAGATGAACCGGCTCTTCATCCCTCTCCGGTTCTCGTTGCGGAGCGGATGCCCCCGTTTGGACGACAGCCTCTACCGGGACAGCACTCTGTTCTCGAGTTACCGGCAAAGGAGCAGGACGTACAGCCAGGTCCTGGGATGGAGACGCTGGAGAGACGGGACTTTGTGGTGGAGAGGGGACAGCAACAGCATCCAGGGCAGCATCCAGGGCTGCCAGAGGGACCGTCTCTGCTGGGGTGTCCTTGGCCAAAGATACCGTAGGGACATCCTCTGGGACTGCCGCGACTGCAGGTGGCATCTCCGGAACAGCTGCCTCAGCTTCCGTCTGTGCTGCTGGCACTTCAGCTGGCTCAGCAATGGTGACGGCTGCTGCTACAGCTGCAACCGCTTCTGCTCTTGCGGTCTTAGACGTTTGACCTAGTTTCTTCTTGATGGCAGTGAACGGACTGGATGGCATGACGGACTGCGTGGGTTTGGGGTGTTTAGCTGCATGAGAGGTGCTGCTGCCGACAGGTTTGTTGGCTGGTGAGCCAGGCAGGGTTCTGCCCAGGGCCGGTCTGTTCGTAACGTAAGGCCGTGTGGCGGGGGGTGCCACTTTCTTCGCAGGTAGATGTTTGGGGGATTCTTGTGCTTTAGGTTTGGAGGTCTTGGGTTCTGCTGCCTTGGTGGGCGGAGGGCGTTTGGAAGCTGGGTCAGGTCTCGAGGTGGCAGCAAGTTTCGAGGGTTCTGTTTTTTTGGTAGCCATCAATGTTGTTGCGGTGGGTTTCTTAATTGCTGTGGCAGAGGCTGGTCTGCTGATATCTGCAGTAGAGAGAGAAAACTATATATTAAATCACCTACCCAAATATGTTTGTGAAAAGTCAAGTGAAGTTTATAGATCATAAAGTATAGTTACTATATCATGACACATTTTAACTGACTAAATGATTGCATCAGAGTTAATTATGTATATTGTGTTTTTCAAAATATCACCACTAATACCTTTCTTAGCACCTGCATTGTTTTTGGAAGCCTGTGCTGCTGTGGTCCTGCCAGCAGAGGGAGCCATGGTGACTCTGGCTCCAGGTCCAGCGGTGGAGGGCTTGACTGTAGTGGTCCCAGGTCCAGCGGTGGAGGGCTTGACTGTAGTGCTCCCAGGTCCAGCGGTGGAGGGCTTGACTGTAGTGCTCCCAGGTCCAGCGGTGGAGGGCTTGACTGTAGTGCTCCCAGGTCCAGCGGTGGAGGGCTTGACTGTAGTGGTCCCAGGTCCAGCGGTGGAGGGCTTGACTGTAGTGGTCCCAGGTCCAGCGGTGGAGGGCTTGACTGTAGTGGTCCCAGGTCCAGCGGTGGAGGGCTTGACTGTAGTGCTCCCAGGTCCAGCGGTGGAGGGCTTGACTGTAGTGCTCCCAGGTCCAGCGGTGGAGGGCTTGGACGAGGATGAAGGCCGAAATGTTGAGGGACCAGCAGCAAGCCTGGAAAGAAAAAAAAGTAGTGTGATGTTTGGGCAGCATGTTTATATAAGCATGTTAACGAAAGAGAAGGGCTGACTTTATCTTTGTTCCCTCTACCAGGTCACATTTCACAGATTAATTCACCTGGTCACTTACATCTATATGATGTCAAAGATCAAAATATCTTTTTACTAAAATTGCCATTTTCTCCTCAGCCAGCGATGTTATTCCAGTTTGTTTATTAAAAAAAGAAACCCATGAAGAGAAAATGGTTTGACTTAAATAAATTGGAAGGCTTTCCGACATGACTTTAAACACACTGCAGTGCAGCCTTTAAAGACATAGACACGCATACAGCAATATCTCACTGGAAATGACGTGCTTTCATACACTTTCCCCAAATGCAAACTGAGCAACGAGCAGAACACTTTTAATTTTAGGCTCTCACCGGTATGTTTTCACAACAAGAATTTATGAGAGTGATGGAGGGGGAGGAAGAGAGTGAAGGCGCAGAGACAAGTGAGATAATGCAGCTGAAAAGGACAGGACAATACATACAGAGGGAGAGAAGAATTTAGGGGAAAGGGAAGAGTGATAAGAGGGAACATAGAAAGAAAGGAGTGCACAGGGTGATGGTGGATGAAGAAAAGAGGAGAAGCTACCCAAATCAAGTCAAGAGTTTTATTTGTCACGGCATACAAGTATACAATGAAATGCGGGGGGTCTTGCCTGCAATGATGTGCATAATACAATAGTAATATATAATAAGAATCCAATACCCTGAGAGAAAGATGAGAACCGGTGGAAGTGGAAGGACGCGAAGAGGATGAGAAAGCCAGGGGATGGAGACGACAAGATCTAAGGTAATGGGAATAGCTATGTTGGGGGAGGGAGGGTGTAAAGGTGGAGAGGGGGATGGTGCTGATGGATGGATACAGCACGTGAGGAAGTCAAATCAATTCTCCATCGAACCCTCAATCTACTCCTCCATGTAGGAGAGGTTCTTATGCGAGACGCACCGCACTAATCGATTCAATCACTGCAACCCAGGGTTGACCTTGTTAACATGCCTGTTCCCACACAGCTCTCACTCTACTTCCCATGCCCTCTCTCCACAGAGAGAGAGAGAGTGTAAGCGGCAAAGACGTGCAAAGCTGTCCAAGAAATTGATTCACCCTTAGGATACCATAAGCTACTTTGACCATTTAACCCTTTCACTGCCACACGACGGAAGGTTAACCCTTTACTATCACACAACCGACGGGTCGCAGACGGTCGAACCTTCTGTGAACAGTACCCAACACTAATGAGAATGATGTGCCACAATAAACTACATAGAGTATAACATCTAGGTAGTCATGCGACCAGTTGAGTGATGAGCCTCAAGCCTTGAAGCACTGAAATTATTAAAAAATAAAAGGGTGGGGTGGGGTGTGCTCTTGCTGTACTGGCCGCCTCAACACCCACTCCTATCTATCAGAGCTCTGGGAGGGTCATCAAAGAGAAGCTTTTCTCGCTCCACAATGGTGGAACAAACTTCCCACCACAGTTGACAGCTGAAACTAGGGATGCACCGATCAGACTTTTTCAGTCCCGATACCGATACATGGGCTTTTTGGGTATCGATACCGAGTACCGATCCCGATACCCATTGTTCAATTAATAAACTGTAAGCCTCACTGTGTGGAAGAGACTGGGATCATTCTTTTGTGCAAGGCAACATCCGGCTTCACTTAAAACATTACTTTCCTAAAATATTGAAACGAAATGTAACAAATTAACAGATATAAATGTACTGAATTGTTAATTATTAAAATTAAACAAAAATAAAAATAAAATATATATATATAAAATTTAAATGTGTCTCAGATACCCGATCTAGCTATTTTAGTCATATCGGGGCCGATATCAATATCCGAGCATCCCTAGCTGAAACCCGACCAATATTTTGCTGTCAACTAAAAAACAAGCAAACCGTTTACTTTGCCCACAAAAGGGAGCGGCAGATATAAAAAAAGGACATTACAGTCTTACGGGACCATACGACGACCCCCACCATCAATTAACCACAATATCCATCATGTCTTTCTTTGGCTTCACCATTCTTCAGAGGCAGACTACAACGCAGACATGAATTGACAATGACGGATGCAGAGAGTCTAAAGGACCTTGAAGACGGCACACCAGCACACGGACGCTGCCCCCACAACCACTGGGCAGTTAACAACAATTGGGCCATTTGTTATCCAGATCAAAGTCAGAGATGTACAATCGAAGCATTGGGTCATTATCATAATAGGGCTACTTCCATCAGATTAGTAAGGAAGCGAGATTGCAAACGCAGCCAAATAACTTGAGATCTATACAACGTTCAGGGAAAATTTCAACAGGAAAAACAAGCAAATAGCAAAATTGAAAAAAATTAATTAAATACAAGCCTGAAGAACTTTGCAGTCGCCCTTGATGGAGAACAATACCGCGAGTGAAAGAGAAAGCAGACAAAAAAGTACATGAAATGAGCCTACATCCATATACATTTCTGCAGAACACAAAATTGAAAGGACCATTCAATCACAGAGGGGGGGGGGGGGGGGGGTAGCCCCTTCTCCATCATCGTGTCTCCATGAGGGGAGTGACTCATAGCCGTTTGATCCCGAGGGACTCATCAAGTCACATACTGTACACACTCACGGGATGGCTTCTTGTGGCGCAGCGGTTTGTGTACTAGTATGGTTTACATGTACCAAGTATGGATTACATTTACTGCCAACAGGAGATTTCAATCAATAGGTTTAATGGACGCGTGGAGCTACATGGTCATTCATGGTGCTTTAATGACCTAATGAGAGGTCCTCCTAAAGGGCAGAGGTCACAGGCGGGACAGTAACCCGATACAGACCAGCATCTCTGAAGGCATTTTATAGCCTTCAGCGTTGTAACTGAGGGGTACAATTCCCTGACTGTATTGATAAGTATGGTATCATTAAACCACTACCGCTTTATGTACTTTAACTACTGGCCACACAGTACATGATATAGATATGATGAACACTTTCCCACCATGAAACCAAGTCCACACAAATGTATAAGTCGAATATTTAATATATAGCAAAGGGTATATACAACGTTCACTTAATGACATTTATGATTTGAATGCACTTGTAAGGCAAATGAGTATTCATAGGCAAATCAACATGTCCAATCTCTGGTTACGCAGGAAGCAAGTATACAACCTGGTTCTTTAGGGAACTATAGCGATGGTACTTAATGATTATAGCTGGATATACTAAAGGGGGGTCCTGCTGGTTGTAAGTCAGTAGGGGGGGGGGGGGGTTAGGAGAGCCGCCGGCGATATCCCATCTGGCCAACGATTTCTTGGGAGAATTCAGAGTGCTGAACACGGTGCCCACAGAACCTTGGTCCACAGATGAATACAGTTGGGCCCTCTTGTAGACGGTAGCTGCCGGTCCACAACGAAGAGACGTGAGGCGACCTCACTCGGGGTAGAGCGCCGTCTCACCTGGACTCCTCTCGGGGGGTAGTTCCAACACTCACCAGTGTTGGCTGTTATCCATGGCATAAATCAAAGCACCCAAAGCAAGTAGATAATCCAAGCCGTGTAGGGCTCGCCGTCGTCCGGGTAAGGTAATCCAATGTGCAGGTCCACTCGTCCTAGCCCAGAACTCCTCGGATGAAAGCACCACACGTGGTCTGCCCAGCCTGGTTAAGACTCTAGATAACGCGAGGAAACGATGGGGGTACTACTCACTGTATAACTCTAACCGAACGATGCACCATACATAATAGACTATTATTAACTTAATAGAAATACGTCCCACTCGACGGTATAGTGCCAAACTATGACAATTCAACTATTAATCCACACGATGTCTCAATGCCATTCTGAGGCCAAGTTGACCATACTGCACCACACGTGTATCGTGGGTGAGGCTTAACGTCTTGCCACTAGGTTGGAGGGTAAAGAACTAAGGGCTAAGGGACTAAAAGAAAGTTCTACTTTACTTGCGCCATATATATATGCGCTGTGAACAAATAGTACCATTCGTATTTCGCCAGACGTATTCCTACGCGGAACCGGGCTAGTAACGACATGTTCGTCGGCACGATTGAACTTGAACCAAGGCGCCAAGTTCTTGTCCAATGAGAGAATGAAACTATTATGGGCTGTTAGTAGACTAAAGGGATATTCAGTGTATATGTACAAGGAATATACAAGGGATATCAAATGATATAAGTGGTCCCCACCTCCCTAAAACAAGCCAGAGTCACGCCCCTCATAAAAAAACCAACCCTGAACCCCACCATCATAGCCAACTATCGCCCTGTCTCTCTTCTCTCCTTCCTTTCTAAAACACTTGAACGTGCTGTATCCAACCAACTTACTGCTTATCTCTTACAGAATGACCTCCTAGACCCCAATCAGTCTGGCTTCCGGACTGGCCACTCCACAGAAACGGCCCTCATTGCGGTCACAGAGGCACTTCACTTAGCAAAAGCGAAAGGCCTCTCTTCTGTCCTGATTCTCCTAGATCTATCTGCAGCCTTCGACACAGTCAACCATCAGATCCTCCTCGCGGCCCTCGCAGGAATGGGAGTGGCTGGATCTGCGCTGACATGGCTGACATCATACCTCAATGACCGCTCCTACCAAGTGTCATGGAGAGGGACTCTGTCGGCCACCCGCCCCCTCCGGACGGGTGTCCCCCAGGGCTCGGTCCTAGGACCCCTTCTCTTCTCCCTCTACACTAAATCACTGGGTAACATTATCACGTCTCATGGCTTCTCATATCATTGTTATGCCGATGATACTCAACTCTTCCTCTCCTTCCCTCCCTCAGATATCCACGTCTCTGAGCGGATCTCGGCCTGTCTGTCCGACATCTCCGCCTGGATGACGACCAACCACCTCAAACTGAACCTAAGCAAAACAGAATTGCTCCACCTGCCGGCCAAATCCTCCCCCCTGACCGACCTCTCCATCACAGTCGAGAATGCAGCTGTGACCGCATCGCCGACCGCCAAGAACCTTGGTGTTGTCCTCGACGACCAGTTGAACTTCTCTGCTCACATCGCAGCGACAACCAGAACCTGCAGATTCCTCCTGAGCAACGTCAGAAGGATACGCCCCTTCCTGACAAAAGAAGCCACCCAACTCCTCGTCCAATCAACAGTCATCTCCCGCCTCGACTACTGCAACGCACTGCTAGCTGGCCTCCCGGCCACTGCCACCAAGCCTCTTCAACTCATTCAAAATGCAGCGGCCCGCCTGATCTCAAACCTACCGAAGTCGGCCCATGTCACCCCACTTCTTAGGGACCTGCACTGGCTCCCCATTGCTGCACGTATCCGCTTCAAGGCCCTCGACCTAGCATACCGTGCGGCAAAGGGAACCGCTCCCGCCTACCTCCGGTCAATGGTCTCTAACTACACACCCTCAAGACCCCTACGCTCTGCATCTTCTGGCCGCCTCAGATCTACTCCTATCCAAGCTCCCGGAGGGTCATCAAAGAGAAGCCGCCTATTCTCAGTCCTTGCCCCACAATGGTGGAATGAACTACCCATCCCAGTTAGGACAGCCGAATCCCGTCCAATCTTTCGCCGTCGACTAAAGACTCACTTCTTCAACCATTATCTGAAATGATAAAAAAAAAAAAAAAAAAAAATCTAACCCCGACTAACCTTACTGTCATGCACTTGTCCTAATAAACTAACCTACACTGTAACACGCAACACTTTGATGAACATTGTTACTCAGCTGATAGAGTTATACCCTTCTTGCTGTCTTGTCGCACAGAACTTGTAAGTCGCTTTGGATAAAAGCGTCAGCTAAATGACTAAATGTAAGTGATATACAAATACTATTAAATATATATCCATAAATAAATATATATATTCGGTTTAATCTGATCCTTCACAACAAGCGTAATAAACCTAAAAACAGTGGAAGTTTCTCAAAACATTTACTAAAACATCCAAACAACATGACTGGGATTATCATGCTAAGCAGCTGCAATATCAGTTTGGCCAAAATGTAAAGTGGAGCCGCGAACCAGAGGACTGTAGTCCAGGTCAGGCCCCCCTCTATCCACCCCATCACCCCTGCCTCCCCTCTATCCACCCCATCACCCCTGCCTCCCCTCTATCCACCCCATAACCCCTGCCTCCGCTCCCCCTCCTCCTCCCTCTATCCACACCATCACCCCTGCCTCCCCTCCTCCCCCCTTTGAGCCACAACCGGGAAGCTAGATTACCTTGGCATTGCCTCTTGCAAATGATTAAATATTCAGTTTTAATCAATTCAGAGAAGGAGAGAAAGGGTGAGTCAAGGCCTGGGGAGGTACACTTTATCTGTGTTAAGAGAAAGCCCAACTTACTCACAAATAAAGTGCGAGTACGTACACACACACACACACACCTCGACTTCTCTTCAGCTGGATGGGCCCCCAAGACAACGAATGGAAGTGGAGCACTCCGCACATGGCTGGTAGGGCGTCCAAAACCAGCTCCTGTACTCGCAGCACACATTCCCGGGGCTCGTGTTGGGATGCACAGTTAGCTACATCGGCTCCGAGCACAGTTTAGATGAAGTGTCAGGAGGACGGAGGGGCAGCCTAGCAACAGATCAGCAGACGGTGTCCACTCCTGTGGGGCCTTGGGTAGCGAGCTACTGTCACCGTGATGGATGTGAGGGGTTGTTTGTCTACGAACAGTAATCCTACTCCCTGCCAAGACTGGAGGAGAGGAACGACATGGTTTCATCCCCAAAAGGGACGAGAGAGAAGAGAGAAAAGGGAGAAAGAGAGAGAAGGGAAAGCGAGAAGAAAGGATGGATGGCTAATTCGCTTATTTGCCATCTACCCTGGAGTTAGACAAGCAGATACATACCATTTTCTTCTCTGTGCATGCATTAGGCTTAGGGAACAGCCGCACAGTTAGCCTAGCTTAGCGTCATTCACTGGAAGTAGGTGTGCCAGTGTAGCCTAGTTCCCAACAGTCACGAAATACACTCCAAATACAACTCCAAACGTTCCTGTATACATGTTGTGACCCGTGTATTTACCACGTGGAGAAATAAAAAAAATAAGACATTTCCGTTTTCTAAGCAGATATTTCTTTTTGCCGAACCACCTCAAAATCCCTGTTTTTTGATATTTTTTTATTTCTCCACGTGGTAAATACACAGGTCACAACATGTATACAGGAACGTTTGGAGTTGTATTTGGAGTGTATTTCGTGACTGTTGGGAACTAGGCTACACTGGCACACCTACTTCCAGTGAATGACGCTAAGCTAGGCTAACGGTGCGGCTGTTCCCTAAGCCTAATGCATGCACAGAGAAGAAAATGGTATGCATCTGCTTGTCTAACTCCAGGGTAGATGGCAAATAAGCTAATTTCCCAAAAAGTTGGCGTGTTCCTTTAACTCATGACGTGTCATTAAAAAATAAAAAGGAATAACTATATGTAATAAGCAACACTTATTTACTCAAACTTTGATGGAATTGTATTTCATGACGAGAAGGACTTTAGCCGCCATTGAGATTATGGCTACAGTGAGGACAGTTCGTTTGGCATCAACCCAGATTGAAAATGAATCCTGATAAAAAAAAGGGACATTAAGGAGTGGCTGGGTAGCGCAGCGGACTAAGCACTCGCCTACTACCGCAGAGACTCTGGGATCGAATCCAGCTGTCAGCGGTACCTTCGGCTTAGTCAGTCGTCCCTACTTACACAATTGGCAGTGTTAGAGGGTGGGAAGCCGGTGGGGTATGTGTCCTGGTCGCGTGTATATTTTCCCTAACGGAGTTGCACTTCCGCGTTCGGTTTGCGCAATCCGATTGGCCACCGACGTTTTTTTCAGCGCCAATCGCGTTACTCCTAACAATCGCGCCAGCAGGCTGTTACCCTAACCTTAACCAACTAACCCTAACCTTAACCAACTAACCCTAACCTTAACCAACTTCGAAAGGGAGCGACTTCGAAAGAGTCGCCAAGCTTAACCAGTTTGTTAGGAGTAACACGATTTGGCGCTGAAAAAAACTTCAGTGGCCAACCAGATTGCGCAAACCGAACGCGGAAGTGCAACTCTGTGAGGGAAAATATACACCGCATCCTGGTCGTTGTAAACTGCGACTCCTACGGTCGGCCTGTTCAGCAGGGAGGGAATCTGGGGGAAATAGCGTGAACCTCCGCATGTGTTACGTTCCCCCAGTGAAACTCCTCGCAGTCAGGTGAAAAGAAGCGGCTGGCGACTCCACATGTATCGGAGGAGGCATGTGGTAGTTCTACACCCTCCCCAGGCCGACAGTGGGGAAATGCGCGCAACGACCAGGAGGGGAATTGGCATAGCGACTAAATTGGGACAGATGAAAAATACAGAAAGCCCAAAAATAAATAGAAAAAAAAGGGACATTAAAATGACACTGGGTCTGGCTCAGGTCTGTTCTTGAGCATTAGGCCTTTTCAAACGGTGGTCCAGACCCCAAATCAGGCCTACGTTCATCTTGTTTACACACCTCACTCCTGTGTCTTTGGGCCCAACCAATAACAGAGGACCAAGGAGGATGGATGGACAGAGGGGAGGAAGGGGGGAGGGGAGGCAGAATGAAGGGAGGAGAGGAGAAAAGAGACGCATGGAGGGGTCAGGTGGAGAAAGACAGATTTCTCCGACAGCACAAGGACCAGCTGCTCATGTGAAGAGAAAAGAGGGAGGGCGGCTACAGATTCCACTGCATTCGTTTTCTCCTTCCGTCTCCATGACCGATGATGAATAGGACAGGGCCATCTAGCAGTCACTCAGATGAGTTTCATTGGTAGGCAAGTGGTGATCAATCATCCCTTCATAATGACGATGAGATGCATTAAGGGCGTGATATTCATGTTTACTAGCTCCGTGTGTGTGTGGGGGTGTGCAACTCCACAGTGCACTCAAAGCCAAGAAGTTGGTTTAATTTTGATTAAGTGCTTTACATCTTGGCCCCATTGACTTTACATTAGTTTTGTGGCTAACTAAGGAGGAGCTGGATATGCAGCATGAAGCACAGCATTGATCCGTGATTTGAATAGACTCGAACCTTCAACATCATTCGAGCGAGGCGTAGGAAAGGGGGCTAGGGGTCCGAAATTCTCAACTCACCCTTTATATTGATATGCAATACACAGGGTTCCGACAGACATTGCAAAATGAAATTCAAGGGCTTTCAAGTACTTTTCCAGCACTATTTTCCATTTTAAAAAGGGCATTTAAAAAAGGGATAATTAACTTTTAAATGCATAATTTTTTTTTGGAAAAAAATAATCTGATCCAATATTTATGGCTTAAAAAACTATTTCCGACAATTAGTTACACTTTATATTTGATCATGGATGAACAAAACTTTCAATGCGAATGGTTGATTTTAATTTCACCTAGTTAAAAAAAATGGGCCGGAATTCCAGGCCTAGACCTTTTTTCTCCAAAAATCAAACACTAACTCAATCAGCGCCATACGCTGTCCCGATCTCTGGCGCTTCAGGCCAGCTTAAAATGGTCATTTCCGCTGTGTTTCACGATGTTTGTGGAGACATTGGTGTGGCTCATTTGACAGACAACCCCAAATCAAAAAAGGTATATACTAGGGATGCACGATAATTATCGGGCCGATATCAGCAATTATGACGTCATCCCGATAAACCCGATAACGTTATTAATAGCTCCGATAATATAATAAATTTTTTGGTAAAAAAAAATGCGGTGTGGGTGAATTTGGATGAAGTGCGTTTGTTTTGACTGTCGGCTCCTCCCGTTTTGCCAGTACTGTGGTACGACTGGTAGCGTGTGGTTTAGGAACAGGGCGTTTTACACAAATCCAGCGCCCCCTTTCTTGGCTGTGACGTAGCCACGTACGTTTCTTGAAAGCAGCGCGGATGTAAACAAAGATGGCGAAGCTAGTGGGGATTGTTTCAGAGGGGAAAAGTTCGCTTGCTATTTGTAATAAATGCAATGCAGAAGTTCCACGAGGAGGGAAAAGTGCAGCGGCTTGTGATACATCCAACCTAGCAGGTCACCTGCGGCATCACCACCGCTGCGATGGTGTGTTAACTTAAAAGCCTGCGACGACGCGGGGAGCTAAGCAAAGCTAGCCCCTTTCATGGATGATGCAACCCTTGGTTGAATACGCAGTCACTTATTGCTCCGTAGTAGCCAGGTTAATTTGCACCACCAAGGACTGCTTAAAAGCTAGCGGCTTGAGCCCTTGGGTCATTTCTGTCAAACTTCTTTAATTTAGCAAACGACTCGTCAATAGGTACAAGCGTGCTCGCGCCGTTCTCGTAGGCTTCCAACACCATCGCAGCGGTGATGATGCCGCAGGCGACCTGCTAGGCTATGTGTCCACTCAAAGCCTTTCTTTCAAGGCGGACAGCTTTGAAAAAAGAAGAAAAAAAAGCTTCGAGCGTCTTAGGTTGGATGTATTATAAGTTGTTGACGGATTGTGAATTTTCATTTGGAAAAATAAATATAGTCACTTTCAGTCAAAACTGTTGTCTTGGCTTTTGTTTCTGTTGTCTGGTTAGGTCAAAACTACAGGAATATACATTTAAGTTGGTGTTAAGTTATTGTCCTGGGAAGTCTTTTTATGTATTATTATTATTGTATTGCGATATGTTTTGTTTCATGTTGGAAAAAAAAAAAAGATAAAAAAGAAATATATACATTAAAAAAAAAGAATTGAATACAATAAATATCGGTTATCGATATCGGTTTTCGGCTTGAGGAGCATAAAGTTATCGGTATCTGTGTCAAAAAATCAATATCGTGCATCCCTAGTATATATATACCATGTACACAAAATCATCAAAACTTTGATCGTGTTTGACGAGCATGTTTTACATCCGGTAAAACACAAAACTGTTAGTTAGAAAAACATGTTTCAGGATTGGTAAAATAGACATAATATACCTTACCTTAGCCAGAAGGTATTCCAAAAAGAAAAATTCCAAGTGATCGCATCGCCATCGCGATTACCAGTGTATATGTCTATACACATTTCGATGGGAAATACGCTCCGAGATCGTTGTGAATCTCTGTTCAAGGAGGAGGAGGAGCCCTTACAATTGCAATTCCAATGTGGGCAAACGAGCCAGGGACAGCTAGAATGATCCGGATGATGATTTAGAACGGGGATCAGAGGAAAAAGATCAAAGGATCTAAAAACGTATTATTACGTGTTTGGCGCTCAAGCGTTGGCGAGCAAACACGTAATATTACGTGGTTGGCGCTGAATGAGTTAAGCACTTAAGGACCTTGTGCGAACCCTGGATACAATAAGCTTTCATTTACCCCATTAGGCCAATTAACATTAATACTAGATGAAGCCATTTCATCAAGTGATCATAAAGTGTTTTTCGATAGTAACAGTGTTATAATAGGCTGGCCTAGCGGTAGGCTTATCGCTTTTACAAACGGATACTATAAATCAGCTTGGTCAGAAAGTGAGAGCGGGAGTCTCGGTGGGCATCAGAGTGGTGCAAGAGAGCTGCAACAGCCCACTGCCGTCCTGCTCAGACACTAGGGTTGAGTGCTGAACTCTGTACTTTTAAATGGTACCGACCGAATTACATCGGTACTACAGAGATTCACGCTAGATCAATCGGTACCAATTTTCTGTACCTATACATGTTTAGTATAAGAGTAATATTTTTGGCTGGCGAGATAATGTTGATATTTAATTATTTTTTAAAGGGGAACTATCTTATAAATGGCCTTTTTGAGTGTTTAGCATTGTTTCCTAGCTATGTGAACTTATATTAATATGATCTATGTCTCAAAATTCTCATATTGGTGCATTCTTCCAATTCTCCTCTCACAATATTCACTCTCACTGAACTGAGTCATCTGAAAATGTGCCTATCTGTGATGTCATAAAGACACTGCTGCATGTTAATGTTGAGATACAAGATGAGCTGCACACAGTGGCACCTGCACCTGCATCCCAGGCTCAAAACGGCTCGAGATCTTGAGGTAGAAAAATGCTGTTTTTGAGGACTTGATTAGAAATACAAAACAATGAATAAAAAATATATATATATTACAGAGGTGTTCCATAGACTCACAGGAATTGTGTAAAAGTGCCCAAATAGTGAAAGAAATAGTAAAATAGTTCCCCTTTAAACATAATACATGATCATGCGATTTATTTTGTGTGGTGTGTTACAACAATAAATAAGTAAATGTTCTAAATAAATAACAATGTTGAAATTGAGATATATTTTTTTTACAACCAAAATAAAAAAGAATTGGTATTACAGAAAGAGTTAAACCGGATGGGTACCGATACCGAATTCCACAAACTGGTACCGGTTCAAATGTGAACGGTACCCGGGGCGGCTGGGTGGCGCAGCGGAGATTGCGCTAGTCACCAATGCAAGAGACTCCGGTCTCGAATCCGGGTGTCAGCATTGCCTCCGGCTTGGGCCAGCCGTCATACTGGCTCAATTGGCAGAGCGAGTGGGTAAGTCGAGGGGTGGTAATTTGGACGTTGTGGACAGCGACTCCTACAGGTCGGTTGGGGGACGCCTGCACAGCAGAGACAGGAAGTGGCGGGGGTAGTGTGAGCCACCCATGCGTTACACCTCGCCAATGAGAGTCCGCGCTGGCAGGTGAAAAGATGCAACAGGCTGACTCCTCGTGTACCGGAGGGGACACGTGATGCAAGGCTTCTATCCTCCCTACAACCGACAAGTGGGGGGCATAGTCGAGCAACGTTCAAGAGCTGAGCTGAGGGGGTCGGCTGAGGTCTGTGTGTGTGTATGCATGCAGCCAGATCTCACGTAAAATACATAAATACAGCACTAATCGACCACAGGAAAAAGGTACATATTGTACGTTATGTTATAGCCCCAAGTAATATATTGACGTATTTACAAAAATGTACTTATTATAAGGGCGGTTAGGTGGCGTAGCGGAGATTGCGTTCGTCACCAACCCCGAAGCTGTGAGCTGGATTCGCCTGTTCGAATCCAGCTCACAGCTCCGGGGTTGTCACCAGCTTGGCTGGCCGTCGGCTGTATTAGAGGGTGGGAGAAGCTGGCGGGGTGGGTCCGGGTCGTTGTAAACAGCGACTCCTACAGTTCGGTCGGGGCGCCTGCTAAGCGCGGATAGGACCTGAGTGGGATAGTGTGATCCTTCCACACGCTACGCCCTCTCAGGGAGGATCCGCGCTGCCAGGTGAAAAGAAGCAGTTGATTGGCTGGACGTGTGTCGGAGGAAGCACGTGATAGCCTCCACTCTCCCAGATGATCTGACTGTGGGGGGTAAGTGCGCAGCGACCAGGAAGGGATTGGGAATTGGCATACGACTAACATTGGGATGGGAGAAAAATCGGAGGAAAATGGAGGGGGAAAAAGATAAAAAATAAATAAAAATGTACTCATTACAAATGAGCACATATTCAAAAATGTTACACTTAACGTTTTCAGAAAATTTTTGAGCTCCCCTGCTGGGGAACAAACCCAGGGCTTAGTTTTACACACTTTTTCAATAGCCTCGCGGCCCTCGCCCCAAACCCTAACCACACTTGTTACCTTAAACTAACCATAACCATCTAACCCTAACTGTATATCTTAACCATAAGTAACTGTTAAAAACATTCAAACGAACAATCATAGTATATAGTGTTTGTATCAGGGTGGCTTAGTCTAGTGGTGAGAGCACTGGCCCGCGACCACAATCGTTTGTTCGACTCCCAGTCACGCCGTTCTTTGACTTTTGCCTATACGAAATGCAAATATAGTACTTATACAAGAGGTAAATATATTACTCATGGCTATAACATAATGTACATTATGTACCTTTTTTCCTGTGGTCAATTAGTACTTTATTTACGTTTTCTGAATGTGTGCTTGTCCTGCCTGCTGCTCCTCTGGTCTCAGTGAAATGCACACCACTGCTTCCGTCGTTAAACAGAGGCACAAGCAGAAACACACACACACCACTGCCATAACACACCGGTGGCACAACACCGTTCTCCCTCCACCACACATGTCCCACAGGAACACACACACACCATGCGTACTATGGGTATTGCACTACCACCCCTGCAGGACTTATACAAGAGGAGGTGCAAATCCAGAGCCTGCAGAATAATGAAAGACCCTCACCAGTCACCACCCCAACAACAGCCTGTTCAAGCTGCTCAGTTATTTACCGTCGTCTGTCCGTGGTCCTGTCAACTGATTAACAGTATTAACAGACTGTTAACAGATTAACAGTCAACGCGGTTTCATTGCTGGGTTAAGTACTTCTATTCACATAATATGCTTACTTCATATATCTACTCCATTCACATATATGCTTACCACTTGTATCTATTGCTATGTCCGCCCACTACAATCACATGAGCTGTCTAACGCCTGTCCCGTCTCCCTGTCCTCCTATGACTTGCTGTCCTGGAGTGCTGACCGGAGTGTCGGACATCCCGTGATGAAGGCCGGGAGGTTGCGACCCCCTCTGCATGCCCCCCTGTCTCCGGATGTCCCGCGATGATGTCGGGGAGTTCGCGACCCTCTCTGCGCCGCCCCCTATCTCCCTGTCTCCGGCTGTCCCTGAGCAATGACCGGAGTGTTGAATGTCCCGTGACTAAGACGGGGAGGACGTGACCCTCTTTGCGCCGCCCCTGTGCCTCAAATAGATCCGCTATCTTTAATCTTTCAAAATGTTCAGTTGCTATCGCTATTAGCTTTATCTTTAATCTTTCAAAATGTTCAGTTGCTATTGCATGCACTCATCTGTGTTTCACTCCACACATGAGTGCATGCTTACCAACTGTCCGTCTGCAACACTACTATCACCAACATCTAAGAAGGGAGATCCCCCCCTTGAATGGCCCTTCTAAGGTTTCTCTCCTCCACACTGCCTGTGGAGCTTTTTTCCCTATTGTTAGGTTTTAGTGAGTTTTTCCTTACCTTCGCGTGGGGTATGTCTGGGAGTGCTTGCATTCTTTAATTTTTTATTTTTTTTGCATTCATCTAAAAATGTTTGGACCTTATGGTGTTCTTGTTCTGTTCTTGACTTGTTATGTTTTCTTCTTGACTCGTTTAAAGAAGACCTGTACGGCCCATGGGGACATTAACGTGTGTTGTCGGGCCTTATAAATAAATTTGATTTTATTTTATTTGATTTGCTGCGGTCAGGCAAGCGCCTCCGCATATACGCAGCAAGAACAGAGAGACTAAGGCTCAGCTTCTACCCCCAGGCCATCAGAACACTGATCTCTCCACACAAACATTCTGCACTCGCTCACACACAAACGCACCATAGGTCACTTTAACCTCTTAAGCCCGGAGCTTATTTTCTGAAAATCCGCCTAAAATACATGCCTAAGTAAATGGGATATTGCTCCAATTCTACAAGTGCCATTTGCATATTCTTGGTATCTAGGGACATCTATGGACATCAGTGAATGTATTCCCAGTCTCAGAAATATTGTGTCTATTACTAGACTTGCTTAAATTGTGATGAAACAAGAATATGAATTATGATTTTTCTTTGCATCTTTGACAGTGAATAACACCATGCTAATAATGACCAGACATGAAGAACATCACAAGTATAGCATAGGGACATAGAAGTAAAACTGTATAGTAGTGTACATAAGATCCAGTGCCTTTAAGTCGTAGCTCAACATCGTATTGCAATTATCTCAGGATCTATTAACATGTCTATTTTATCATGTCTATTCTACTTATTTTATTTACTATTTGCTATTGTATTCTTGCACAATCGAAGTGGGCATGGCCAACCGCATTTCACTGTATGCCCTGGTATGTATGTGATAAATAAACCTCTTGAATCTTGAAACCACTGCCATCACACACCGGTAGCACAACACTATTCTCCCTCCACCAAACACACACACACCATTGCCATCACACACACCATCCTCCCTCCACCACACATGTCCCACAGGAACACACACACACCATTCTCCCTCCACCACACATGTCCCACAGGAACACACACACCATTCTCCCTCCACCACACATGTCCCACAGGAACACACACACCATTCTGCCTCCACCACACATGTCCCACAGGAACACACACACACCATTCTCCCTCCACCACACGTGTCCCACAGGAACACACACCACTGCCATCACACACTAGGGCTGGGCGATATGGCCAAAAATGATATCACAATAACATATCACTCGATATTCTATATTATCGATATTGTTATAAGTATAAAAAAAGGGGAAAAGATTATAATTTTTTTTGTTTTTTTTTAAAACAACAGATGTTTATTTTGCAGCAATTCTTTGTTGTTGCCGCCATCTTTAGTGTTACAGCCCCTCACACTCCAGTTCTCAGGCTGCAGCCGGTTTGAAAGCAAAAGTAAACAGGCTTCTCTGCTGGCTGTGGCTCCAGGGGAGTTGAATAGTTCTGGCTCTGCTAGTTTCTTTTCTATCTTTTGGCGCTTTTTTGGTGGACAAACCACCACACATGTGCACCGTGACTCGCGACTGGAGACTAGCTCTGCTAGCACACATACATAGCCTACTGTGTACAGACGGTTTCAAACTGTATTTTAAATTAGAAAGCAAACAAAATAAATGGACGAGAAAAATAAATCTCAATTTGGTCAGTATTGTCATTTGGACAAGCAAAGCCATTACTTTAAGTTTTAAAACTGCCATGTTGCAGGTCAAAAAAGAGAAAAAAAAGTATATATATATCACGATAATTATCGTCATCGTTATATCGCCCAGCCCTATCACACACACCAGTGGCACAACACCGGTCTCCCTCCACCACACGTGTCCCACAGGCAGAGACACCTGCACTGCTCCTCCACTATCGTCTTTCCTATTGCTCTCTGAAACCAAACACACACTTCATCAGCACACACACACACACACACACACACACCACCTCTCCATAACAAAAGGCAAGTGTCTTGATGTGATGTTCCTGGAAACAGCTGCATCAATCAATCAATCAAGGAGGACATGTGATGTAATAGGAATCCTAGACCTGAAGAGCCTCATGTGCATAATTCAGAGGATGAGGACATGGCTTGGCCACACACGCGCACGAAAAAAGGACCGACTGAAAAGCATCTCTTACCAAAAGCCTAAGAGGTGCGGTGCCCCACTGTTAAATGCTAAGTGCGACTGGATGGAATGGGAGAAAATCACCACTTCAACCAGACCCAACACATTGAGAGCTGTCAAAACACCAGCTCGCTGGATGAGGCGACGCCTACCACAAAAATGGTATCCGCGTGCGTGTGCGCGTCATTCAATTATGGCCAAGAACTAGGACGGTGTGCTGCGCCAGATAGGCTTTCCTTCAACTAATAAGAGCATTAGGGAGGAAGAGGGGAGAGGCTGGAATCTAATCAGGACTCCAGTAGTACCTTCATCAGTTGCAGGAGTGTATTCAGATTACTGATCTAAACAACTAGCACCCTTGCTAATTTAGAGTAAAGATGCAATGAATAAAACAAATAATGGCCTATGATCAAAAAAATAAATAAAAAACGTACATACCATTTGGCCTTCGGTGAATATGTATTAGATCTAGAGGGTTCTGGTCTGATCAAAAATCTATGATGAACAGCCTTTACATTAGAGGTCTGCAAGCCCTAGGGGGCCCGACGGAGACCAACACCATGGACAGATTAGGGCCGGGCTCGGGCAGATTTCATTTGTCTCGCTTAATTTCATTTGTCCTTTCATTTGTCTCGCTTAATTTTCGAGTCGTGCGCGCACACACACAAGCGTGCCGTCACGTAGCGTTTCCATCAAAGCAACAAGCTAGACCGCTGAGAGAGTGCATGTCGGAGATGGAGAAGCTGCCTTTGCTTAAAGCAGAGTGGAATAAACTGTAAAAAGTTTTGCATGATTGATTTAGCCGGTTGGCGAAGATTTGTTGAAGTTATTCAACGCAAGTTTTTGTTGCTGACGTTCATCTAACAGTGAAGATGGATACCAGTATCCTGTCTGCAGGTTCAGTAGAAAGCTATCCATTTAGCTGATGCTTCTATCCAAAGCGACTTACAAGTTCTGTACGACAAGTCAGCAGGAAGGGTACAACTCTTATCAGCTGAGTAACAATGATCAAACGGTCCTGAAACTTGGGTGCTGCAGTATTGAGTGCATAAGACATATATATGGTAGGAGGAGTACATGGTAGTACAAAATGAGACAAGAAGATGGATACCAGTATCCTCTCTGCGGGTTCAGTAGGAAGCTATCGGGATGCATGTTAGCCTAGCGTAGCTTCTCACTTTGGAGAAGATGGCGAAAGCTAATTTCAAGGTAATCTAGCGAATTTCCCCACAATGTTGGCGTGTTCCTTTAACCCAGGTCAGAAGTTCCCGGTCCCTGAGGGGTCTGGTGTCCAAGCCTGGGCCAGGGGGCCTTTTATGGGACAAAGCCTCGGTTCTTCCATATCACTGGCACTGTGAAGGCCTTCTGTCTCAGGTTATTTCTGCTAGCATTACTCACTCTGGGAGTGAAACCCAACCCAATATAACGGCCAGAACACCACAATGGATGCCGTTCTTTGCCGCTCCCTTTCAGGGCACCAACGTAAACAAAGTCATCCTTCTCATCTAAATTGTAGCAGGATGTCTGTTGTATTAGATACAGGGTTCCCACAGACATTGCAAAATGAAATTCAATGACTTTCAAGTACTTTCCCAAGCACCATTTTTCATTTTAAAAGGGCATTTAAAAGGATACAATTCACTTTTAAATGCCGTTTTTTTTTATTCACTTTTTCTCCTTATTTTTCTCCCATCCCAATTTCGCCTCGCCAATTCTCCCCTCCCCTGTCTCGAACTTTGCTAGACTATGCCTCCCACTGGTCGGCCGCAGTGAGGACCAAGCCTTGCATCACGTGTCCCCTCCGGTACACGAGGAGGCAGCCGTCGCATCTTTTCACCTGCACAGCGCAATCTCTGTGGCGAGGAGTAACGCGCGGGAGGCTCACGCTGCCCCCGTTACTTCCCGATTCTGCTGTACAGGCGCACCAACCGACCTGTAGGAGTCGCTGTCCACAACGTCCAATCCCCACCCACCAGCTTTCCCACCCCTAACACTGCCAATTGTGTTAGTATGAACGACCAGCCAAGCTGGTAGCAAGTTCTAGCAACGCAGAGAGCTGGGCTCGAACCCAGCATTTCCTGCGTTAGTGGCGAGCGCCTTGCCCACTGCGCCACAAATGCCTATTTCTTTTTTTTTGAATTTTTTGTATCCAATATTTATGGCTTAAAACCCATTTCAGACAATTAGTTACACTTTAGATCATTCAATGCGAATGGTTGATTTGAATTTCAAAGACTTTTTAAGCACCTCGTAAAAAAATGGGCTGGGAATTCCAGGCTGCGATGGGGCTGGCTTACCTGGTGGTCCTGGAAACGGCTGGCCTATCAGTTTTGGCTGCGGTAGAAGTGCTGGGCTTTGGGGCAGTCGATGTGGCAACTTTGCTGGTTGGGGCTAGAGGAATGAAAGAGAGAGTATGAGGAAAAAGTAAGGCCATGCAAAATAAATGGTTTGGTTCCGGTTGCCGACCGACCCTGCCGATTTAGGTGCAACCCAAATTTATTTTATACGTAAAAAAAACATATTTTTTTTAACAATACAGTTTAGTTAAATCTTAGTCAAAAAGTGCAGTCCATGTCAATAATGAGTATATAAAAAGCAAGTATTTCACAATATTTGCACAGCTCTCCGACGTCAGGATATTTAGTGAGTAGTATTTAGGGGTGGCATTTTTAATACTACTACCTTTGTACATTGTACTTTTGTAGTACAGTGTCTTTGTATTTTAACCTTTAGTATTATGGATATTAAACATGCATCCATGTTGTCGTGAATTTTAATTAAATAAAGAAATTCCCTATCTATAGTCACGGTGGGATTTTTTTTTTTAAATAAATTCCCTACCTACCCATGGCCTTAACTGACAACCAACAGGAACCAAACAATTTATTTTGTTAGGCCTAACTGGATGGAGGGTGGGGGAAGGAGAGGATGTCAGAGAGGTGCGCTGGAGAGGTGCGGTGCTGCAGAGAGGTGTATATTTGCATATTCATGATCGATCCATCGTATCGTTGCTTGTATGTTCCTTTTGCGGTGGAAATGGCAGACGTTCAAAGTCATTACATGCGCAACGTGCAATCTAACTAGTGCGCAATGGATCACGTTCAAAATATAAACTACTTCTCTTAAACCACTATTCGTGATTCTCCCTAGAGCCAGGACTCGACAGTGCGCGTTTTGCTCGCATTTGATAACCTCCATGTTTGACGTCAAATCCAGCTGCAAGGGAGGGGCTGAGCCAGATACCCCCACCGTAAATTTTATAAGCTCTTCAGCCCTGCGTTCGACAGCCCTGTGACTCCTTTCGCCAGTCGCACCGTTTCTATATGCAGTGAAAACTCTGCGAGCAACGGGTCCAATGCGTCTAACATGCGTTGCATCCTCGTCATTCCTGTATGCCCACGTCACGGTAAAAATCTTACCCAACGTTAGCTGCTAACGCTAACTAAGCTAAATAACCCTGGAAACGCTCACAGGCACAGGATAAATCAGTTTAGGTTTCGTGGAGTTCCAATAGTGAGGACATTTACTATAGGCTACTCTTTTTAGATGGATTAGGCCAATTAGCTTTAACAATCCTGATTCATGAGCCTATTTTATTCAAAAGGAAGATATTGATTTAAATATGTACAGTATATAGGCCTATACTATACATATATTTTTGTTAATGAATCGTATCTCCTGTGCTGGCACAAGCACTACCATAGCGTGGAGAGATAACACACAATACATAATTTTTGGCCGGTAAATATCTCTGGCTGGTAGTTTATTTTTTTTGTATCTAAAGCTAAAAAGTAAATTTTGTTCAGTTTTTCTGCATTTAGCTACAGGCATGGATACATTGTATGTAATGATAAACAATGTCATAGTAACAGGCGGGTGTTATATGGCATGTAGTTACTCACGTACAGTAGGCATCCACACTACACAGCATTTATAGACAAATAAACGTCATGGCTCATCTCCTACTCTGGGTATTCAGTAGGTGGTGTCAAAGAGGCAACTACCCATGTGACCCGCGGATACTAGTAAAACATTTAGAAATATTAAATTGCAAATTGAATCTATTGTTGGTCAATTCTGGTAAATGAATAGTTTAGATTAACCCTTTCACCGCTGCACTACCAAACGGTTAACACTTTCACTGCAACAACTCACAGAAGGTTAACCCTTTCACTGCCACACAACAGCCGGCGACCGTCGGTAGTGTGATAGTAAAGGGTTAACCTTCTGTCGTGTGGCAGTGAAAGGGTTAGTCGACTAATCAATCAAATAATCGTCGGATGAAATCGATTAAAATAATCATTAGTTGCAGCCCTACAAATAATATTACTCAAGTCCTAGTTGATACCCCATCAATAGACTCACCTGTCAATTTGGGTCTGGCTCCGTTAACCGGGCCAGCCGGCGGCCTCTTGGGCAGGGTACCACTCCCCGTTGCCGGTCTGGTACCATGGGTTATGGTTATTGAGGTGGCAGCAGCAGTAGACGTCGTCCTTGCCGGTCCCAGAGGCTTCTTCTCAGCCACCTTGGTTGAGGTCCTGACTGAGGAAAAGGCTGCTGCGCCCGGCAGCCTTTTAGGTACGGCCCCCGACGCCGATCCTGCTGTAGTCGATGTTTTCTGTACCGCCGTTTTCTTGGTCGGGTCATTGGTTGAGTGTTTGACTCCATTCTGTGTGCGGCTCGTGGAAGTGCCCGGTCGCAAGTTGGGTTTGGAAGCCCCCGCGAGCTGTACTTTAGACGGATTACCTTTGGGCTTGGCTTTGGAGTCTGCTGCTGCTGCTGCTGCTGGACTGCCGTTACCCTCCTGGGGGGCAGGGGGTGCTGTGGAATTCCCAAGTTCTTGTGCATTTGCCATCACCTCTGGTTGCGATGGGGCTTGTTGCGTCACTTCCTCCTGCGTAGCCGCTGCCTGGGCCAAGGAGGGCTCCGCTTCCACCATGGCTTCTGTGGGTTCAATGTTTTCCATGGTCACCCCATCCGGTTTCATCCTCTGAAGTGAGGCCGTCTGCGTTGTTGTGTTGTCGTCGCTGTTGCTCCCCAGGACACAATGAACCTGGGACAAATCGCACACCTTAATGACCTGTAAAAGAAAAACAGAAGATTGATATACAAGTTGGGCGGCTATGTGGCGTAGTGGGCAAGGCGCTCGCCACAAAATGCTGGAGACGCTGGGCTCGCCTGTTCGAGCCCAGCGCTCCACATTTGCTTTCAGTTTAGCTGGTCGTCCGTACTAATACACATTGGCAGTATTAGGGGGTGGGAAACTGATGGGTGGGGATCGGGCGTTGTGGACAGCGACTCCTACAGGTCGGTTGGTGCGCCTGCGCAGTAGAATCAGGAAGTGTCGGGGGCAGCGTGAGCCTCCCACGCGTTACTCCTCGCCACTGAGAGATCGAGCTGCGCAGGTGAAAAGATGCGACTGCTGTTACCTCAAGTACCGGAGGGGACTTGTGCTATGTATGACTTAGTCCACATTGCAGCTGGCTTGTGGGAGGCAAGAAACGGCGTCCGTGACAGGGGAGGGTTGAATTGGATGATACGAAATTGGGATGGGAGAAAATATAGAAAATGGGAGAAAAAGTGGATCAAAAAAAAAGATTGATATACAAGTTATTACCAATGTTCCATATGTTCCAAAACTAAACTTATCAGTTATCACATACTGTATACTCCCTTAACCAGAGAAATATTTGCAGCTGTAGCAGCCAGACATCACATTATACTCAGTAGTAATATGACAAACATTATAGGCCAAAGGAAACACCATGTATGGCAAGGGGCCTCAAAGGAATTTGGGGGAATCCGAAAAAACAAGGAGCGAGCAGAAAGAGAGACGCCAACAGATCTGTTGCTCCACCAACAGTATTCTGCAGTCTCTGGTACAATAATTAAGAGTAGAACTAGAACAACAAGACCACCATGATCCCTTAGGCGCCACAGACTAAAGTCACCGACACATGTTACGGAAATGACAAACGGCACCACAACAAGAGGTACGTGAATGACAACCCTACTGCATGTACTGCATTCGTCAGATAGAGAGCAGGAAAGCTGTGGTTTTGGAAGCTGTAAAATATCCTGACATGACACATCATAACCCACAGAGGAAGAGAATCAGAGGGGAGGAGACGGGAAAACCAGCACCACATGGGCCCATTGTGTCGTCCAGATGACTATGGTAATAATCATGATTATGATGATGGCATTACTAAATGGGAGATTTATGTTCCGAGAACTCAATGGACAATACTAGTGGAAACTAATAAGAGACCAAAGAAATCGTGTGGCCTGACTAGGGAACACTTGTGTAGAAGAATAGAAATGGGGGGGGGGGTCTGAATGAGTCGTGGCTTCTATAAGACTTGGACTCATTAACCTCTGCAAAGGCCCTCAAACTCTACAGTAGCTGGTGGGCCTCCCCCTCCAATCCATTGTGGCTTGTGGCTTCAGCTGTCGTTTTTTCCTCTAAATCCCTATCCCGCTCCCCCCTCCTCCCCCTTTGCCAGTAACTTCTTTCTCCCCTCAGAATCTCCCCCCCCCATTCCACCATCTCTCCTCAGAATCTTCACCCCATTCCACCCACCACCATCTCCCCTCAGAATCTTCACCCCATTCCACCCACCACCATCTCCTTAGAATCGTCCTATTCAACCCACTACCATCTCTTGCTTACAGTACTACTGCTGCACAAAAGGTGCAGCCAGTGCAGGCTTTGTGCAGCCCATCAAACAAGCTTGACCAATGAAGGATGGAGAGTAGGGATGCCCCGATCACGTTTTTTGCCACCGATACCGATCACCGATCGTCGTGAGCCATATCGGCCGATACCGATCATTTTTGATTAAAAAAAATGTAAATTTATTTTATATAATTTATTATAATTTTTTTAATAAAATATATATATTATATAATTAGACTTGTACTTGTATTATCTGCGAGACAACGCCACCACGCAACAAGCTCCACTGTCTGTGTGTACTCTAGTAGCCTCCAGCTACGGCCAGGATTCTCCGGAGCTGCACCTATACTCGAGTAGCCTCGAGTTACGGCCAGGATTTTCCTGCGCTGCAGCTGGACCCTATTGGTATAACGTTACTGTGCTTAGCAAGCACTCAGCTCGAATACGCATCAAATCAGTGTTATAAGACATTGATATCAGGAGCTATCTGTAGCTACTGCTAGCCGGATATATAACGTTAATACAACGCCTCAGTGAATTATTTAGTTAAATGGGACATTTCGTTTTGAACAGTGAACTAACTTGCGCTAACGTGAGCTAGCTGAGGTATCATACACGTCTCTACTAGACTTGCTGGAGCGTTTGTTGATGTCAGGAGCTATCGGTAGCTGGCCGGCTAGATACCGTTCGGTTAGACAATGCCTCATGTATTAAACTAAAAGTGAATAGTTGACTGGGTCATTTTGTAACGGTAGCTAAGCTAACGTTAGCTCAGGGAGACGCCGTCCTCCCGTGTCCCGTCCCACTAGACCCGTGTTTACATGCGTGTGGGAGGGGCTGGAGGGATGAGCAGACGCCGCACCACCCGGTGTCTGAGACAGAACTCAGCGACAGCAAGTGAGATCGGTTTTGACGATCGGCGAAAATAAAGCATTATCACCGATCACATATTTATACTGATTATCGGCCGATAACGATCGGTGGCCGATCGATCGGGGCATCCCTAATGGAGAGCAAAATGGTATTCAAGGATGGAGAAGGAGGATGGGGTAGGATGGAGACAGAGGATGGGGTAGGATGGAGGAGGAGGATGGGGTAGGATGGAGAAGGAGGATGGGGTAGGATGGAGAAGAAGGATGGGGTAGGATGGAGACAGAGGATGAGGGAGGATGGGGTAGGATGGGGTAGGATGGAGGAGGAGGATGGGGTAGGATGGAGGAGGGTGGGGTAGGATGGAGGAGGAGGGTGGGGTAGGATGGAGGAGGGTGCGGTAGGATGGAGGAGGGTGCGGTAGGATGGAGGGGGGGGTGGGGTAGGATGGAGGAGGAGGGTGGGGTAGGATGGAGGAGGGTGGGGTAGAATGGAGGAGGAGGGTGGGGTAGGATGGAGGAGGAGGGTGGGGTAGGATGGAGGAGGAGGAGGGTGGAGTAGGATGGAGGAGGGTGGGGTAGGATGGAGGAGGGTGGGGTAGGATGGAGGAGGAGGGTGGGGTAGGATGGAGGAGGAGGGTGAGGTAGGATGGAGGAGGAGGGTGGGGTAGGATGGAGGAGGGTGGGGTAGGATGGAGGAGGAGGGTGGGGTAGGATGGAGGAGGGTGGGGTAGGATAGAGGAGGGTGGGGTAGGATAGAGGAGGAGGGTGGGGTAGGATGGAGGAGGGTGGGGTAGGATGGAGGAGGGTGGGGTAGACACTTAACCTACTTGCCTCGTATGAATGTGTATGCATGTGAATGAATGTTGGTGGTGGTCGGAGGGGCCGTAGGCGATGATTATTCGCCACGCTTCCGTAAGTCTGCCTCAGGGGAGTCAGGGCAGCTCTGGCTGCAATTGTAGCTTACCACCACCGGTATGACTGTGTATGAACGAGTAATGGACTGTGAAGCGCTCTGGGTGTCATGAAGAGCGCTATATAAATCCAATCCATTATTATTATTTATTTAGGAGGGTGGGGTAGGATGGAGGAGGAGGGTGGGGTAGGATGGAGGAGAGGGTGGGGTAGGATGGAGGAGGGTGGGGTAGGATGGAGGAGGGTGGGGTAGGATGGAGGGGGGTAGGGTAGGATGGAGGAGGATGGGGTAGGATGGAGGAGGAGGGTGGGGTAGGATGGAGGAGGAGGGTGGGGTAGGATGGAGGAGGAGGGTGGGGTAGGATGGAGGAGGAGGGTGGTACTGGGGTAGGATGGAGAGGGTGGGGTAGGATGGAGGAGGAGGGTGGGGTAGGATGGAGGAGGATGGGGTAGGATGGAGGAGGAGGGTGGGGTAGGATGGAGGAGGAGGATGGGGTAGGATGGAGGAGGGGGTGGGGTAGGATGGAGGAGGAGGGTGGGGTAGGATGGAGGAGGAGGATGGGGTAGGATGGAGGAGGAGGGTGGGGTAGGATGGAGGAGGATGGGGTAGGATGGAGGAGGAGGGTGGGGTAGGATGGAGGAGGATGGGGTAGGATGGAGGAGGGGGTGGGGTAGGATGGAGGAGGAGGGTGGGGTAGGATGGAGGAAGAGGGTGGGGTAGGGTAGGATGGAGGAGGAGGTGGGGTAGGATGGAGGAGGAGGAGGAGGAGGGTGCTCTCAGCGTCTAAAACACAGACAAGTAGGAAAAGTGATGCATGACTTTCAAACTCTGAAGCCAGATGACTGAAGTCATACTATAAAAATGTCGACTTCCACTGAGCCAAACTTTCCACGGAAATGGAGCTGCAATGTAAGACTGCTATTATCAAGCCACGCAAGAGTAAAAGAGCCGAACTGGGACCAGTTCTGCGTTTCAGGAGGTTATGGTCTCATGATCCCGTTCAGTAGAGTTTCCATCCATTCTAATCACTTTACTCCGATTTCATTGGCATCCTTTGATAACTGAGAAAATCTTTGTTCCATTGTATGTTAGTTAAGGTTTGAAAGTATTTATATGTTCCAAATCCAGTATTTAATCTGCTACAGAATCCTTTCAAAGCTAAATCAAATCTTTTTAGGTAATTATGTTTGAGGAAAAGACATTTTCTTTTATATAATGTGTATTTTTCATTGCAGTAAAACATATTTTTCAGCATTATAAGTAACTTCTCATCATTAATAATTAAATTAATATTAAAGGGCTGGGGTTGAGGGTAGTTATAGGCGATCGATAAGAGAACAAATATGTTAAACCGAAAAGCTTAATAAATCTGGATATTTTACTAACTTGTAACCGGTTCCAAAACTAATCCCGCTAACAGAACCCAGCCCTAATGACAGTGTAACAATGCTCTTAGTGCTAAGCCCAACACAGCCTTGTCTAGAGGTCAAAGTGGTCACTGGTCACTAGTTACATATTAACATGGAATACCACAGCACTGCACAGCACAGCACAGCTCTCTTCCAGCTCCCCATAAGTTGCCACTTTCCCCACTCAAATGGCCATAAATGTGGGGAAATCTCTCCAAGGGAAGCCATTGTGTAGCCACATAATATCTGCTGCTAACACAACCACATGTCAATCTCTATTGAAGAATTTGTTAATAAAAAAAAAAGGTAAATGAGCAAACTGACTACTTGTTCAGCATCCAGATTAAACCAGTTTGGCGGGTTTAGTCATGATAATGTTAAGAGTACACTGTACACACACCCCTTCCCCCTCCATTAAACCACTCCCTTCCCCCTTCCCCCTAATCTCTTACTACTAATAACGGAGTCCTGACCTGTAGTTCAACCAGGGACGAGAAACAAACGGCCTTCAACGGTTCTCTCTGGGGCTTTCCCCTCCTCTTTTCTCTAGTGTCATGCAGTCTCTCTGTCTCTTTCTTCCCCTCCTTATATCACTGTGGTAACAAATCTCCAGCACGTAGAGGAGAGGCTAGAGAGGGGAGCATGAACCCTCCATCGTGGCTTTTTTTCAAAATAAATCTGGAAGCGATCCTAATGTAGGTCAGCGTGAAGATTAAAATGTATCCTTAAAAAAAAATCATGTCAAATAGTTTTTATGTTGCCAAAGTCTTGAGTCGTCTCGTCCCTTGTAAAAGGAAAAAAAAAAGGGTAATTTTTTGTAAGATGAAAAATAGACTTTAAAATCAGTTTGGGTTTATAAATGCCAAGAACATGGTTTCAGAGAGAACGTTTTAAAACCAAGTTATAGATAAACCGTTTGAATGGTTTAAAAAGACGTATAGGATCTAGTATAGAACAGTTGGATAGTGCTCTGCGCTCACAAAATGCGGGGCTTCTATCGATTCCTAGGGTTAAAAAGAAATCCGCCAGCCACAGAGCCTTTGTCTACCTCGCTCCCTACCTGTGGAACAAATTATCTGCCGTCATCAGGGGCGCCTGCTCTGTCGAAGCTTTTAAATCCCTGCTTAAGACCCATCTTTTCTCTCTCTCCTTCAACCTACCCTGATCTCACCTGGTCGGGGACTGACCTTTAGATTAATCTGTCTAGTTTAGTTAGGATGTCTATTTTCCCCCATGTCTGCTTTTTTGCAGCACCACAAACATGGGAACTCTCTAACTCCTCCCTCCCCCCCCTCCCCAAACTCTGTGAGTGCCTGTCTCCTAGTGCTGACTAAGGTGATGGATGTCTCGGGGTCTTGGCCAAGATTGCAGTGACTGCTCTACATGCACCACCGAGGCCATGGATCAGCTACTTACCGTCGTCTGTCTGTGGTCTTGTCAACTGGTCCGTCGACGCGGTTTCATTGCTGGGTTAAGTACTTCTATTCTATTCACATAATATGCTTACTTCATATATCTACTCTATTCACATAATATATGCTTACCACTTGTATCTATTGCTATGTCCGCCCACTACAATCACGCAAGCTGTCTAACGCCTATCCCGTCTCCCTGTGAGTTGCTGTCCTGGAGTGCTGACCGGAGTGTCGGATGTCCCGTGATGAAGGCCGGGAGGATGCGACCCTCTCTGCGTGCCCTCCTGTCTCCCTGTCTCCGGCGGTCTCGTAGTGGTGACCGGAGTGCTGGACGTCCCGCGATGATGTTGGGGAGGTTGCGACCCTCTCTGCGCCGCCCCCTATCTCCCTGTCTCCGGCTGTCTCGGAGCAATGACCGGTGTGTTGAATGTCCTGTGATTAAGACGGGGAGGACGCGACCCTCTTTGCGCCGCCCCTGTGCCTCAAATAGATTAGCTATCAGCTCTATCTTTAATCTTTCAAAATGTTCAGTTGCTATCAGCTCCATCTTTAATCTTTCAAAATGTTCAGTTGCTATTGCATGCACTCATCTGTGTTTCACTACACACTTGAGTGCATGCTTACCAACTGTTAGTCTGCAACACTACTATCACCGACATCTAAGAAGGGAGATCCCCCCTTGAATGGCCCTTCTAAGGTTTCTCTCCTCCACACTGCCTGTGGAGCATTTTTCCCTATTGCTAGGTTTTAGTGAGTTTTTCCTTACCTTCGCGTGGGGTATGTCTGGGAGTGCTTGCATTCTTTCATTTATTTTAAATTTGTTGGACCTTATGGTGTTCTTGTTCTGTTCTTGACTTAGTTATGTTTCTTCTTGACTTGTTTAAAGAAGACGTGTACGGCCCATGGGGGCATTAACGTGTGTTGTCGGGCCTTACAAATAAATTTGATTTGATTTGATTTGCTCAGAGCTCTGGGGGAGGGTTAACACAAGTCAAGCCCAATATCAGACATCAATCTATTGATGGAGGGGAAGGGCTTGGAGCCATTAGGAAATTGGCAAGCGTCCGCAGTCGGTATCAAGTTGAAAGACCCGGCACCAATTCAAAGTATTCCATCATAAAACAAATATTGTATACAACAAAAAAATAATCATTCTGGCGGGCGTTACTGCAGCCAAGAAGCTGATAGCTATGAGGTGGAAGGAAACTGAGAAACTCACAATGACTAATTGGTCTCCGACACTCTACTGGATGTTATCTATATGGAAATCTCTCTGGGGTGGGATAGGCCAGCATTGAGCCGTGGGTCGCAACGGCCGATAAAGTAAAGGCCACTATCTAGGAGCGGAGCAGGGTTAGGGTGTTGGTCCTGGGGGGTCCTGGGGTGGGAAATGTCCAACGTCTTTTGTGGTGTTTGTGATAATTTGTTTAAATGTTTAGGTTCTGTATTTATTATTCTACTGTTATTATCGTTATTATTGTCTGGTGTTGGTTTGTTTATTATTACTGTATTTGTGCCATCATGTTTTGTTTTATATTCTATGTAATAATTTTTTTTCAAAAGTAAGAAAAACATTGTGATATCATTTTTCACCATATGGTACAGCCTTTGCAGGAAAGTGGCCCTACCAGTACTTCACCCAGAATTATTTCTTGGCAAGGCGGAAAGGGTGGTAGGCAGCCCCACCCTACCTACACAACTGTAGAGGAGACGCACTGCTCCGTGCGGGGAAGAGAGCCAAGTTGGTTGGCACTGGGAGGTGGATGATGCAGCAGCAGCAGCTCTGCCAGTCTGGCTACTAATGCCAGGGGATTAACCAGCGTACAACATGAATCACATTCCTCACGAGATGAGCCTATACAGGCATCATCACCCAACAACCAGTTGCCTCAGTCTCTCTGGAAAAAGGGAAATCCACATAACAGGCTAAAACAAAAACAAGGTATTACCAGATAATTTCCGCTTCCGACACAGAATAATTTATATAATGCATCTAATCATTTAGTTATATCTCTCTAATTGGAGGAAAGCATATCTTGATAGCTCAGTGCATCCCTACTCTGGAGAGAAAAAGGACTTGAAACCCTCTCCATACCCAAACACATGTTTGACTATATTTCAGTGAAGCAATGAGGAGAGACATGGTGCAGCTACTAGAAAGCATTACACAGACCTCAGTGAGGCAATGAGGAGAGTCTGAGACCTGGTAAAGCTACTAGAAAGCATTACACCGACGTCGCCATCCAAAAATCGGGTCACAAAATACTGTAGGAGTCAAACGTCTCATTCAGTTCAATGAGAAAGGGTGTCCAAACTTTTGACTGGTACTGTATATTTACCCTCGTTGAGACGGTGTTACATGACATTACTCAGAAAACAACATAATCCAGCTTCGTTATAGCTATGACTGAACCATTAGAAAACCAGGGCCTAGGCTTTTATACTCTTATGACTTAATAAAATCATCCCCGCCTCCAACAAGACAAGCGGCAGTACGGGTGTGCCCGATCAAGAAAAAAGAAAGGCCCGATGCATTTTTTATGAAATATAAAAGAAAATAAAAAAAGTCCATCGTTTGCCCCCTCCCTTAGTCCACATTTGCATTAGAAATCCCAGTTCAAGAAAGACCCAATACCATATTATTCAGAACACAGCACGCCTCCTTCCAGCCAGCGGCACGGCTAATAATACAATATTAGCCCAACAATACCCCCTGGTGACAATTACAATGTGTTGGATGCTAATGCAGGGGGCTGTTTGAAGCCAAGGCCCTGTGGACTGAAAACCCTCTAGTTGGTTATCGCTTTAGCTACAGCTGGAGAAAGAACAAGTGTGTTTATGAACAACGCAGCCGCTATTCCGTAAGCCTGTTGGGGAGAGAGTGTGTGTCTAGACACGGAGGGAACCTGCTGACCTCCTCGGTATTTGCAGCACTCCCATTTCCTCTGATGAAGAAATGTAGCTCTACCGAGTCATCATCATCATCACAGCCCTTTATTCCCCTCAGTTGCCCTCTCAGCAGTTTAATCACATCTCCTGCTGCAGCACCGTCCTCCACATACAGACACTGGCTGTGGTGCTGCAGGACTAAATGGGTCACTTTTAATATGCACTAGCACAAACAGCACTGGGGGATTTAGCCATGTTGAGAACAGACCAGCGGGACGGGGCGTGTGGAATGCCTTGTGCCGTCTCAGGGAGCAGAGGGAGGAGAGAGCAGAGGGAAGGGAGAAAGAGAAAGCGGGAGTGAGAGAGAGGGAAAGGGAGAGGAGGGGAGGGAGGAGAGGGCAGGGAGAAATGGAAAGAGGGGGGAGAGAGGGAGGATGGGAGGGAAGGAGGGAGCGTGAGGAGGGAACGGGGAGCAGGGAGGGAGGAAGGAGAGCATGGAGGGAGAGGGAAGGAAGGGAGCTAGCAGGGAGAGGAAGGAAGGATGGAGCAGGGAGAGAGGGAATGGGGAGCAGGGAGGAAGGAAGGAGAGCAGGGAGAGGGAAAGGAAGGAGCAGGGAGGAAGCAAGAGAGGAAGGAGCTAGCAGTGAGAGAGGGAGGGAGAGAGGGAGTGAGGCAGTATGGGAGCAGGGAGGGAGGGAGTGATGTTGATATACTGATGCCGGATTAATGTCATCTGTAGACTTAAAACCACAACTGCTGTTGAAACGCTGCCTCCCTATAAAAAGCAAGGGTACAGTTCACCAGTCAAAACACATGACTCAAATATCTACACAACAGATGATTTGTAGGACTAGACTGGGACCAAATGCTAGATGGCCATTAGCAGTTGATGCGCTTGCATTGGGGCTACAAGTGTATATATATATATACATACACACACACACTCACACAAATGAGAAAAATAAAGTAGTATTACGATAAATGACCAGAAGAAAAAGGTGTGTGTATAGTAGTGGACATTTCAAAGTAATCTCCACCAAAAGGTGCCAACAGTAGCAACTTGCTAGCGAGAGTATAGTTAGTTTGGTTATTATGCGGATGGGGAAGCGAATATCGACGCCGTCAGGCCTCTTCAGTCAACCACTGGAATGTGAACATTTGAATTTGAAAGTGAGGTTTCACTCTCTTTCCAAGTGGTATGAGCGCTTCATCTGCTGAGAGAGAGAGAGAGAGAGAGAGAGAGAGAGAGAGAGATGATGAATGAGAAGGAATGAGAGCGCCCGGAGCAGCAGAGGATCGGAGCACATCCACCCAGTCCACATTCCAGCCCCGGCTGCCTTCCTCTCTGGCTCCTCACGACTGCAGACAGCTGTCACAGGGTGCATGTGTGTGTGTGCGCGCGCGTGTTCTAGAAGTTGGCTGTACGCTTGACTACAGTCTCTAGAAGAAGCGTTTACAACCAAAATGTTGAAGTATCAACTGTTGGAGCATACCATATCACAACTGGGCTACAACTGTAAACTTTTCGTTTTCATATTTGGAAGCCTGGGTCATGTTCATACGTTTGGCGTTAAGAGGCCTTCAGATGGCCGGTCTTCCGAAGGGAAGAGCCCAACAGTTAGCAAGATATTGCTCAGTGTCAGCTATTATTGGCAGCCGCGCAATTTGGAGAAGACACTGCCATCTCTGTACCCATGAGCTGTATGCTACTTGTCTGGTTCATCATCCTGTGTGTGTAACTTTGATTGCCATTGCCAATTTGGGCACAAATGTAACCGAATAACCCACAATGTCCAATTGCACTGATAATATTTGTCCTTTAGACATTGAATTTATGTGGACCATAAATAAAGATTCTAAATGTGGGTGGGTGGGTGCGTGCGTGCATGAGTCTATGAACGTTGAGAGCATGACATAAAAAGAATGCGAGTGTGAGGGAAAACCCTATGAATCTGCTGGCTGTATGCAAAATGCATGCCAAAGAAAATGGGTGTGCACATGGCTGCATGCATAGACACTAAGAAAAAAAATAAGTCCGTGGCGATCTTTCAATGCCAGGGAGACCCTCTCTCTTCACCTCGTACTCTGTCCTAATGACAGAAACATCATAACACTCCCTAGTTACGCTTGTGTTGTTCCCTCTGACCCCACAAACCAGTGGGTCTGAATGCATGGAGAGCGTTTGGCAGCGGCAGTGCTGGGTGCTTCGGCAGACAGCTCTGCTGGATTACGTTGGTGGGACAGAGCGGTTATCGAGGAGACATGGGGCCCCTCTGCGTCTCTCCATTCATTAACTTTTCTCACTCTCGTCTGGCACAGGGATGGGCCGGCAAGCACGCACACAAAACACATCCTCAACGTGGCCCGTGTTTCCTGTGTTTATGTGAACAACAGAGTGTGTGTGTGTGTGTGTGTGTGTGTGTGTGTGTGTGTGTGTGTGTGCGTGTACGTGTGTGTGTGCGTGTGCGTCTAAAAGAAAAAGCTGGGTGAGAGAGAGAGAGAGAGATTTATTAGAAGAGGGGCTTTCCTGATGAATGAAGTAAGCTTAGCTATAGGTCTTAATCTCACCACTGAGAAACAGACTGGATGGGATACATTGTCAAGTCATTGTCTTGCCTTGCCGTGCTCATCTTCAAAGGGTTTACAAGTTCCTCCTGGTCGTGAAACCAAAAAATATGCACGACCATATTATGCACATATTTTGGGACTGGCCGAAAATAGACATTTTGGAAAAATGTCAAAGAAGAAATGGGAGGAAATGTTGTTATATATACATACACTACATAATTTGTTGATAGTTGCAATTAATTGGATGAAGCCTAACACTCCCACGAAATCTCAATTATGTTACAAAAAGTTTAACACGTCTACATGATGGAACACATTACTGCCCAGCTACAATTAAAACTACCCATTTTACAAGGAGATGGATAGCAGTTATTGGTTAAGAATCTTGTACCCCATTGTTTTGATGTATATTTATTTTCGGCATGTATGTATGTATGCATGTATGTATGTATGTATGTATGCATGTATGTATGTATGTATGTATGCGTGTGTGTAGATGTACCCATTCTGGTACAGTGTAATTTCATTTATATGTGAAATTTGTGAATGTATGTCAATACAATCACCTGCTATTGTTCGTTTAATGGCAATAAAGTAAAGAAGAAGAATTAAAGACATAAGTTACATCCTATCTCACTTTCAGTGGGCTGAACATGAAACACCTGGACCAAGTGGCCTATCAAGAATCTAAGCGTCAGAAAAGGAGGGAGTTAATCTGTAGAAAAAAAGGGGGGGGGTATACAAGCTGCACGAAAATGGAGGATGGGGCGGTGTGTGTATGTGCGTGTGTGTAAGCCTGTTGCTCCATCTGCCCATACAAGGTAGTGTTGCCGTTTCTGCTGCATCACCGGTGTTCTCACACACACACACACACACACACGGGAGAAATCCAATCTCTAGATGTAACACACACACACATTAAAGCATGCCGACATGGGAAACTCTGCTGCGATTGTGAATACAGGGCTCCGTTTGACACCTCACTGAAAAGCAGCCTTGGGTCTTTCCACTAGATAAACAGGGACAGACAAGACGCACCAATACATCATATCAAGTCCGGCTCTCTGGCAAAGCAATCCAACATAATCTTCAATAAAAAAGGACTGCGCATAAAAGAAAAGCCCCGACTGAAGGCATTCTGAGGGCTGGTTCTGGGCCGCTGCCCAGCCTCCAACCAGTTCATGTTTCAACAGCCAAAGAACCGGCTCACGGCCAGGAAAACTGGTTCCAAAGATTGATTGAAAACTTTATTAACAGATTGCAGAATGGGTACAATACAGTACGGCTCAATACACACAACTGTTAAGGGGATGGAGCCCACGGATGTGGGTAGGGCGTTCCACATTGATGTGGCATAATTGCTAAACGTGTTTAGTTCCTTGTTTTGAGCCGAATCTGGGTTGAACATGATTTGTGGAACCCCCTCGGGTGTTGTGGTCGTGGTATTCACGGACCTTTGGGAAGTATTGACATGTACAAGGGTATCTTAGTGGTGTAGTGCATCTTGTAGACCAGGCCCATTGCAAGTTGCTGTACTCTGTCGTCTACTCTAAGCCATCCTAGTTTGTTAAAATGGGCAGGGGTGAGGTGGGTTCTAGGAGTAAGGTCAAGCAGTAGTCTGACCAGTTTGTTTTGTGATGTTTGTAATCTTGTTTTTAGTGCCTTTGAGGTGCTTTGGTACCATGAGGTGCAAGCATAGTCATAGTACCCTTGTATGAGTCTTCAGGGTATTCTTGTTTACCAGAGAGTTTGCAGAGTTTGTTATTTGATGCAAAGAGAATGGACTCAGTTTTACCCAGGTGTAATGATAGTTTGTGATCAGCGAGCCAGGTGCAGATTCTGCCGAGTTCAGAGCTGAGGGCTTTTTCAACCTGCAACTTGTCCCCGTCAGCTGTTCTAGAACAAGAACCGCTTACATCAGGGGCTGGAATTGTTTTTGAAATATACCCATGCAATGAAAAACATTTCCCCCAGCGAATCCCTTACATCAATATAGTGCTGTTAGTCCAGTCTCACGTTTTCAGGTAAAGCATTTAATGTTAGCTATTGTCTGCACTATTGTCGCCAGTACACCTCATACCTGTACTCTCATACGTCATCTGCTGATCAACCAGGAAATGCACACATGAATTCTATAAACCAATAAATCTAGTCATCATTCTGTGCACAACATTTCTAGGAAGATTTAATTTTTATTTTTTATAAACATTTTATTGAGTTTGTTATTTGTGTTTATGTTTGCTCGAGATAAATAAAGATCAAATCAAATGCATGAGGAAATAAACTGGAAATCTTAGTTACATCAATATTGTGCCGTCAGAACAGTCACATTTGTAGGCAATGTATTCAACGTTCGCCATTGTCCATTTAGCCTCAGTCATCTGCTTATCAACCAGGAAATGCGCATGTGAAATGTTCACCATTTATTTAATTTTTATTTGACCATTTATACCAGGACAGGAAGGCCCTACAGAGAGTGGTGTGCTCAGCAGTGCATACTACTACGGGTATTGCACTACCACCCCTGCAGGGCTTCTACAATAGGAGGTGCAAATCCAGAGCCTGCAGAATAATAAAGGACCCTCACCACCCCAATAATAGCCTGTTCAAGCTGCTGCGGTCAGGCAAGCGCCTCCGCATACATGCAGCAAGTACAGAGAGACTCAGGCTCAGCTTCTTCCCCCAGGCCATCAGAACATTGAACACCGATCTCTCCACACACACAAGCAGGGCTGGAATCAAAAATCGGCCCTGGCATTTTTGGCCCAGACCGGCCCAGTGCCCACCATAATCGGTCGGACACCACCCACCAGTACACCATCCTTGCGGTCCCCTTAAATATGCGTACCTACTGTACTATTCCCCCAAACCACTACAAAGCTGGGTAGTAAGTGCCATGGACTAGTACCAGTGCAAGTGGACCAGTGTACTCACTCACTCTTGGCTGAATCTTGTTTTGGGTGCTGATGTAAAAACACCTGCATCATAGCAGGCTCAGGATGGGCAAAGTAATCTATAGCCTGTTCATCCCCGTCTCTCTCCTCCACAACCTGGCTTGACTAGACATAAGGAGAGAGAGATGATTACAATTAACTGGTACATTCAGGTCCAGAATTGTTGGAATTCCCTGACAAATATGTGCAAAAAGCTGTACAATTTAAACAATACCACCATACTGGTAATTAGCAAATTGTTGTTTATTCAATGAATGCATGGAGCTGTTACATCTTATTTCAATACTAACTACTCAGTTCATACAGATTTCAAGTATTCAAATATCAATGATGAATATTGCATAAGGTTTACACAGTTAATAGATCACCCTCTTGTTTTATATTCATGTTCAGAGAGGAGTAATAGTTAGATCTTTGTATGTGATTTATATGGCAATTAAATCAATGGTGTGCTTGTTTGTTTGGAGAGTTTGACCTACAGTTAATGTGCCTACCATGTGAAGGTGCATGATCAATGAACAGCACAAAAACAATTTGTGTAGGTGGAGACTAGAGCTACCACAGATAGTAATAAGTTATATAAGAGTAAGTAATCCATACCATATATATCCTAATAGTTACCTTATTACCATACTTGGCTGAAAATAAACAGCAATTGTGATACATAAGTAGGCATACATTTTTGCAGTTGAGCAAACATTTGCAGTTGAGTAGGCTACAGTATATGTGCTGTGTTTTTATGTCTTCCATCGAGGACCACCTTGAAAATAAGTGTTTTAATGAATACTTTTAGGTGATATCCTCAGGAATACAAATTGGTCAAGATAATTTGTTTTTATGATGTGTTTTTAATTTCCAAATACAAATCTAATCTAATCAAAAAAGCAGTTTTTGCAGTTGAGCTACAGGTGTTGTATATTATGCATCTTTATCAAGGGAACCCTTATCCTAATGATTTTTTAAATAATATTATGATGATACGATATGGACCTAGTAGTTGGGTCATCTGTGGCACTTCGTTTCTCAATGGATTTGTCATCTAGGAGGGTTAATAAACAAATTTAGCCGGGGTGTATTTTTGAAAAAGGCGGGGAAAATTTGTGAGAGACCAAAATCCAAATGGCTGCCGTGGAAATTAACTTTTTAATGGTTTGACCTACAATGATGCACAATACATGGTACCAGCCCCCTCTCAGTCATGATATATACAACGTGTTCCATCCAGGATACAGAGAATTAAAAGAATGAATAGAAGACATGGGAGAGACAAACTGGAGATGACGATGCTTACATAACACCTGTCTCATCTCAACACGACATATTCCTCAGCATTCTGCACAAGAGGAATGAAAACAGACAGAAAACAAAGCAACCCCATTCCTTATGGGACACAGTGAGGGAGGGGGAGGCCAGCATTCTTCAGTTTCTGAGGGGAAAAAAATAAAACCCACAACAACAAAAAACAGGCCAGGCCTAAAATAAATAATGGTTTGGTTCCGGTTGCCGACCGACCCTGCCGATTTAGGTGCGACCCAATTTATTTTATGAGTTTAAAAAAAGAAAAAAATATATTTTTTTACAATAAAGTTTCATAAAAATCTTAGTCAAACCTTTAGTATTATGGATATTAAACATGCTGGCAGAGTACATGCATCCATGTTGTTGTGGACATTTTAATTAAATAAATAAATTCCCTATCCATAGTTGCCGTGGGAAAACAATAAAATAAAAAATTAAATTAATTCCCTACCTACCCATGGCCTTAACTGACAACCAACAGGAACCAAACACTATTTTTTATGCCTCATGGTGGTGGACACGCACTCCCACTGACTACCTCCCAGTAGAACATTTTGGGAATATTCAGAAGGTGGAAACTTTCCATGGGAATTAAACGAGAATAAAATAGAAATATAAGGGTTATTTTCACAGGCTGTATACCATGTCATATGCAGATAGAAACAAAAACCTTTTACCATAGCATAAGCACTAAGGAGACATAATTGCAAGAAATGTAAAAATGTTAGGGCCGTCAAAGTTAATGCTTTAATTTGAGATTAATTTAAATTATTTAAAGCATTAAAATAAATTAATCTAGATTAATCTATAGAGTGAAAAATCTTCAACGTTCTGAACTTTCAGCAGTATATTTGCTTGTTCTTTTTTTGCATCGACTCATGCTCCTTTTTGAAAATCATCCGACATGAAGATGGAACACATTTGTTGTTAATGATTTATATTACTGGTAGTTCATACAAGACATTATCGTCCTCTAGTCTAAGCCAATCTGCACTTTAACATAGGCCTGGGTTGTTTTTATTTCAGAGTTCTAGCTGAGTCAATATTGATGGTTTTGTTGAACATTGTATTTCACACGAGAGAAACTGTATTCAAAGAAAGCTATTAAAATAGTCTTTGAATCTAAATATACTTTCTTTGTGTTGATTTTACATTAATTCCATGATTTTACTCAAGTAAATATCTGTTACAAGCTTCGGTCTTAAGTAGAAAAATGCTATTTTTAATCTAGATTAATTACAGAAAATTGAGATTTTTTTAATCTATTGACGGCACTAAAACATTTACTTGCCATTTCATTGAACTTTAAGGGACACTTCAACATTAATTTAGTCTCAGTAATGGCTAGTTAATGAAGATGTCCTCCAGTAATGTCATCGGAGGGCACTGAATCCTTGTGTTGGTGTTATAATGTAAAAATAACCCAAATTGCTACTTTTTCATCTAAATCATTCATTCATTGAGCTGTAATAAAAGATTTGATGTTAAGAGTGCTCTGTGCATGTGATGGAAGAGTGCTCTGTGCATGTGATGGAAGAGTGCTCTGTGCATGTGATGGAAGAGGGCTCTGTGCATGTGATGGAAGAGTGCTCTGTGCATGTGATGGAAGAGGGCTCTGTGCATGTGATGGAAGAGTGCTCTGTGCATGTGATGGAAGAGTGCTCTGTGCATGTGATGGAAGAGGGCTCTGTGCATGTGATGGAAGAGGGCTCTGTGCATGTGATGGAAGAGTGCTCTGTGCATGTGATGGAAGAGGGCTCTGTGCATGTGATGGAAGAGGGCTCTGTGCAGAGAGAAATAGACTTCAACTGAATTCCCATTAAATGCAATGCTGGAAATAACATGTACATGTAATGTGCACTGCACAATTAATGCAGATTCCCCATTTCAACTGAATTAACATTAAAAGGGGATATTTTACAAAGCATGCCACAATACCTAGTATCGTCTTATTGGGTGTATTTTCCACAAATAATAAGTTCACTATAATAAACGAAGACTTTTATTGAAATTGGGGGGGAATTTCCTAAATTCCCGAGCTCAACTCACCATGGAAGATTTCCAGAAAGTGTCCGCCCCCTTTGCAACCCTACCTCCCAGTGAGGCTATGCACCAGTTCCTCCCCATATAAATCCCATGGTAGAGGGCTTTGGGCGATTGCACACGCGTTGTGTACCAGTGCTACGCCCCAGTGCCTTCTCATACACGCCCCATGGTGGCAGGCAGGCCCTTTCCCAGTGACGCGACTGAGGGCAGGGGGCTGATCCTCTGAATACCACCGCAGGAGCTGGAGTCTACTCGCACTGACCTCTCTGCCTCCGCTTCATTCATTACCAGGGCTCACCGAGCTCCCACACCATGAATTGGAATAAACCAAAAAGGCAGGAAATTGTGTGTGTGCATTCAAAATTTGGAATGGTGTGCTGCTCCATTCCCCAAAAGACAAAACGGTGACAAAAAAAAATAAACATTCACTTCCTTGCCAACTCTATTTTTTACCATTAAAAAGAGTTTGCTCAACGATTAACCACGGTCAACGAAGAATCAACCGACAGACAGATCACCTAGCTATGATGTGGATCAGGAGGGTAACGCAACTAGTAAATAACAAGGGGGGGGACATGAACAAGTAGTAAATAACAGGGCAGGGGGGGGGGGGGCAAATAATAGAACTAGAAATATTGTGGGAAAGAAAATAAATGTGGAAAATATCACATCACTCAGAATGGCGTTTCTCAAGAAGGAATGGGGGGCTCTTCCTCGATGGATAAATTGTGGTTCAACACCTGCTTTTCTCAACACACGTAGTGCTTTATATTCAGGTGGAGGCCAAAGGGAAACATTCAGTGCAATTTGAGGGAGGTGGGCAAAGCCACCTTATGTAAACACAAACTATGAACTAGACATATTTGGGAGGGAATAAAGTTAGAGTGCAGAGAGAGTGTGGACAGAGCGGGGGGTGGGTGTAATAATAACCGGTCTGCAAACTTCCTACATGGTGCTGCAATCATGCAATCCAAGGAAACAAAGCCAATGAACAATATGGTGCACCCCCACCATTACTCATCACTACCTCTCAGTTTTCATAGAGATGACGTCTCCTGTGCTATAGGCCTGGGTGGGTGGGTGGGTGGGCGGGCTTAGTTGGGGTAGGGCAACGACTGCGTGGTGAGTGTGTGTGTGTGTGGGGGGGGGGGGTCATGCAGAGACCCCTCCCCCTCCATGGTGAATCAATCCTGGAGGAGGGAGGAACAGACAGAGGGCAGCTTGTCATCCGCTTGACAAAGAAACACTACTGAGCCTGAATGATCCTACTGGCTGAGCTGCGGGACTGAATCTTCTTGGTCCAAGAAGACAAGATCTGACTCAACATGTTTACAGGTGTTGACTAGCCTCTCCACATGTTTACAGGTGTTGACGAGCCTCTCCACATGTTTACAGGTGTTGACGAGCCTCTCCACATGTTTACAGGTGTTGACGAGCCTATCCACATGTTTACAGGTGTTGACGAGCCTATCCACATGTTTACAGGTGTTGACGAGCCTCTCCACATGTTTACAGGTGTTGACATGTTTACAGGTGTTGACGAGCCTCTCCACATGTTTACAGGAGTTGACGAGTCTCTCAACATGTTTACAGGTGTTGACGAGCCTCTCCACATGTTTACAGGAGTTGACGAGCCTCTCCACATGTTTACAGGTGACGAGCCTCTCCACATGTTTACAGGTGACGAGCCTCTCCACATGTTTACAGGTGACGAGCCTCTCCACATGTTTACAGGTGTTGACGAGCCTCTCCACATGTTTACATGTGTTGACGAGCCTCTCCACATGTTTACAGGAGACGAGCCTCTCCACATGTTTACAGGAGACGAGCCTCTCCACATGTTTACAGGTGACGAGCCTCTCCACATGTTTACAGGTGTTGACGAGTTTACAGGTGTTGACGAGCCTCTCCACATGTTTACAGGTGTTGACGAGTCTCTCCACATGTTTACAGGTGACGAGCCTCTCCACATGTTTACAGGTGTTGACGAGTTTACAGGTGTTGACGAGCCTCTCCACATGTTTACAGGTGTTGACGAGTCTCTCCACGTGTTTACAGGTGTTGACGAGCCTCTCAACGTGTTTACAGGAGTTGACGAGCCTCTCCACGTGTTTACAGGAGTTGACGAGCCTCTCCACGTGTTTACAGGTGTTGACGAGCCTCTCAACGTGTTTACAGGTGTTGACGAGCCTCTCAACGTGTTTACAGGTGTTGACGAGCCTCTCAACATGTTTACAGGTGTTGACGAGCCTCTAAACATGTTTACAGGTGTTGACGAGCCTCTCCACATGTTTACAGGTGTCGACACAAGGCAGCAGACCCAGGACTCAAGCTCTCAGCTGTGCAATGCCATTCATTAGAAGGGATTGGAATGACACTGGACACTAATGCTAATAAATTCCATAGTGGGCGTGTGCTAATTGAGGAGCTGGTGCCAATTGGACACCAGTTAGCCTTCAGGGTCTAGCTGCTACAGTCACTAGCGGCTACCGAAGCTGAAATTCCACAGGGGAAATGGGTTACAACAATCTGTCCCAAATCTGGCTCCAATTCAAAAACGAGTAGCAGGCCAAAGCTGGTCCCACACAGACAGGCTGCCAATGAGGCCGATAAGCTCCACAGGGTGAGATATATATCCGATATGTATCCCATAATGATATCTGAGGGAGTAGAGGGTTGTGTGTGAGTGGTTGTGTGTTGCAAGTAGGGCTGTCACGATTCGTCACCCTAGTCAACGATGAAATTTCGTCGATTTGCATATTCATGATCGACGCATCGTATTGTTAATTGCATGTGCCTTTTGTGGTGGAGATGACGGATGTTCAAACTCATAACATGCACAACGTGTAATCCAACTAATGCGCAGTGAATCACGTTCAAAATATAAATGACTTCTCTTAAACCACTATGTGATTCTGCCTAGAGCCAGGACTCGACAGTTGCAGTGCACATTTTGCTCGGATTTGATCACTTCTGCGCCGTGGAAATGGCAGCGGTGAATGATACACATACGTTGTCTCAAGACTTAGTCCTGCATGCATCATCAAATGCGCATGTCGGTGTGAAATGTATGTGTGCCATTATTACTATCAACTGTGTAATAATTGTGGAATATTACTATAATGAGCTGTATGTGTATGAACCAAGCATCTCACTGTAATGTACCACGTAGGGCTGGGCGATATGGAAAAAAATCATATCGCGATAACGATATGATAATTTTATTTTATTTCTCGATATCGATAATTAGCGAATTGTTATAAGTATAAAAAAAATAAAAAAATAAAAATAATATACATCCCCCTCACACTCCAGTTCTCAGGCTGCAGCTGGTTTAAAAGCTAAAGTAAACCGGCTTCTCTGCTGGCTGTGGCTCCAGAGGAGTTGAACAGTTCTGGCTCTGCTAGTTTATTTTCGATCTTTTGGCGCTTTTTTGGTGGACAAACCACCGCACATGTGCACTGTGACTCGTGACTGGAGTCTAGTTCTGCTAGCACACATAGCCTACTGTGTACAGACGGTTTCAAAATGTATTTTAAATTAGAAAGCAAACAAAATAAATGGACAAGAGAAAAAGAAATCTGAATTTAGTCAGTATTGTCATTTGGACAAGCAAAGCCATTACTTTAAGTTGCAGGCAAGAAAGACAAGTCTGTCCACTGTCTCTGGTTTTAAAACTGCCCTGTTGCAGGTTAAAAAAAAAAAAAAAAAAAACGATTTTTCGATTTTTTTAAAATTTCGATATTCGATATCGATTATTAAAATATATCGCGATATTTATCGTTATCGTTATATCGCCCAGCCCTACCACGTACTTTATTCGTGACAATAAACGACTACTACTTCCGTGTTTCACTCCAGCTGGAAGGGAGGGGCCGAGCCCGATACCTAGGGATTGGTACTGAATCAGGTACTTACGGGTACCGACCGATCACGTCGGTACTACAGAGTACCGATTCACGTGAGATCCGCCGGTGCCACATTTCGGTACTGTAAAAAAATTATATATATATTTTCTTAAGGCCGATGACGTCAACGTTTTGTTTACCGCAAAATTAAATAACAATACACGCTTACCTAGGATTTGACTTGATAAACAACAAAGCAGTCGGGGCAATGGCAAGCCAAAAACGGTCGTAAGTGTTGTTACACTTTACAAAGCTAGATGCAGACAATGCTCGCTGCAATATTATATATTAACAAATTGTTTTAAATAAATAATTTGAAGTTTGGAATATATATATATATTTTTTTTTACAACTGAAGTAGGTAGATTACATTTTTTTAGACTAAAGTACCGAAAAAGGGTACCGTACCGGTATCGATTCACAGGTACTGGTTCAAATGTGAAAGGTACTCAACCCTACATGTTAGAAGCTATGGCAGATCTTCAGCCCTGCGTTCTACAGCCTGTGATAACTCCTCTGGCGAGTCGCACTGTTTCTATGTAAACCTTAACTAATGTTAGCTGCTAACTAAGCTAAGCTAACTCACAGGCACAGGAGAAATCGGTTTCATGGAGTTCTAATAGTGAGGAGGAGGGGGCTCTATCTACCTGATTGAAAACTTTAATTAACAGATTGCAGAATGGGTACAATACAGTACGGCTCAATACACACAATTGTTAAGGGGATGCAGACCAGAGAAAGACTTTCGTTCGTTTCGACCAGAGTTTACATCAGGGTCCCCCATTTTCAATTCATAATGACATTTATGACACAAGTTTACAGATATAATAATCTAATCTAATCATGACATTTATGACATACATGACATACAGATATAATCTAATCATGACATTTGTGATACAAGATATGCAAATATACAGTACTGTTAAACAGATCCTAACTAATCCTAACACATTAGGAGGGGGTGGGTGGGTGGGAGGGGGGGTTCAGACAATTACGGGGGCCAGTTTCGAATTGCAGCCTCCCGTAGGTGCTCTTTGAGAGCGGTTTTGAAGGTGGGTAGTGAGTGATTCAATTTTTTTTACGGCTGTGGGTAGGGCGTTCCAGGTTCCACATTGATGTGGCATAATCACGGAACGTGTTTAGTCCCTTGTTTGAGCCGAATCTGGGTTGGACAGGATTGGTGGAACTCCCTCTGGTGTTCTGGTCGTGGTATTCACTGACCTTTGGGAAGTACTTCGACATGTACATGGGTACCTTAGTGGTGTAGTGTATCTTGTAGACCAGGCCCATTGCAAGTTGCTGTACTCTGTCGTGAATGAGTGCTCCTGCCAGAGTCTTCAGGGTATTTTTGTTTACCAGAGAGGAGATGCAGTACAAGAATCTTGTTCGTTGGTTGACTTTTTTTGTTACATTGGATGCCATCTTGTCACAGGAAAGATTTACCTCTTTACGTTCAATGATGATGATCAATGAAGTAGCCAAAAGTTACACTATAAAAACGAACTTGATAGTTTATAATAAATATTTCACTTCATTAGCAAAAATATTGTAAAATCATTAAGTCTGCTATAAGCTATTCTCCCTCTCGTGTATGTGTGCATACATTTACTATAGGCTACTCTTTTTTACATGGATTAGGCTAATTAGCTTTAAAGGGGAACTCCACTTTTTTTGGAAATTAGCTTATTTAACATCTTCCCTGGAGTTAGACAAGAAGATGCATACCTTTTTTGTCTCTGTGCGTACATTTTAGCTTTGGGAATAGACGCTCCGTTAGCATAGCTTAGCTTCATCACTGGAAGTGAGGCAGGACAGTAGCCTTACAGTGCCTTACAGTGTATTGCAAGGTCTGACATTGACCAAACTTGATATGCATGACCTTGGTGGGCTCTAGGTCAACTCCTGAAAAGGGGGTCAATGTCAGACCTTGCAATCAAAAGTTAGGGGGCGCACTGAAATTATGGCAAGGGTTATTAGCCCCCTAACTTTTGATTGCAAAGTCTGACATTGACCCCCTTTTCAGGAGTTGACCTAGAGCCCACCAAGGTCATGCATATCAAGTTTGGTCAATGTCAGACCTTGCAATACACTGTAAGGCACTGTAAGGCTACTGTCCTGCCTCACTTCCAGTGATGAAGCTAAGCTATGCTAACGGAGCGTCTATTCCCAAAGCTAAAATGCACGCACAGAGACAAAAAGGGTATGTATCTTCTTGTCTAACTCCAGGGAAGATGTTAAATAAGCTAATTTCCAAAAAAAGTGGAGTTCCCCTTTAACAATCCTGATTCCTGAGCCTATTTTATTCAAAAGGAAGCTATTGATTTAAATATAGCCTATATATAAAAAATACATTTTAATCATATCTCTTGTGCTGGCACAAGCACTACCATAGTGTGGAGTGGAGAGATGACAGTGCATATAATATACAATAATGCATGGAAATAATAAAAAAACTATTTATGGCCGGTAAAAATCTCTGGCAGGTAGTTTTTTTTAAATATAAAGCTAAAAAGGATGAGGATATTCATTAAACATTTTGACGAATCGATCAAATAATAAACTGATTAATCGATTAACAAATCATTTACAGCCCTAGTTGCAAGTTATATTCACCAAATTCAGGAATGCGAACAGAGAACACAAAAAAGCGACTTAAAAGAAAAGGGGGGGGTGCTAAATAGGAAATCCCCAAAAGAAACACATTTAAGTGATATGTTAAAAAAAATCACAAATCCTGGAAATAAGATATTCATTAATTATCAATCTTGCTTACATGTGTGCGGGTATAACTATGCGTGCATTGCATTCATAAGCTAATGCTATGGAATCATAAAGAAGTGGGGTGGGTGGTGGGGGGTGGTAGCCTGATAAGACAGGCTCCCTCAGCATGGCGGCGTGGAGGGGGGTGGGGATTAGCTGGCAGCCAGAGGAGACACGGGAGCAGCTGGCACTGGTGGATTTGCTCAAAAACAGACTGGGCAGGAACACCAGATAGTAGAGGTGGGGCAAATTATTTATGAATGGATGGTGATCCATGTGTAGATCTGCCCCCTCTTAAGCCAGTGAATTGGTCTCTTTGCCGACCAATACTTTGTTCATTGATGAGCCCATTTTTATGCCTTTTTCTGTCTGCGCTGAATGATGTCCTGAAAAATTAAAAATAAAGCACAAGATTTAAAGAAGTCCCTCTGCATTACTGCGTGTAGGAAACTCCCTGCTATGACCATTATTCAACTAAGAACGAGGACAGCCCTTTTGATGTAAAAAAACGTATAAAAAGACTTACAGCCCTACTTGTAAGACACTATTTGTAGTCCAATATGTAAAAAAAAGTAATACATTTTTTCATGTATACGTTCGCACGTTATCCCGTGGTGAATATTGTATAGTTTCAGAGTGATCCGGGCTAATTCCTGGAAGCCGAGTTATGGAGTGCTATGTGCATTTTGCGAATGTTATTCGCGTTGCTTGCCTGGACACGATACTATTTCCAAATCAAAGGTATATAATGGGTATTATGTTTCATCATGAAGGCATCAAAGGGGGGGGGGGGGTCGTTTTGTGATGCTCTGATCGTCAGCAATGGCATAAGTTTTGAATACTACTACATACGTTGATCGTTGCGTTCAATGTGAAATCATTGTAGGATCAAAGTAGGGTTGACGTCATATAGTCCTTACCTTTGCTAGGAGGTATTACAAAATGAATATTCCAATTATCTGATCGCGATTTCCAGTATTGATTTACATCGGGTCCCCGACATGAAATGGGACAAAATATGCATAGAGTGTGCTGGACGCGTTCAAAGTTGCTCGAATTAGTTTCACTTGCCCGGGTCCAATTTCTCCGCCCGGACCATATAAAATGTAACCGTGTGAAATCCACCTAGCAGGATTAGGCCGGCATTGCACTCTCGAGGTCTCAGAATGAGTTCCAATGATAACACGGAGGTCCGTGAGAGTATAGAATATTAAAATCTAAAAGAATAAAAATATCAAAAAACGTAATATTACGCGATTGGCACTCAATCGCTGGCGAGCAAACGCGTATTATTACGTGGTTGGCGCTGAATGAGTTAAGTACAGTCAAATGACAAGTTTCTCAAAAGATCCTAAGTGGATGGACAGATGATTGGGTGGATTAGGGACAACGCTGGCATCAAAGTTGCCGTTAAGGCCAAGTTGCTCCTTTAAAAAACAGCCCAAAAGCCAGCCAGCCAATACAGCGTTCGACAGCCAGATCAGTTACCAGGCCTCTGGCTGGGCAGGTGAGTTCAGGCCAGATGGATACTGATCCCAAAGGCTCTCTCGCCTCACTCGCCCGCCCGTCTGACAGCCAGCCAAACAAGCCACACCCAAGCCGGGAAGGGGAAAAAAAACACAAAAGATCAATTACTCAATACACAAGACTGGCTTACTCATTGGCATAGAGGGGGAGAATAAATTATGATAACAGGTTATGCCAAAACTGCCCAAAACAAATAAATAGGATATACACCCTCAGAGCCACAGGGAACCTCAAATTCACCCAATATAGCAAACCTTGGAAAAATGCAATGATAAAGATGGGTGCACCATTTTTCTAAAGAAAGCTAGACATGGTAACTGCCCAGAGAAGCAGAGGAACATTTAAATTGCCAAGTGAGATAAGACACACATAAGCCTATAGTACTTCTTCAGGGGGGGATGCATGTGTTCAAGGCCGTATACCAAAATGAGCTGATGAAAACAAGACGACATAAGTGCTCAAAGACTCTTTCAATAATTACAGTTTCAGAATGCCAGACAAAGACAGAACCTAAATGCAGCGCTAGTGTCCATTTCTTTGCCCCTAATGGGCGGTGAAATGCCAGACCCCAAACCACAGTGACAAGTCACGGCATCACACACCATCCCATGGCCAGCCAAAAAGCAGCACAGACAAATCTGGAGAGTTATAGACACAACAAGACCATAGCAAAACCAGAGACCGAATGATAAAACTCAATGTACTAATAACTGTACAAATGTCTTTTTTTAAACAGATGTAGTGGCGCAGGGAGAAGTTGAGATTCCATTTCTATGGGTGTGGCAACTTAGTGGGAAAAAAATTTGATACAGGCTGCAAAGCAGCAGTCTTCCAAGGAGATGCAAATGTTCTCTGCAGTCAAATGAGCTGCACTTTCCATTGACCATATTCACATAGAAGCCATTTCGCTCTTATGCCATGCTCAGGTTGGGATTCCATCAGGGTGGAAAGGCATGGCATAAAAGCATAATGGCCGCCGTGTGAATATGGTCAATTACCTTGATCTGCCCATAATAGCATTCAGGAGTTATCGAATAGGGGACTGCAGGCTGAAGAGCATCACACGTCCAAGGAGATGAAAAATGCTCTCTTATAGTAGAACATTGAGTAGAGTTCCAACTCCCAAGCTAGGTACAGTAAAACCTCACTGATCAAAGCAGTGAACAACTGAAATATTTAAGCTTTGCCCCAGGAATCATCATTTGAATATTCATATGCTTTCCAAAATGCCACACACTCTTTTTCAGCTGAAATGCCTTCAAATAGGTAAAGAAATCTAACGATGTTAATTATTAATATTTTCCAATTGACACATTTTTGCTGCGATCATTTATTTTCTGACCAAAACGAAAACCTGGTCTTGTTACACAAAGTGATCATTGTAAATACATCACATACAAAATGTAGGGGCGACAGTGGCTCGGGAGGTAGAGCGGTCGTGGTAATCCGGAGGTTCCCGGTTCGATTCCCGCTCCGCCCAGGCAGCATGTTGGAAGTGTGCTTGAGCAAGACTTAACCACTAACTGCTCCTGATGAGCAAGTTGGCACCTTGCACGGTTGAGACCGCCATCAGTGTGCAAATGTGTGAGTGAAATGTGAGGAATAAATTGTAATTTACGGACATAACACTGCCTTGAGGGCACAATCTTGTAACCAAGAGACCTTGTAACCTGGTGCATGAATTACTAGATTTCAAGTACAACACACAACTTTCTCTTGGACATTTCCTGGTTGTTAAACAAAATAGGTAAATACTTCACCTACAACCATAATATTGATGTAATATAGATTTGCTGATTTCCATTTGTAAATTTTAAAGTCAAAGCACAGGCTGCATTTTGTCAAATAAATAAAATTATGGAATAACAACAGACTGGCCGCTAAACTATTTTGATAGCAGGTGGTCATGGTCATAAGAATTTTGGAAAGTGTGGAAAATTCTGTCCGAAAATAATTATTGGTTGCCGCTTTAAATTGCTCCCGTTTGCCAGGCTGGATGAGTGGAGGTCAGGCTGGGTGAGTGGAGGTCAGGCTGGGTGAGTGGAGGCCAGGCTGGGTGAGTGGAGGCCAGGCTGGGTGAGTGGAGGCCAGGCTGGGTGAGTGGAGGCCAGGCTGGGTGAGTGGAGGTCTGGCTGGGTGAGTGGAGGTCTGGCTGGGTGAGTGGAGGTCTGGCTGGGTGAGTGGAGGTCTGGCTGGGTGAGTGGAGGCCAGGCTGGATGAGTGGAGGTCAGGCTGGGTGAGTGGAGGCCAGGCTGGGTGAGTGGAGGCCAGGCTGGGTGAGTGGAGGCCTGGCTGGGTGAGTGGAGGCCAGGCTGGGTGAGTGGAGGCCAGGCTGGGTGAGTGGAGGCCTGGCTGGGTGAGTGGAGGCCAGGCTGGGTGAGTGGAGGCCTGGCTGGGTGAGTGGAGGCCAGGCTGGATGAGTGGAGGTCAGGCTGGGTGAGTGGAGGCCAGGCTGGGTGAGTGGAGGCCTGGCTGGGTGAGTGGAGGCCAGGCTGGGTGAGTGGAGGCCAGGCTGGGTGAGTGGAGGCCTGGCTGGGTGAGTGGAGGCCAGGCTGGGTGAGTGGAGGCCAGGCTGGGTGAGTGGAGGCCTGGCTGGGTGAGTGGAGGTCTGGCTGGGTGAGTGGAGGTCTGGCTGGGTGAGTGGAGGCCTGGCTGGGTGAGTGGAGGTCTGGCTGGGTGAGTGGAGGTCTGGCTGGGTGAGTGGAGGCCAGGCTGCTTCTATACTTTAAGCAAGTGGCTTGTCCTTCCGTGTTCCCGTTTTGCGCTCCGATTGGCCACGCACGTTTCTGGTCATGTGACATGTGCGCCAATCGTGGGACGGCAAGTTTTTGGACGGTTAGGCCTAACAAAAATAATAGTTGGTTTCAGGTTGGTTGTCAGTTTGGCCATGGGTAGGTAGGGAATTTATTTTATTTTATTTTTTTATTTTATTCTTTCCCACTGCGACTATGGATAGGGAATTTCTTTATTTAATTAAAATGTTCACAACAACATGGATGCATGTACTCTGCCAGCATGTTTAATATCCATAATACTAAATGTTTGACTAAGATTTCTATGAAACTTTATTCTAAAAAAAAAAAAAAAAAAAAAAAAATCTTTTTTTTTTTTTTTTTTTTTTTTTAATATATATATTTTTTTTAAAAACTCATAAAATATATTGGGTCGCACCTAAATCGGCAGGGTCGGTCGGCAACCTGAAACCAACCATTATTTTTGTTAGGCCTTAAGCTTAGGGGCTCTTTCGAAGTTGGTTAAGGTTAGAGTTGGTCTTAGAGCAGGGCGCTAGAACACCAGCCCTGATTCCAAACTCTAACCTTAACCAACTGAGACAGAGTCGCCTAAGCTTAACCAGTGATAAACTAGGCGTTAGGTAGTTTGCAGGCTGTTAGGCGCAGAACTTGCCGTCCCACGATTGGCGCATGTCACATTTGACCAGAAACGTGCGTGGCCAATCAGAGCGCAAAACGGGAACGCGGAAGGACAAGCCACTTGCTTAAAGTATAGACACGGCCAGGCTGGGTGAGTGAGTGGAGGTCTGACTGCATCTATGCTTTTACCAATGCGTTCGTGTTTCCGGGTTCCCGTTTTGCGCTCTGATTGGCCACTGACCTACGCTAGTGCGCCCCCCTCGCTATGAGCGTAGCAGGCCGCTAGTGGCTAGTCGCTAAAATATATAATTGTACCAACACAGATATTAGGCAGTACACACATTGTCCTGCAATACATGTACAGTGAATGCACAGCTACAGTCGCCATATATTTCTATCGCTGCTGCGGTCTACAGTGAAATGAAATATTATTATTATTATTGTAAAGATTATCATTACAATCGCAGCCGCCTGGAGAGGCAATGTTACAAGTGTACGAAGGTTGTGTGCAAAGAGCACAGCCTCTCAATTTGCACAACGTGCACAAAATAATAATAATTGTAATGATCATCTATGATCATCTTTACAATAATAATAATAATATTGCATTTCACTGTAGACCGCAGCAGCGATAGAAATATATGGCGAATGTAGCTGTGCATTCACTGTACATGTATTGCAGGACAATGTGTGTACTGCCTAATATCTGTGTTGGTACAATTATATATAAAACGATATATATATTTGAGCGACTAGCCCACTAGCGTCCTGCTACACTCATAGCGAGGGGGACGTACTAGCATAGGTCAGTGGCCAATCAGAGCGCAAAACGGGAACCCGGAAACACGAACGCGTTGGTAAAAGCATAGACGCGGTCTGGCTGGGTGAGTGGAGGTCTGGCTGGGTGAGTGGAGGTCTGGCTGGGTGAGTGGAGGTCTGGCTGGGTGAGTGGAGGCCAGGCTGGGTGAGTGGAGGTCTGGTTGGGTGAGTGGAGGTCTGGCTGGGTGAGTGGAGGTCTGGCTGGGTGAGTGGAGGTCTGGCTGGGTGAGTGGAGGTCTGGCTGGGTGAGTGGAGGTCTGGGAGTTTCAGCTAAATTATGTTCCAACTGTCCCATCTTTTGCATTATTCAGTGTTACTCGCACAACTTTTGCGGTTTCTGTTCAGACTCTCTCCGTCTAAACGTAGCCTCAAATGACAATATATACCCCTGTGAATATTATTGCACGGATCGGAATACGGGTGCGCTCGTGCGAGTCAAAGATATTTTGACAGTGATATGAGCGTGGAGAAGGTCCATCCCCGCGCGGTCGGGAGGTTGTGTGTAAATGCGTGTGTGTTTTCCCAGAGAGAGAGTCTCTCTCTCTCTCACTGGGGGAGGATATTGTCTCAACTGAATTGGAGCAATCCGCCAAAATGAGAATTAGAGACAGACCCCATTGATACAAACCCCCATTGCTAGGAAACAATGCTAAACACTGGACAAGGGATCTTTAATTTGTTTCTTTGGGGGGGGGGGGGGGAATTATATATAAAGTAAACATGTTCCACAGATTCAAGGAAGTAATTTTTTTCAAAATGTCCTTAAAATGCTAAAGATCAAACCCATGCATCTACTGACTGCCAAAGTATGGCGTCGAGCCGAGTGGTCCGATTTAACGCCGGTTGATAGGGTAGATAATAGATAATATGCAGGCAGCGGGTGGCGGGGGACAGCGAGTGTAATTGTAGAGTACATCGGCTTGCTGCGCTGGACCATTGCGAGGAAAATGGATTTGAACCTGCTGACCCTGACATCCATAATCATGCTTTCCCAGCTGTTGCCTTCATGTGGACAAACACCAAGCAGAACAAACCATAGTGGGAGCATTGGCAACTATTAAAAGCAGCAACGCTTTCGCTAAGCACATGTCCCGTTTCAGAACCGAGACACTACTATAGAATAAAGCTCATTTGGACATAAAAATTAAAACAAACGGTTCTGTGAATCGGTCTTCCATTCATTGTCAATGGAGAAGCTCCAGACTTTATACCCGGCGATGACAACACAACTTTGAGTCTTGCATCTCTGGTTGTGGCAGAATTTATTGAACCGCCTCAGGCCATGGAAATAACACGAGAGCGTTTTATTCCAGCGGTGTACTGCGGGGGTGCAGAGATGCCGTGGCTTACATATCCAATTCTACATGCAAGAAAACATGACGCAAAAATACTGTCCCCTCTCATATGCATCATATCATATATTGCAATAACTGTCAAAAGAACCACAATATTATATTCCTCTAGGACGGTATATAATTTAGCCTTAGGAGAGACAGTTGCATATGCATTAACCTGCATTGCCGGTCCAATAAATCACGCAATTGGTGGAGTGTGAAGGTTTTCTCTGAAACGCAACTCAAGACATTCCCTCAGACAACAACATCCAAATGAAAACAGCCGTTGGGTCGTTGACCGTTTACTTTTGCAGAAACTCTTAAGGTATATCTTTTGAGGCCATACAGCTGAAAATAAAGCCTTCATTTATGAAATTACCTCTCCTCTGTGAGGCCATGGAACATTCCGTCAGTCACAGATGAAGAGTGCAGCTCAAAATGTTTTCCCATGTGTGTGTAGTATCCATTTTAAGAAACCCACATGGTCATGCTACCATCATAAACCGTTGCGCTGCGTCAGCCACCTGCATTTCACAGACAGTCATGCATGCCTCAAATAAACAACTGTGAGCAGCTACTCCATTGGATGCCACAATCATTCCCGAGGTCACAAAAAGGAGCACACAGGCTTTGAAGTTGACCCGTGTGAAAAGTGCATCTACATTCCAGGACTGTAAATAGAGGCTGATCATGCCTCACCAGACCTCGAACTTTCAAACAAACTGTTTGTGCCTCAGCTTAGGGATGTCCCGGTCGGAAAGATCTGTATCGGAGCCGATCACGGCATATTTTAATTGATCAGTGTCGGCTATATTAAGCCAGATAAAGTTTTTATTTTATTTAATATCTTTTATAAATGAAAATCATTCAGGAAAAGCTGTGATGCAGGCTGTTTTTTTTTTCTTCTTCTTCTTAATGCATTGGATTGGTTTTACTAATGTAGGCGTATACTTGAAGTGTGCACTGTGCAGCTATATTATCTAGGAAAATACAGAAATCGGATCAGGACTCTGAATCAGCAGATAATTACTCGGATCAGGGGGAAAACTTTTTTTTTTAACATCCCTACCGTGGCTATTTCAAAATAGTGGAGGTGTGAATTTTGCAATACTTTTGAACCCATATCATGTTTGAACCCGAAAAGGTTTCCATCCCTATACGACAAAAACTAAGTGGTTGCAGTCTTCTCTCTCTGACCACCACGTCCAATCCAAACTCTAAAAGGTTATAGGAAGCATTGAATTGAGAGAGCTACCCCAGTGTGCTTCAGATGTAGGAAGAGGAAAGGGAAACGGCTGCACTGTATAAAAACAAAGTGAGAGCTTCCCAGTATACGTGTGTGTGGGGGGGGGGGGGGGGGGGGGGGGGTATTTCACACATGGTTTCACACCCCGACAGTGATAACCTCCTCAGTGACAACTCTCACACCCCGACAGCAGTGGACTAGGGAGGGGAGGGAAGCTTTAGACAGAGCCATGCTCCCTGATGATTCACTGTGTGTCATGTGTCAAAGAGCCCCCTCCACCTCTGAAACATACAGATTATATAAAGATATGAGACCGAAACCCCAGACGACAAACAGGATCTGCAGACTAATGCCACCTGAACACTACTCCTTCCACCCGTCATGTCCAGCTTGGCCAAGTCATGGAGTCATGGGTGAAATCATTTCATGTACATAAATATGAACGCAGAGCTTGATGGGAATCGTGGCAAGTGAATTCTAGCAAAGATACCCAGACTAGGGAGGTGTGCAAGAGCATTTTATATTCTCCATGAAACCAACTATACACAGTCATGTTAGTCAACCTTGATCTACTTACATTATTCCAACGTATAGTCTTCCAAACTGAAATGGGCCTAAAAATGTCACTTCAGAGGAGTTCCAAACGCATTTTTTTATGTCTTATACAAAAGTGCCAGATTAATAAATGCATCCCATTTTTATATCTGGATAATATTTCCATAAAAACAATGACATCTCCCTCCAAAGACCTACTGATCTTAATATGCATTTGGGTATCGAGCTCCCCTCCTAATGTACAGTCCCCTCCCTCCTCCCTCTGTCAGGATCTATGGGTAACAGACTAACAGTACTGTATATTTGCATATCGTATATGTCACAAATGTAACAGTACTAAATACCTGTATGTCATGTATGTCCCTATTCCATAAATGTCATGCATGTTGTCGTGTATGTCATAAATATCACTATGAATTGAAAATGGGGGACCCTGATGTAAACAAGACAAACGTCTTTCTCTGGTCTGCATCCCCTCAACAATTGTGTGTATCGAGCCGTACTGTATTGTACCCATTCTGCAATCTGTTAATAAAGTTCTCATTCATTCATTCTTTTGACTCATCGGGAATTAAAAAAGGGGGAGCATATTGAAGGGTGAAATGTCATTGATGAATTGATTAACAGTTGGGGAGGGTACGCTAGTAATGGTTGCACATTATGCGAACACAATACCATTTGACCGGACACACAACAGTGAGCAATACTCGGAGACCCCGGGACACAATCACACACGCTACATTACCCCTCGTTTAGCAGAAGCTTCTCCACTGAGGCCCACTTCAGGCAAACTAAACAATAGCCATCTGCGTCGCGGGGGGGGGGGGGCACAACACACTGAGGAGACGAGAAGTAGTTTGGTGGCGAACATCATGGTCAATGAATCTAATAAATAGATACAGATCAATAGATCCGTTAGTCGGGGCAACTACCTATAATAACATTGCATGGCTTGTAAAAAGGAAAACGCTTGAACCACCGCCCTGACACCCCGTGCAATGCAACAAAACACCCATCACTCTCATCATCATCATTATTATTATTATAATAATAATAATAATAATAATAATAATAATAATAATAATAATAATAATATCAAAACAGTGACTGGTTCGACATTACCAAGAGAGGGCGTGCGGTTTAAAAACCAAACGTTCACAGGATTAAAAACCCACACACAAAAAGCACGGTTCTTACGGTTCGGTTTTGTCAAAGCGATTCCCGCAGATGTTTGTGCGGTTTGTTATTATTAATAAAAGACCCAACGACGTAAAACATTTCGCCACATTATATCAAATCTCCCGTTACTTACCTCCCAAATATCGAGGCAGCACTCTTGGTTCTTGACTAGGAAACCCAGCCGGTCACCTCCTCCCTTTCGATTCTGGACTGGGGAGGAAAACGCACTAAATATGTCGCGACTTGAGGCGTAAAATTTCGGAGGACAAACAATTAAAAGACGCGCTGCTGCTCAGTGTCCCTCTCTCTCTCTTCCTCTGCTGCACCCCCTCGGCTCTGCAGATATACCCTGCTCCCCTCAGCTCTGCAGATATACGCGACTCCCCTCAGCAGCGCGGTCCACCACCGAGAGACAACGCTCCACAACGAGGACTGGACTCAAGCGGGAGGGACCAAGTGGCAGCGCGGGGGTGGAATTCAAGGAGAAGGGGTGGTGAGAGGATGGACATTTATTCGACCGCGGTCCAATCAAAAGCAAGTACGGGATGGTTATTCAAAACATATTCAAAACAGGCTCCCCATCCTAAATTCCTATGATGATATTCTATATTCAAGACACCCCCCTCCCCCTCATTTCTCACCCCCCTCTCTGCTCGTAATTATAGTTTCAGCCGCAGACACAGTGGCAATTTTTGTGTTTTGTTTGCACTACTGTATTTGTTTTTAGTGTTTGGTATTGTGTTTCAGAAATGGAACTAAACTGAGATATATGCATTTGGACCTGATTTCCTAATGATGATTTGGGATATTCATGGTAATTAAAAAAATAAATAAAAAATTGTCCATAGCCAGGCCTAGTAGAATATGCATGGAGTAAGCAATAATAAGAGACCATGAAATAATCATGGTACAGTTTCGTCTTGGCTGCCTGGTGCAACCTGGTAGTGTAGCAGTGGTACAATGGTAGTGACTGCTTTCTCTTTTGCTTTCAGCTGCAGCTGCGGGCTCCACAATAGAAATCAATGAAAAGGGGCAAAACATACAAAGACTATGGGGACTGACTGACAGAAAGAAAGAACGGGAGTGAATGGGCTAAGAAGTCTAGCATCAACTGGTTTGTCTCATACTCAACCATAACAAAGATAAAGAGGAAGAAGTGGAAAATCTTAACAGGGTAGCTAAGCCTTGTGCAGAGAGATACATCCAACAGTGTGAGCCAGAGGGGTGGAGCTTGGGGGGTTAGCCAGAAGACAGCAACTATATACTCACTCATGTGAGTAGATGTTGGACTACACAGCTGCATGCTCTGTGTGTGTATGTGCAGCATGTGTGCATGCATGTGTCCCCCATGGCACAGCATGTATGTGTGTGTGTGTTGAATGAGTATATTGTATATGACATACACACATGCTGGGTTTAGGGCACCTCACCTCGAATCCTGAAACACAGTGTGTGTGTGTGTGCATGTCTCCTTCTCACCTCATTAGATTGATTGATTTGATTGAAAATTGTATTAACAGATTGCAGAATGGGTACAATAGCTCAATACACACAATTGTTAAGGGGATGCAGACCAGAGAAAGACTTTCGTCTTGTTTACATCAGGGTCCCCCATTTTCAATTCATAATGACATTTATGACATACAGATAGACAGTACTGCTACATCTATACATTTATGACATACCAGATCTACAAATACAGTACTGTTTGTGATACAAAACAAAATAGTCAAAAAAAAAAGAGAGTATATATTTGAGGGGGAAGAAACTGTACATTGGAGGAGGTTGGGTGGGGGGGGGACTGTACATTGGAGGAGGTTGGGTGGGGGGGGGACTGTACATTGCAGGAGGTTGGGTGGGGGGGACTGTACATTGGAGGAGGTTGGGTAGGTGGGGGGGAAACTGTACATTGGAGGAGGTTGGGTAGGTGGGGTGGGGGAAACTGTACATTGGAGGAGGTTGGGTAGGTGGGGTGGGGAAACTGTACATTGGAGGAGGTTGGTGGGGTGGGGAAACTGTACATTGGAGGAGGTTGGGTGTGGGGGGGGACTGTACATTGGAGGAGGTTGGGTAGGTGGGGTGGGGAAACTGTACATTGGAGGAGGTTGGGTGTGGGGGGGGGACTGTACATTGGAGGAGGTTGGGTAGGTGGGGGGAAACTGTACATTGGAGGTGGTTGGGTGGGGGGGTTTGTTAAAGAGTGTGTGTGTGTGTGTCATGCAGCAGTCCGTCCGTCTTTCTGGCCCCACTCTCTCTCTCTCATCTTTTCACACGACTCTGGCAATTGTTTCATCTTCAGCCTGCCAGTGTTCTAGAGAGGCCTCTGTGCCAAGAGACAGCTTCTCCATAACATTCCAGGTAGTAGAAGAAATACAATAATCAATAAATGGTACATAGAACGGAGTTATTTCTTTCACATAGCAAAGTTTTTTCTTTTTACCAGACAGTTCATAAAATGAGGGGAACGTAATTGCACTATTCAGGTGGTGGTGTTTTTAGCTACTAATGGCTGAACTATACGCCCAATTTCAGAATTCACACATGTTATTCCTCTGGTCTTAGGCAGTCCAAAAATATGAGTGAAAATGAGCAACTCTCCCAAATCCAAAAACTAGTGTTAAAACTCAAACTTGTGATGTCATCAAGTATAATGTCTGAAGTTGCTCCGTAGACAATGCATTGGGAACAATTTGATAGATGACACAGAGCACCAAGGGGAATGTTTTGAGTTCATAGGTACATTCCAGTACTATAGAATAAAGCAAACAAAAACGTTCTGTGGGTCAACAAAACGAGTCTCCCTTTCATTGTCAATGGAGCAGCTCCAGACGTTATACTGTACTTAATAACATCACAAGTTTGATTCTTACTTCTCTAGGTTTCTGGCTTTGGGAGATAGTAGCTCATGTTCACAAGTATTGATTGAACTGCCATGGAAATAGCATATTCAAATGTTTTATTTGAGTGGTGTTCCCCTTTAACAATTTCACCGTGGGAACTATGGGCCTGATCAGCGGCAGATAAGGTAAAAGCCCTGATCTAGTGGCGAAGCGGGGTCGGGATGTCGGTCCTGGGGGAAGGAATGTCTTTTGTGATGTCTGTGATAATATAATTTAATTAGATTTTTATATTCTGTATTATTTTTTATTATTTCTAATTGTCTTGTCGTTATTGTAATTATTATTGTTGAAGTACTGTCCTGTGATGTCTTGTGTTGCGTTTTGTTACATGTTAAAATGAAAAAATAAAAATGTGATCACGAAAAAAATACAATTTCACCATGGGACCTGGCCTGGGCTGATGGAAAACATCCTTTTTTCACCCGGAGACTGGGAACTAGGTACGTGGGCCACACAACCCAGTTTGGGTCCTTGCCCAGAGTTTAACAAACCAGGCACTAATCATTAGATCATTTAGCAGCCAAAGCTATAAAACCCCTCGCATCCTTCCCACCCATTTTGGACTGCTCTGTAATGCAGCGTAATGATCAGGGTGTGGTAGCGGCTCCGTATTGGGCTCCATTACAAAGCCTCTAGCAACAGGACTGAGACAACAGAATGGGTCTTTCATCCACCTGTTGGGATTGTTTCGACTCCCATTCCCTTGTGTGCCGGGTTTTCACCCATCTGCCTCACACACCTTGTACCAGAGAGGCAGAGACAGCTGCACACACAGCCCATGTATGGTAGAAAGCTAACTATTTTAGCCCACACACAGACAGGCACACTGAAGAATGACACATGGCAGGTGGCTCTTCATTAGGGACTGTAGCATTTAGCATTTTCTGTTGAGCTCTTTTGGGAAAATGTTACCTCTCAGATATTTTCTCTCTGACCATACCTGTTTCTCCTGCTGTATTGCTACTGAATGACGTTTCTCAATTACCGACCTCTACACATGTGAAAAGACTGATTCTAGCCGGCCTCACAGCCGCCAAAAAATGTATTGCCTCACAATGGATACACCCAGACAAACTCTGCCCGAAGTTATGGATTCTTACTTATCTCGATGTGATCTACTTGGAGATATCCACGGCACGTGTTATAGGGGTAAATGAGTCCAATATTGCGATCTGGGTGGCTGCTGCTGCAAAGCTAAAAGAGCGCATATAGCTGATTACTGATTACGATATTGTATATGTAACTCATGTTAAGGTCCTGGGGTGGGGGGGGGCGAGCGAGAGCCCATGTCTACTTGTTTAAAAAAAAAAGAAAAATTGGTGTTTTTTGTATCCATCTCTATTATTGTCTTATTATTGTAATAAGTTACTGTCCTGTGATGTCCAGTTGTGTCTTGTTACATCTGGAAAATAAATAAAAAGATTTGATCACAAAAAAACAATAATTTCAAATAATATTGGGACATTTATGGATATACAGCATCCACACATTTTCTGTAGATCCAAACTTGGCCTCTATATGGTCATACACATCACACCTTTTGTACATAACAATCTTCCATAAATGAAGCCAAATATTCACAACATAAAGTGATTTATGTTCAGTCTTACCAGTTATACTTGCATCAGACGAGTTAAACGAAACTGATGTTTGCCCCTATCATAGATCACCACCTCTGCCTGGAGATGCTTACTTGTGACCAAAGCCCCTGAAGCACCTTTGACCGACCCGGAGCACAAAAGGTTCCCCAAAGGGGTTATCGAAATTAAATTAACAAAGGACCACACCTGACATCAGCCCATTGAAACTACTGATGGCTCTTTGGTGGTGAATCAAAAGGCAGATCATGGAGCAGAAGTAGGTGTGCATAATTCTCACATCACAGGTGACATTCAACTAACCGCCTCGGCCAGTCCTTCATACCAGCGGCCATCAGTGGGCAGGGACTGCTGCGAGACATCCAACTACAACTACTAGGAACCTAAAAGGACAATAATACTATACCTCATTTATACTGCACCTTATGTGAATACTATGGGTGTAACGATGCATCGATTAATCGAAATGCATCAATTCTAATGTGTTCGATTCGATGCATCGATTTGAATATGTTAGAATCGATTATAATCTAAATTAAAATTCTATTTTTTTTTAATGTTTTTTTTGTGTGTATTGTTCTTATTGACCTATAGTCCATTCATGCTGAGTGAATCAGTTCCCCCAGCCACATTTGTATATTCAACATTTTTTGGGGAATTAACTGATAGAAAATGTATCGAAAATTTATGGTCGAATCGTGGTCAAATGAAGAGATTTCATGATGCATTGAATCGTTGCCTGAAGAATCGTAATCTAATCATTGTGAGGTCGAATCGTTACACCCCTAGTGAATACTGTATACTTCAGTTAGTTAATTATTGATTAGTTATATTGTTTACACTGCTTGTTTTTACTACCTATACCTCCCCTCCCACTCCCCCATGCTGCCTGAATTTCCCCCAAGGGGATCAATAAAGGAATATCTTATCTTTATCTTATATGTAGTCTACTACGCTATATGGACTCCTCTTGTGACCATGGATGAAAAACCTTTCATGTGAGGCCTGAGCAAACAGTGAACATTAGATGTCTACACAGGAAGATGGGCATAAGCCGGTTGTCCTTCCAGCTGAGGGGTGGCCAGGTTGGTGCATAATGTGTGATATTAGTCTAAGACGTGGACAGAAAGGTAGCAATGTGCTACAATAGCCAAATGCTGCTTAGGAAGCTACATTTCCACGATATGAGATCAGTGTGTTCTAGAAGCAGGCATTTCCAATCTAAATCAAGGACAGGCATTTATACCAGTTGTGCTTGCGAGTTTATTGAAAGAGGTTAGATAGATTTATTCATATGTAAATGTTAGGATTCACATTCAATTCGTTTTCTTTCTACCATAGGCTAACCCTTTTTAATGCTCCCGTTCCTACAGTTTCCGTTCAGGACGTTATCAAGTTGGGTGTATAACATTTGAAGGTTACGGTATCATGCTCCCTCTTCTGACCAGTTCAGGTAATTGCACCCAAATGGGGGTGGGGTGTAACATTTCTTCTACCATCAGCACCATTCGGTTTCTGCACATCCAAATAGGTCAATTGTAGGTAAGAAAAAAAAAATGCACTAATGATTAGTGGATTGTAAGTGGGTATCACTATCTGGACATCCACATCCAAGAGACCACAGAGAAACAACTCATGTTCAACTAAACTAACGTTACATTGAAAATATGGATGTCTTTGACCGTTATGAAAGGTAGGCCTACATCTAGCACGCAAAGGCTCACAGTGGAAGTTTCAATAAAAAAATAAAGAAAAACATCCTACTTTTAGTTATGGGCATGAATTCTCTCACTTTCTCTTTTACCCTTGATCCCCACACATGGCAACCAGTGATTTCGGCCTAGCATCGCAAGCCTGCATGCACAAAGTGAACTGTCTGTAGTGTGGTAGTGAAAGGGTTAACCCTTTGTTGTGTGACAGTGAAAGGGTTAACATTCTGTATTGTCGCAGTGAAAGGGTTAAGACAGAAATATCGATCGACCTACTTTCACCTTACAGTTCATCGACTCATTTGTTCTTGGGCCCAGTGGGGGTCATAGGAATGGGCCAAAACTGGAACAACCCAGCCTTCCTTTACATAATGAATCTTGTTCGTTCAATGCTACGAAGACGTAACAAAAGACAGTGTTCAACCTTCTAGAGACCCAGTTAGGGTTATTATAACGTTTAAAAAAGACATCATTATGAAGACCAAAAATATGACAGAAACGGTAAAAGGTAGTATAAAAAAGCACAACGGGTCAGTATGGCAGACATATCAGCTCGTAGGAAGACAGGATGTTTTCCTGTCCTTGTTAAGATGCCTTCTCGTTATCCTTCCTCATTCCTTTCATTCCACCGAAGGCAATTTCAGTCTTTTTTCTTAAGTCCAGGCAGATGCAATAAAACACCCATTAGTACTGCCTACAAGTGCAGTAGAGACCACATATAAAATAATCTCCAATAACAAATAAAATGAAGAAAAAAGGATAAAATCCTGTTGACTTTGTTCCCGACATAAGCGTGTCCTCGTTTATGACAGTTACATGTAGGTCATCAGGACAGGTTTGTTCCATGTTAAAAAAAAAAAGCACATCAAAAGGCAATATTTCCGGTGATCCTGTGATTGTAGAACAATACCTGCAGTAGTTGTGCGGACTAGTGCAGACGGGAGCATGTGGCAACATTTATAGGGAAGAAAACTCAGAACGAGACTCTGGTTTGAATCCCCAGCTGTGTCACTTTCAGTACTGTGATCCCTTCTCCACCAGTCCCACTGTCTAGACACACCAGGAGGCCAATGCCACTCTTTTTCTACTTGAAAATAAATAATTCAACAACTGTATCATCTCAATATGAATATAACTGTCTAATGCCAAGTCAGTTCTGATGCGTTTCTGATACAAATTTAACCATTTTCTTATTAATCAGAGAGTTCAGCATAGAAAAAAAGTTACAGAATAAATAAGTGCTATTTGTGGGCTTAGTGAAAGGCATTACTAGAGCAGTCTCTGGCCTAGTATATGAGGTATATCATTTCTCTCGACTATCATATGAGCATCATCTTCTGAAACATGATAAACATTTTCAGTTTCTTAGCTTCAGTTAACTTAAGAACACAATATGCACTATATGCAATTGCTTTATGGCACTTGTGCCGATGTATCTGATGTGAGGCAATCAGCTGCAGAACTCGAGAACTATTAGGAATGTCTGATCACTAAGTGTGTCTGACTCTTAACCAACAAAACCTCGACGGACTATAATGTATTAAGTATATCATGCCAGTTAGGGTACAGACCCTCACTTTTTTTTTTATATTCAGTGTTCATTATATTCCGTTTACACTGTTTATTCTTCATATTTTTATATTAATATTTGATTTTATTGCCTATATTTCTTCTAAAATAATAATAATAGATTGCATTTGTAATGCACTTTTTGTTCGCTGGGATCCCAAAGTATTACCCTGCCCATACCTGTACCTTCCCTCCCCCATGACGCCCGAATTTCCCCAAGGGGATCAATAAAGGAATATCTTATCTTATCTTATGTAGCATCTTGATAAAGTGACTTGTGGTGGTTGAGCACCACAATCATTGAAGAGGAAATACTGCATTCAGTACCAGCGTCTCTCAAACATTTTGGTCTGGCAGAGGAGAACGGAAAACGATCGTCTTTTTGTCTCGTGAAACTGGCAAGTAGCCAACATTGCCACTTTCAGCGACTACTTATATTAACAATAGTACTATGTTTACATTGATAGCAAGAGTAGAAAACAAGGCCATTTATCCAGCAAATATGTCTATGGATAGTACAGCAACATTCCTGGGACTGCTGTAAGTACCCAGGCCCAGTTTGAGAAACCCTGTTTATACCACTATATAGTCAATATGGATTGACTAAAGGGATCTGCACAAGATCTGTGCAAAATTGTCCATGACCGCACAGAGTAATGATCCAATCAGTCTAGTTCAGCACTCCTCAGTTCCTTCAAAAGTTCTTCTAAACTAAGGGCCCAATCAAAACAGACAATCAAATGGCTCCACTGTTACCCTTCCTTTGTCTGGTCCGTCATTAATTTGTTGGGAGTACTGGTCCAAATCAACCCAGATTATCCTGAGTTTTTACCCCAGACGTTCCTCATTAAAAAGTATGTGTTCGGGACGTTTGACCCAGATTCGATAAGAAGTAAACACAGTCTGGAGTGTGCAGTGCGACCGCCGTGGCCAGGAGGGAGTGCTATGGAGGTCAACTTCAGTTCACCAGGAGGACATCCTCATATGTCGTCGTTCTGTGGGCAATAAGCAGAGAGGGTTTATGATGCATTTTCCAATGATTAACATTTTAATTAACATTACCAGTCTTCATATTCAGAAGCAAAGTTGCCCATTCTGTGAGAACCAACTTACATGTGAAATTTCTCATCGATGGAGGACACATGTAATATAAATTGTTATAAATATAGTAATGCACCAATGTATCGACAGACAACTGGTATTGGTCCAATTCTATTTTCACAGCCGATACTTGGCTGATTTGGAGAATTGCAATTTTTGTGACCTTAACACACAGTTGGAGTTTTGCCCAATTCAAGTGCCAAGTGAACAAAAGAATAACATTGACAAATAGATTTCAGTTCATTTCTCTTTTAATTTGACTTTATTTCCCACAAGCAGTGTTGCAATACATTTTTAAATTTTTGACTTTATTTCCCTCCCAACCCACCCCGACACTCGTGATATGGCACATTCACAGCAAAGTCCTGGGTTCCACAATCCCGACAGGGAGGCCTTTTTCTGTGTGGAGTTTTCATGTTCTCCCCACAATCACGTGGGTTTCCTCCCGCACCATAAAAAACAGACATCCATGCTAGGCACCTCCTGCCATTACCGGCAGCTGAACTGGGGTTGGTTCCCGTCGCTGCACACGGCCCCTAATAGTTAGGAGGGGTTACATAATGGAGAGGATACATTCCTGGTACAGTTCAATGTATCGAATTCAATCAAATTCAAGGACTTTCCAAGTACTTTACCAAGCACTATTTTTCATTTTAAAAGGGCATTTAAAAGGATACAATTAACTTAAAATGTTTTATTTTATTTAAAAAAAATCTGATCCAATATGTATGGCTTAACACTTTCAGCGTCGGTCATTAGACGCAGCAGTCTGTAGCGACGCCACCGCTAGATAGATAGGGATCAGTCACCTTGTTTGTAGAACTATAACTATATTCTATATTATAGCTATGGATACAATACTATGGCCCGTTTAACATCACCTATCTATCGTTCAATATGTGAAAAATAATACATTTTCCATCCATACGTTTCCGTGTTATACCGTGGTGAATATAAGTATGGGTTTTAGAGCGGTCTAGGGTAATTCATGAAATGCTGAGTTATAGCCCTACACGTCAATTCCACTATAGACGTTGCCATTTCTTGCCTGTATATACGCTATTATCCCGAAATCAAATCTATATCATAGGTATAATGTTCCATCATGAATGCATGAAAGGGGGGGGGGGGGGGGGTCGTTTCTGATTATTTGATTGTCAGTAACGGCATTCGTATTGAACACTAAAAACGGTTATCAGCCTGATCAAGCATTGCAGGATCAAGCAAAAATGTACGTCAGATCGTTCTTACCTGTGATCGGGAGTATTCCAAAAATAATATTCCAATTGTTTGATCGCCATCTGGTACATCCAATGTCCATTTGGCCCACGGCATAATCCACCACAACATATGGATCGGGCACATTTGACGCGCTTCAATGGAACCGAGAGAACCGTTCGCCTCGCCCGAGAAGGAAAAATTAAACCCGAGACATTTGGCCGTCCCACAGCCCAGGATACAAGGTTACAAAGGGTGCTCGATACCGCCGTCTAGCGGGATGAGACCGGTATTGCACCTTGGGGACCTCAGACTCATTCCCTATATGGTAACAACAGGCTCCCTGGTGGATAATAAATAAAAATATCGAAAAAAAGGAAAAACTACCCAGAAACGACTTAAGTAGTTTTTGGCACTCAAGCAGTTAAAACCAATTTCCGACAATTAGTTACACTTTAGATTAAAAAATTATATTTCTTGATTCAGAACTATTCTATCATGGATGAACAAAACTGGTTGATTTGAATATCAAGGACTTTTTAAGCACCTTGTTAAAAACTTGGCTGTTTTCAAGGAATTCCAGGCCTCGACTTTCTTTGGTAAAGAATAAAGCACTTTAAGCACTTCAAAGACCTTGTGCGACCTGATATATGTACTTGGCAAATAAAGAGTTTCTTCTTGATACCACTTCATTATCCGAGGATGGGCACATCTCAAATAATGGTATCGGCATCAGTGTTACTGTTGGCCAATATACAGTGTTGCTCGAAAGTATGTTTTTCAAATATTTCACACATTAAATCTATTATATCTTCAACTAAGATACAATTTCTGATTAACGCATGTCATGATTGAAGGAAAACACAAATAGTTTTAATATTTGGATTATTTACTAAATACAATGATTAACACTTTAATCGCCGAAGATGCTGGGCAGCGTCTTTCCCCGCCATGCTTATTCTGCCGAAGACGCTGGGCAGCGTCTTTGATATCAATATTTCAAAAATCTGTGATCGAAATCATATTTCTCCCCCGGAGACATGATATGTACTGTTGAGCCCCTCTCAACTCTCCAACGGTTCAAGAGCGCCATCTGGTGGGCGATCGGCGGATCGCCCAAACAGGAAGTGATGCGGATGAAGTGGTGTCGCTCACCCATATTTCGTCCGGGCACTCGCTATCGTTACACTGCACGTCGATCAGTTGCAAATAACTCGATAAACAACATGATTTGGACGTATATACTATTATACAACCTGGAAATGGATCGGATATTTCTGCATCCCATAATAGGAATATTTCAGTTCCACGCTCATCGTCCAACGGCGCGAGGAAGATACGGTAAGATCCAGCGTTATTTTTTAACGTGTTCGATATAAACTGCTCTGATGATCATATCACCCACACTAGATGAATGATATAACGTTGGCCACGGAATTATAAACGACCCCCCGCCCATCCGGTCAACATCAGATCATACTTAGTAACTCCTAGAAGCACGTCCAGTTGAAATGTTTTATCTCGCACAGATTCCTATCAAACTGTATTTCATCATCAATATAATGCATTTGGGGCTATAAATCAAGTTCTGGAGAAAGCTGCAGAAAACGATAAAAACATACTTATACTTTAGACCGTATTTTAGTATGAATATGTGAATGAAAAAGTATAATGTTGCTACATCCTGAACAATAGATATAGGACGTTGAATGGGCCATAGTAATGTCAATTTAGCAATACAATTTAAAAAGTTATAGCCCTGCAAAGAAGGGGAACTTCTCCATGTTAAATAGGGCTGGCGAGGGATGGTAAATTATGAATTTAACCCTGGCGATCAAAGTGTTAAACATGAAATATTCTTGCGTGCAATGCATAAGTATGTGAACCCTTGGGATCCAGCAGCTGCTGGCACCTATGGCTTCAACTAAACCTTTCCCAGAGGTGAATACTAGTCTCTTGCATGTGCTTTGATGGATTTTGGTTAGTTTTCACAATTTAACTCCCTCAATTCACTGACATTTTAGAGATTCCTTGCATGAAGAACTCACTACAACTTCTACAGTAGGTGTCCCAAAGGTCCCAGTGTCATCTCAGACCATACATAATGCTAGATGTCTTCTCATTTAACCACTATTATATATTTCTGCACGTGAGCACATGACCTGTCATGGAGCACATGACCTGTCATTCCTCTGTAGAATTTTAAAGTAAAAACATAGAATTCACAGATTTCCTCGTAATGGCAAGGTCACCAGGACCAGAGGCAAAACTAATAATAATAATTTATATTCTCCTTTGGTTCATTACGATTTACTCAAGCATAGTAACAGACAGAATATTTCTGACACTGGAGTGGGGTGTAACAGTACGTGTATTCGTCCCGCAAATTTACGGTACGGCTGTCACTGTGCGGTACGTGCAGGTGCAGCTATACGAAGAATACACCTCACAGCGCAAACACACCAGTCGTGCATGCAGGCACTCGCGGGTTCCGTGCGAGAACAGCGTGCGTGGCCGGGCACACCGAGTCCGACTTCAGAGCGGGCGAAAGTGCACGGAGGAAGGCACATTTACATTGGAACAGCTGCAGGGTCATTACAATTTTAGTTTTTTCGTTTTCTTGTTTGCCCAATACTGTTAACCAAATGAAACCAATGGAAAGACACACACACGCGCGTCGCCAACACACACCAACATTCTCCCCCGCCGGACTCTCTCAAAAAAAAGAAAAAAAAAAAAAAAAAAAAAACATACTTTCCGGACTGATCATCTGAGCTCCTCTCCAGTTGAACTGCTACTGTGTTTAAATCCAAATAATCCTCTGCCATTGTTGTAACATGTCATCTGTTCTCTAGTATTCAGTCTCGTGAAGTTAAATCCTCTCTACAAGTGAAACTGAAACTTAACAAGGATAAGTTGTTAAAGGGGCAGTAGGCAATTAATTTTCTCAGTGGATGCCTGAACACAGAATGCCACCAGTATCACTGACTACCACGGCAAGCCTATAGAGAATTATTCTATTTAATAATAATAATTATCATAATTATCATAAATTATAAAAATATCTTTTCTGTTGTACCGAACTCGTACCGAACAGTGACCGCAATACCGAGGTACGTACCAAACCGTGGCTTCTGTGTACCGTTACACCCCTACACTGGGAATACATTCCCTGAGGTCCATAGATGTCCCTATATACCAAGAACATGCAAATGGCCCTTGTTATATCCATTTACTTGGGTATGTACTTTTAGACGAATTTTCTGAAAATATGGCTAGGGCTTAACAGGTTAATGTGTAAAATATTTGAAAAACGGACTATTCCATTCACATTAGGGATGTCCCGATCACGTTTTTTTGCTCCCGATCCGATCCCGATCATGTGATTTTGAGTATCTACCGATACCGATATTTCCCGATCCGATCATTTTATTTTTTATTCAACAAACATGACCATGTTCACGTCTTAAACTCATACTGAGGCCTTAGTTTTGGTTTTAAATTGCATATCATCATTAATTTATTTATTGTCACATAGAGCAGAAGAATTTTGCCAAAACAAACCAATAGTATCCAGCTGCAGAACGGCAGACCAGCCACACTTTCAGACCCAAACGCATTTCCTTTGATTTAATTATACATCAAATGATTTATGAAGTTAACTTTTCACCTGGATAACGTCAACATTCAGGGTGAATGTAATGTGAAAAAATTGGGATAAAAAAAAAAAGAAAAAAAAATTATTTGGGTCTGATCTTGAATAAGACGGCTGGTCTGCCGTTCTGCAGCTGGATACTATTGGTTTGTTTTGGCACAATTCTTCTGCTCTGTGTGACAATAAATAAATGAATGATGATATGCAATTTAAAACCAAAACTAAGGCCTCAGTATGAGTTTAAGACGTGAACATGGTCATGTTTGTTTAATAAAAAGAAAAGAAAAAAAAAGGCAGATTTTTTTATTTTAATTTTTTTTGTCGATCCCGATCTTCGGAAAATCACGTGATCGGCCCCGATCCCGATCACGTGATCGGATCGGGACATCCCTAATTCACATACTTTCAAGCAACACTGTAGGTAGGGAAAACTATATCGTCATCAAAAAACCATATCAGTGTATCCTTATACGAAAATATAAATTCATATTATTATCCCTTACCTTCTCTGACATGGTTTGCTTCAGAACACTTCCAAGTGCTTGTAAATAGCTATCCAAGCTTGCTTAAATGATTAACCTCTTTTTGACCTTTACCCTTTGCTGCCAATGTCTGTCGTTAATCTTCCCTGTCGTTCTGTTAAGCTACACAGACTCGAGATTCACTCAAATATGTAAACATTACGTTATGTGTGTAACCAGCTGGCTGGCGTTGCCACCATAATAACAGCTTTCCTTTTCAAGACATCTCCACTCTGAGATTTGCTCTGCCTGTAGAGTGAAACACTTAGCATGCTCTTAACATACTATGGGTCTTAGGATAGGCCTGCAAATCATGTTATAGAATATACATTTTATTCAAGATTTTTTTTTCTCTTCCCTTTTTAATCCAAACAATTTTCTCATCCAAAGTATTTTTGAGGAAAGTCTACCTGCTCTTTTATTGTCATTGGTCATTTCTGTGTCATTACATGAAGACTAGACTGGGAGTCGGATTGGGAGCCGTATTTGAACGCACAACACAGAGTGCAATAGTAGCGCAGCTTAGTCCACTGAGCCAGCCAAACAGCCACTACTAATTTCTGCCTCTATCAAAGTGACACAGCGCAAACAAGACGGGTAACAAAGCAAACTAAGTCAATAAATGGCTTTAACCCTTTCACTACCACACTACAGAAGGTTAACCCTTTACTATCACTGTGATCATTTAGCATGGTGACCCTTCTACTCCGAAATGATTGTTCCATGTACTCCTGTCACCTTACTTAGACCAGACCAGAGACCGGTGGGTAGATGTGTGTACTGTGTTGTGTGTCCATTACATATTATAGGCGGGTGAGTCCCAATACATTTATAATGAACTATGAGTAACTCAGTGAAAAGCTTTATTCAACCTACCCTTCACCCTCTGTGCCCCACTTACGATAGCAGTGGGACAGAGTGGAGGGCGAGGGGTCCAGTCCCCTTATGCTGCAATCATTGTGGTGTCGGGTATATTGGATGACGTTTCCGGAGATCCATAAATATGATGTCGGAAAGTCTGAGCAGATCTTGGTGACGCAGAGTTGTGGAGTTGTGTGAGATCATGCACTTTGACTGGTAGCCACCATCGGCTAGCTCCAGCCAGGCCTGGACTGGCCATCTGGCATAGCGGGCATTTTCCCGGTGGACCGATGCATCTTTGGGCCGTTATAATTTGATTAAAAAATGTTTTTGATTTACAAAAAAACACTAGGCTGGCCCAATCACATCTCTTACTAAGCACCCCCCCCCCCCCGCCACTAGGCTGGGACAGCGGCCCATCAAGCTGGCCCAATCACATCTCTTACTAAGCACCCCCCCCCCCCCCCCCCCCGCCACTAGGCTGGGACAGCGGCCCATCAAGCTGGCCCAATCACATCTCTTACTAAGCCCCCGCCACTAGGTTGGGACAGAGGCCCATCAAGCTGGCCCAATCACATCTCTTACTAAGCCCCCCCCACTAGGCTGGAACAGCGGCCCATTAAGCTGGCCCAATCACATCTCTTACTAAGCCCCCCCCTTCTCTCTCACCTGTTTCTCGTGTAAGAACAGATGCCACTCGGAGCGGAAAAAAATTGATAAACAGAAGAAGCGTAATGGGGGGTAGGGGGGGTACAGAGAAATTGCATGAAATCTAGAGGCGGATGCTGCCAAATGTACTAAAATAACAGAACTGTTTTCTGCAGCTTCAACGTTGTCATCCACAGTAGTGCAGCAACAGCCTCAGGTGGCCCACTGCCAGGCTGAGAAGCAGACACAGGCAGTGGAGCAGGCATGTGAGCTTGACAGGGCCAAGGGACAGAGTGAGCAGGAGTGTGTGTGCCATGCCATGATGATTAATTCAATTAATGTTGATAATAATATGAATGATAACATACTCGTAATAACGCTATCATAAAGTGAGACCATCAACTACTGCTGGTGGTCTCTCAGTCAGTCAATGTCAAATAGTGCAGCATAAGCTATTGGCATTGTGTTTGTAGCTAATGCAGTTAACTAGATAACGTTATTTTGTCAGCATCGCGTTGGCTAAGCTCATGTTGCTGTGAGTTCCCTTGATAGAGATGCACGAAAAGGCTGTATAATATACAACACCTGTAGCTCAACTGCAAAAACTGCTTTTTTGATTCGATTAGATTTGTATTTGGAAATTAAAAACGCATCATAAAAACTAATTATCTTGACCAATTTGTATTCCTGAGGATATCACCTAAAATCCTTAATTAAAACACTTATTTCCAAGGTGGTCCTCGATGGAAGACATAAAAACACAGCACATATAGGGGCTGCTACGTGGCGTAGTGGGCAAGGCGCTCGCCACGAAATGCTGGAGACGCTGGGCTTGTCAGTTCGAGCCCAGCGCTCCACATTTGCTTTCAGTTTAGCTGGTCGTCCGTACTAATACACATTGGCCGTATTAGGGGGTGGGAAACTGATGGGTGGGGATCGGGCGTTGTGGACAGCGTCTCCTACAGGTCGGTTGGTGCGCCTGCGCAGTAGAATCAGGAAGTGTCGGGGGCAGCGTGAGCCTCCCACGCGTTACTCCTCGCCACTGAGAGATCGAGCTGCGCAGGTGAAAAAGATGCGACTGCTGTTACCTCAAGTACCGGAGGGGACTTGTGCTATGTATGACTTAGTCCACATTGCAGCTGGCTTGTGGGAGGCAAGAAACAGCGTCCGTGACAGGGGAGGGTTGAATTGGATGATACGAAATTGGGATGGGAGAAATTTTTTTTTTCCCTCAACTGCACAAATGTATGCTTACTTATGTATTAGCCTACAGGGAAAAACACATTCACAACCGGCAGAAACGTTTATTTTCAGGCAAGTATGGTAATAAGGTAACTCCTATGGATTACCGGTACTTACTCTTATAACTTATTACTATCTGTGGTACAGTAGCTCTAGTCTCCACCTACACAAATAGTTTTTGTGCTGGCCTGTCCATTGATCATGCACCTTCATGTGGTAGACACATTAACTGTAGGTCAAACTCCCCAAACAAACAAGCACACCATTGATTTAATTGCCATATAAATTACATACAAAGATCTAACTATTACTCCTCTCTGAACATGAATATAAAACAAAAAGGTGATCTATTAACTGTGTACACCTTATGCAATATTCATCATTGATATTTGAATACTTGAAATCTGTATGAACTGAGTAGTTAGTATCAAATGAAATAAGATGGAACAGCTCCATGCATTAATTGAATAAACAACTATTTGCTCATTACCAGTATGGTATTGTTTAAATTGTACAGCTTTTTGCACATCTTTGTCAGGGAATTCCAACCATTCTGGACCTGAATCTACCAGTTAATTTTAATCATCTCTCTCTCTCTCTCTCTCTCTCTCTCTCTCTCTCTCTCTTATGTCTAGTCAAGCCAGGTTGTGGAGGAGAGAGGGATGAACAGGCTATAGATTACTTTGCCCATCCTGAGCCTGCTATGATGCAGGTGTTTTTACATCACCCAAAACAAGATTCAGCCAAGAGCGAGTGAGTACACTGGTCCACTTGCACTGGTACTAGTCCATGGCACTTACTACCCAGCATTGTAGTGGTTTGGGGGAATAGTACAGTAGGTACACATATTTAAGGGGACCGCAAGGATGGTGTACTGGTGGGTGGTGTCCGACCGATTATGGTGGGCTGGTCTGGGCCAAAAATGCCAGGGCCGATTTTTGGTCCCAGTCCAGCCCTGGCTCCAGCCACAAGCAAAACCAAAAGTGGGCCGAAACACGTCACATGACAGACTGCAGTAGTAAATTTACTCTGTTGTATTTTTAATTATTTACTTTATTACTGATAAACGTGTTCCTGACCTTGACCTATATAGTAGGGGAGCATGTCTATGTTCCCCGGGTCCTATGTTCCCCGATTGATTGATTGATTGATTGATTGAAAATTTTAGACCACCAGCCCTGATTCCAAACTCTAACCTTAACCAACTTCGAAAGAGGGCCTAAGCTTAACCAGTTCAAAACAAGGCGGACATTAATAATTAATAAAATAATAAAAATGTATACAATTTTCAATCAATTAATCAATCAATCAGGGAACATAGGACCCGGGGAACATAGGACCCGGGGAACATAGGGATGATCCCTATAGTAGTAGGTCAGTGACTTTGGCACGTAAACGCTAGCAGGTCAGCCGGAGAAAATCTGGCAAGTCAGAGCTTTTCCCGAGAGCCACGTGAACAGAGGCACTAAACATCTCAGTGCTGGGTGCCTCTGTGCCGTTGAACTCTGCTCCGCTTCCAGGTTGAAACCCGCGCAGTGACTCAGCATAGCCTCTACATTTCCTGTTACATGTATCTTTTACTTCAAAGAATGTGTATTCCTCAGGGCTTTCTGTGGCACATCTACTTTCTGTCTACAGCCTTTAACCCATTTCACTACCACATTACCAAAGGGTTAACCCTTTCACGGCAACAATACATAAGGTTAACCTTTTCACTGCCCTGCGACAAAGGGTTAACCCTTTCACAACCACACTACAGACGGTTAACCTTTCACTACCACACTACAGACGGTTAACCTTTCACTACCACTACAGATGGTTAACCTTCATTATTACATGGCGTTTTCACATTCACCGAAATGCTTGCTTGTGATTGGTCAATAGCGCGCATCAGAGGTCCGTTATCAGACAATAATGACCGCTGTGGAACAATAATGGCCGCTGTGCGCAGCTGTTCGCAATCAAGCCCACTGACATCAGTGCAATCAGACACTGCCGGCTGCCGGGGAAGCTGCCAGCGATGACAGGGCGGAGCAACGAGCGGAGCCAGAACCAGTGTTGCGAGTCGATGTAAAATGAATTAGGTATATTGTTAGTAAGTTAGCCATGTAATAAGCGGGATAATGTATAGCTATACTCGATCATTGTCGCAAAATAATTGACCTTCACTGACGTTTAAAAACACCTCGCCGAGGCGGCTCGGTATTTTAAACTCTGTGTCTGTCAATTATTTTGCGACAATGACCTCTTAGCTATACATTATCCCTTACGTAGTGTGGTAGTGTTATGTACCATGCTTTTGTTAATTGTATGTCCTGTGTAGCAGCCGATTGCTGCTAATTGAGAAGCTGCCTGCCAGGTCTTAAAAGGCCCTCCCCCGCCCCACACAGTCTCTCTTTTCTGCTAGAAGACACGTGGCAGCAGTGTCTTCCCCTTCCACCACAATTGACCCTTTGTTTGTAATAGTTGTAGTAATAAATATATCATTTTTGGTTTACACTTGACCTTTGTTGTCTGTGTCCCTTTATGTTGCTTCCCTTAGAGCCAGGGTCATAACAGGTAGTGTGGTAGTGAAAGGGTTAACACTCTACTGACCACAAAACAGACGTGCCCAAACTCTGATGATACAATTAATCATTTACAAAATGCAAACAAGTAAATAACAGTGTCTTAGGTCTAATGGTAGTGTGTTTGTTCACCTTGTGAGTCAAGTTAGTAAAAATAAATCCCTTCTCTAGTAAAATATTGCATCGAAATACCAAATAGAATATCTAATAATTAGTGCCGTCAGGTGATAATATTTTTTTATCTAATTAATTAATCGAATGAATCGCATTTTAATCGCATAACAATTTTTTTACTACGATCTTGTCAGTCAATCATCTGACTTCTGGATTGCCTTTTTTATTTCTCTTATTTTTCTGGATTATCTCCCACAAACCTGAACGTTATTGCCATAAAACAGAACGCAGTTCGTTTCTCTACCTTTCTGTGAATCTGATGAAAAATGGTGGAGAAATTTACATTATAAAAAAGTGTACAAGGGCGGCTACGTGGTGCAGTCGGCAAGGCGCTCACCACGAATACTGGAGACGCTGGGTTCGCCTGTTCCGAGCCCAGCGCTCCACATTGCTTTCAGTTTAGCTGGTCGTCCGTACTAATACACATTGGCAGTATTAGGGGGTGGGAAACTGATGGGTGGGGATCGGGCGTTGTGGACAGCGACTCCTACAGGTCGGTTGGTGCGCCTGCGCAGTAGAATCAGGAAGCGATGGGGGTGGCGCCCCTCCAAAGCGCAGACCCCTGACGCTGAAAGATCGCGCCGCACAGGTGAAAAGATGCGACTGCTGTTACCTCGAGTATCGGAGGGGACTCGTGCTATGTATGACTTAGTCCACATTGCAGCCGGCTTGTGGGAGGCAAGAAACAGCGTTCGAGACAGGGGAGTGTGAATTGGATGATACGAAATTGGGATGGGAGAAAAATTGAAAATGGGAGAAAAAGTGGATACAAAAAAAAGAAAGTGTACAACAGTAGATTTCATTCACGGTTTGTGAATCACGCCTGGTGATACTAAATCCAGATTGAACTCTGCCATTGGAAAGGGGAGATTTGACCCGATCCATAGATGTGCGACTTGGCCATAATAATAAGGCAATTTATAGGCTTGATATTCTATATAATTTTTTTTATCTACTTTTTCTCCCCATTTTCAATTTTTTCTCCGTTCCCAATTTCGTATTGTCCAATTCTACCCTCCCCTGTCTCGAACGTTTGTTGGCCATGCCTCCCACAAGCCGGCTGCAATGTGGACGAAGCCTTGCATCACGTGTCCCCTCCGGTACTCGAGGAGGCAGCCGTCGCATCTTTTCACCTGCACAGCGCGATCTCTCAGCGGCGGGGGTCTGCGTTTGGAGGGCACGCCGCCCCCGTCGCTTCCTGATTCTACTGCGCAGGCGCACACCAACCAACCTGTAGGAGTCGCTGTCCACAACGTCCGATCCCCACCCACCAGCTTCCCACCCCCTAATACTGCCAATTGTATTAGTATGAACGACCAGCCAAGCTGGTAGCAACGCCGAGAGCTGGGCTCGAACCCAGCATCTCCTGCGTTGGTGGCGAGCCCTGATATTCTATATTCTATAATCATATTTCAGATTGCATGTGTCCGGATGGCAGAATTCAGTACTGTATCTACAAAACCTTCTGTTTAATCATCCCTTTATTCATTTGCTTAGAGGTACATTTTAGCATGGTGTTATTCAGTCAAAGCAATTTTTATAAAAAAAATGTAATTGAATTAATATTCTCATTTGGTTCATTACAATTTACTCAAGCCTAGTAACAGACACAGTATTTCGGACACTGGGAATACATTCCCTGAGATCTATAGATGTCCCTAGAATCAGATACCAAGAACATGCAAATGGACCATTAAAAAAAAATATCTGTAAATGTTTATTCTATATTCTTATGGAATGAATGAGATAAAAAAAAAGAATTTATATATATATTTTTTTTATAACATTTTTGTTAATTTTCATAACGCGATAATTTGCTGTGTAATTAATTAATCTAATTAACGCGATAAACTGCCCTACTAATAATTCAACTGGAACCATTTGGAAAGCCAAAACTAATGTTGTGGAGAGGGCTGAATCTGGCCCTGCATGCCGCTACTTCCAACCCAACTAGTTAGTAAAACATGGATGTCCCACCTGTCACAGCAGCAGAAGAAGGAGCAAGGTGAGCCCTCCAGCCCCCTGTACTTCCCAGAGCCCGGCGCGTCTGTGCACTCTGCTATGAAGGCGTGCAAATCTGTAATGTGGATGGGCTCCTGGATTTGGTGCTGGTGGAGGAAAAGAAACAAATACATTCTCGCTTTTTATTTTTATTTAGACTATTTCCATAATGCGTCACTTCAGGCCAAATTGCTCATTTTAACACGATACATTTACACTTGAAATATATGTGAATTTCCTTGTTGTTTCTATATACAATTATATATTGCAATTATGACCAAAATCATTAGTGCTCAAAGTCAATACTCCCCATCTGCTCATCATATATTATATATATATATTAAGGCTGTCAAATATGTATGTATATATATGTATGTATATATATATATATATATATATATATATATATATATATATATATATATATATATATATATACATACTACATATATATATATTGTCATATCAACAATGACAGTTGACATCTTGGAAGTAATGAAAGACTAATGCAGGTCTCTCTAAAAAATTGTATCAGAGGAGGAAACACAACATTTTAATAAACTAAAAACAAACAAACGGCAGCCCCTGCTACCTTGATGGTCTCGTATGCTCCGGTGATGAGTGCGATGAAGAGTGACAGCACCATGTAGATGAAGAGGGAGATGAACGTGTAGAGGTAGACCTGGCTGAACACCCACACCAGTGTGCTGCTCTCCTGCATCCCAGAGAACGTCACGAACATGTCGTCTCCGTTGATCAGAGAGAACAGGCACTCCGACACCATGGACAGAGAACGGAACTGACGGGGGGTGGGGGGGAGGGAAATGGAGGAGAAATTAATACATACCGGTAACTTATTCTTCTGCCACGTTGCCCTGAACAGGGTTCCCACAGACATTGCAAAATGAAATTAAAGGACTTTCAAGTACTTTCCTAAGCATTCTTTTTCATTTTAAAAGCGCATTTAAAAGGATACAATTAACTTTTAATGCTTTTTTCTTTTATAGAAAAAAAAAATCAGATCCAATATTTATGGCTCAACACATTCTGGGCCATTGGAATTCCCCAGATAGCTATAGCTACGCCAGCTTTCCATTACACACTTTCACTGTGCGTCACGTTGTTTGTAGAGCTAAATCTATATTTTATATTATAGCTATGGATACAATAGCATGGTCATTTGACAGTAAGAACCTTTCGTTCAAAATGCAAAAAATAAATAATTTTTCCATCCATACGTTCCCGTTTTATACCGTGGTGAATATGAGTGTTATTTCGGAATGATTGGGGCTCATTCCTGTGAGGCTATTTATAAGCTGTGACGTGTATTATACCAAATCCATTGGCGTTTTGTCCCTACACACGCTACAATAAAAAAAATCAAATGCATGGGCGCTCCAGCGAAGCGGTCGTCCCGGGTTCGCTTCCCAGACCCGGCGACCATTTGCCACATGTCTTCCCTACCTCTCCTCCCGTTCTCCCTCTATCGGTCCTGCGTGGCCAGAAAAAGCTGAAAATGCTATAAATAAAAGTTAAAAAATTTAAATAATCAAATGCATATGATCGGTATTATGTTTCATCATGAATGCATGAAGGGGGGGGGGTCGTTTCTGATTAATTGTTTGCTAATAACGGCATTCGTTATTACCACAACATATGGTGATCAGGGGGATGGCTATGAAATCCTTGCACGATCAAGCTGAAATTGACGTTAAATTGTCCTTACCTGTGGCCGGTGGGATTCCAAAAATAATATTCCAATTATTTGATTGCCATCTGGTAGATCATATGTCCATTTGGCCCACGACATAACCCACCACAGCTTAATGAATCGGGGGTCCCGAAAACTATTCAATGCGATTGGGTGAAGCCCTAGGTTCAGGTTAGTAGAAAAGAGAGCCCGGAGCGTTTTCAGTGTGGTACCCGGTCTGGAACAGGGGTTACTGCATTCTCGATACAGCGCCACTGGCAGGATCTGGCCGGTACTGCACCTTCGGAGTCCCAATATGCCTTTTCCAGGCAAAATACAGCTCTGTGACATTAACATTTTGAGTGCCAGTGACGAGATGTATCGTTAATTCATGCCGACCGTTGAGTGCCAACGACGAGAGATCTCGTTTTTTTTATTAGCGATTTCCATTCATATTTAATCAATCTAGCCTCACGTTACCACTGCAAACTCTCTCTGAGCTCCATTGGGTAAATACCGCGCCCTATCGTCTCTCCCTGTGGTACTGCACCCCTTTGGATTGGATTGAATGAAACGCATTAAAAAAAAAATCCTGCTTCCACATTTGACTTCTCAGGCATGTAACTGGAGCCGATCAGATTCATTGTGGACCATCAGAAAAGCGTGGAATCAGTGTTTCGACCACCCAGCGTTGGATCAATAAACGCGATCGATATTTGGAATGGCGATCAGGAATTGGAATAATCTTTTTAGAGAACATCTGATCTGAGGTAAGGAATCTATTTTACCAGTCTTAGGATAATCAGCTTTTTTCACAGAGATATCAATGTGGGCCCTATGTGTGTGTGTGCGTGCTGATCAGGAAATGGATAATCGATTTTTCAGCCCGCTTCTATAGCGTGCATAAGTACACATATACTATCGATAATCTAGCGTTTATTTGAAAACGATTCATAAATAGGCCGAAAAATGACGTTTTTTGTGTATTCCAGTATATTCCAGTAAAGCGCGATTATCACAGAATATTTATATTTTCCTGAAACTTTCAAAAAACGAGTTTTTCAAAATGGTATAAAACGGAAATGAACCGATTAAAAAACAATCCGTTTCGACAATGTTGAATGCAAACAAGTCATTGATAAGCGACGGCCATATTATACACATAATTTAAGATATAGTTTATGCGTTCGCAAATATGAGAGCTCTATCATTGAAGTTGCCGTTGGCACGCAACGGGGTTCCGGGGCACCTGGACTTTTTTTGTTAAAAAATCTAGCACTTTAAGCACTTCAAGGACCTTGCGCGAACCCTGCCTGAACCTATGGGGTTGCTTTCACTTGTAGTAGAGTCTTTGAGAAGATCACTGACTGCACTCACAATAAATTGATAAGGCTAAGGTGCCAGAAAACCGAAGAGTAGTATTAGGAAAGAAGGTTCTCCACACTAGCTTTTCGTGTTGCTTTCTCTTGTGCCCGTTTGTGTCCACAATAATTGATTAAAGCCAATTCAGATTTAAAATGTTGTATATATTGGGTGTATGCATGTTCTGAAAGAGTCTGAACAGTAGATGGACATGTGGACTGTTCAGTGTTCATACCCCTGTCCTCATCATTCGGAGCAGAACCACCAGACACAGGAAGAGCTTCTCCCCTCAGACTGTTTGCTCCCTGAACCAGCCAACAACTGAAATGCTGCGATTGACGACACTGCACCTATTATTACAAACCATTAACCATTTCACTACCACACTACATAAGGTTAACCTTCCACTACAGTGTGGCAGTGAAAGGGTTAACATTCTGTAGTGTGGTAGTGAAAGGGTTAACCATTTGGTAGTGTGGTAGTGAAAGGGTTAACAGATCCTGTTTTTCTTCTTTGCTGTGTATATATTTGACCACATCTGCCCAGTTGTACAGCCCTGGCCTATTCAAATCAAATCAAATCAAATTTATTTATAGGGCCCGACAACACACGTTAATGTCCCCATGGGCCGTACAGGTCTTCTTTAAACAAGTCAAGAAGACAACATAACAATAAGTCAAGAACAGAACAAGAACACCATAAGGTCCAAATTTTTTTTAGATGAATGCAAATAAATGAAAGAATGCAAGCACTCCCAGACATACCCCACGCGAAGGTAAGGAAAAACTCACTAAAACCTAACAATAGGGAAAAAAGCTCCACAGGCAGTGTGGAGGAGAGAAACCTTAGAAGGGCCATTCAAGGGGGGATCTCCCTTCTTAGATGTTGGTGATAGTAGTGTTGCAGACGGACAGTTGGTAAGCATGCACTCATGTGTGTGGTGAAACACAGATGAGTGCATGCAATAGCAACTGTAAATTTTGAAAAATTAAAGATAGAGCTAATAGCGATAGCAACTGAACATTTTGAAAGATTAAAGATAGAGTTGATAGCGGATCTATTTGAGGCACAGGGGCGGCGCAAAGAGGGTCACGTCCTCCCCGTCTTAGTCACGGGACATTCAACACTCCGGTCGTTGCTCAGGGACAGCCGGAGACAGGGAGATAGGGGGTGGCGCAGAGAGGGTCGCGAACTCCCCGACATCATCGCGGGACATCCGGCACTCCGGTCACCACTACGAGACCTCCGGAGACAGGGGGGCACGCAGAGGGGGTCGCAATCTCCCGGCCTTCGTCACGGGACGTCCAACACTCCGGTCCTATTTAAATTTTGTTTTACTTATAATTGTACTATATTCTATTGTGCTATATTTATAATAATATATATATATCATAATATATATTATATTGTGCTTAACTTAGTTCATATTTAATTAAATTTTAGATTCAAGAGGTTTATTCATCACATACATACACAATACATATAGTGAAATGAAGGTGGCCATGGCCACTTCGATTGTGCAAAATATACAAATAATAATAGGATAGATAATAAAATATACATGATAAAAGTAGTAAGATCAAATACAATACAATGCTAAGCTTACGAATTAAAAAGGTAATGAGTCCTATGTACACTACTATACAATATACAGTTATACTATATGTCACTATGCTATACTAACTATACAAAAACATCAGTTATGTTTTCTTAAAGGGGAACTATCTTATAAATGGCCTTTTTGAGTGTTTAGCATTGTTTCCTAGCTATGTGAACTTATATTAATATGATCTATGTCTCAAAATTCTCATATTGGCGCATTCTTCCAATTCTCCTCTCACAATATTCACCCTCACTGAACTGAGTCATTTGAAAATGTGCGCGATATGTGATGTCAGAAAGACACCGCTGCATGTTAATGTTCAGGCGACGACGACGCTCCGCAGTGGTTTAGGAGCCCAGGCTCAAAACAGCTCGAGATCTTGAGGTAGAAAAATGCTGTTTTTGAGGACTTGATTAGAAATACAAAACAATGAATAAAAGAAATATATATATATTACAGAGGTGTTCCATAGACTCACAGGAATTGTGTAAAAGTGCCCAAATAGTGAAAGAAATAGTAAAATAGTTCCCCTTTAAAAAATTTTTTAAGTGACCTTTTTTCTTTCCTTTTTTAAAGTGACATTTTCTTATGTGTTTAAATTGACCTGTGGTGTGTTTGTGTGTGAGAGTGCAGAATGCGTGGTGAGTGTGTGTTCTTTACTCCACCTCTTTATTGTATTATCCGTCAGTTAAAGGGGAACTATTTTACTATTTCTTTCACTGTTTGGGCACTTTTACACAATTCCTGTGAGTCTATGGAACACCTCTGTAAGTTTTTTTTTCAAAAAAAATGCATTGTTTTGTATTTCTAATAAAGTACTCAAAAACAGCATTTTTCTACCTCAAGATCTTAAGCCGTTTTGAGGCTGGGCTCCAACCACTGTGTGGCCTGGTGCCAACTGCCACATCAACTGCCACATTATTATGCAGCTGAGAAATCTCTGACATCACAGATATGCACATTTTCAGATGACTCAGTTCAGTGAGGGTGAATATTGTGAGAGGAGAATTGGAAGAATGTGCCAAAATATGAGAATTAGAGACATAGATCCTATTAATATAAGTCCACATAGCTAGGAAACAATGCTAAACACTGAAAAAGGCCATTTATAAGATAGTTCCCCTTTAATGTCTGTCTGCTAATATCGCACCGATAACGACCAAAGCAAATTCTTTGCATGTGAAAACTACTTGGCAATAAAGACCTTTCTGATTCCGAAATCAAAAGCTTATACCAAAAAGGCATGTAAAATAGCTACCACAAAATGGACACAAGGGGGCAGTGTGGCATCATGTGAAAGCAAATGATTTTAGAGAACACCTAACTAAAGGGTGCTGGTAGTTCCTTGTAGTGGTAAGTCTTTTAGAGAACACCTAACTAAAGGGTGCTGGTAGTTCCTCGTAGTGGTAAGTCTTTTAGAGAACACCTAACTAAAGGGTGCTGGTAGTTCCTCGTAGTGGTAAGTCTTTTAGAGAACACCTAACTAAAGGGTGCTGGTAGTTCCTTGTAGTAAGTAAGTAAGTAAGTAAGTATTTATAAAGCACCTTTCATACATGTCATGTAGTGCTAAGTCTTTTAGAGAACACCTAACTAAAGGGTGCTGGTAGTTCCTCGTAGTGGTAAGTCTTTTAGAGAACACCTAACTAAAGGGTGCTGGTAGTTCCTCGTAGTGCTAAGTCTTTTAGAGAACATCTAACTAAAGGGTGCTGGTAGTTCCTCGTAGTGGTAAGTCTTTTAGAGAACACCTAACTAAAGGGTGCTGGTAGTTCCTCGTAGTGGTAAGTCTTTTAGAGAACACCTAACTAAAGGGTGCTGGTAGTTCCTCGTAGTGCTAAGTCTTTTAGAGAACACCTAACTAAAGGGTGCTGGTAGTTCCTCGTAGTGCTAAGTCTTTTAGAGAACACCTAACTAAAGGGTGCTGGTAGTTCCTCGTAGTGGTAAGTCTTTTAGAGAACACCTAACTAAAGGGTGCTGGTAGTTCCTCGTAGTGCTAAGTCTTTTAGAGAACACCTAACTAAAGGGTGCTGGTAGTTCCTCGTAGTGGTAAGTCTTTTAGAGAACACCTAACTAAAGGGTGCTGGTAGTTCCTCGTAGTGGTAAGTCTTTTAGAGAACACCTAACTAAAGGGTGCTGGTAGTTCCTCGTAGTGCTAAGTCTTTTAGAGAACACCTAACTAAAGGGTGCTGGTAGTTCCTCGTAGTGCTAAGTCTTTTAGAGAACACCTAACTAAAGGGTGCTGGTAGTTCCTCGTAGTGGCAAGTCTTTTAGATTTAGAGAACACCTAACTAAAGGGTGCTGGTAGTTCCTCGTAGTGGTAAGTCTTTTAGAGAACACCTAACTAAAGGGTGCTGGTAGTTCCTCGTAGTGCTAAGTCTTTTAGAGAACACCTAACTAAAGGGTGCTGGTAGTTCCTCGTAGTGCTAAGTCTTTTAGAGAACACCTAACTAAAGGGTGCTGGTAGTTCCTCGTAGTGGCAAGTCTTTAGGGCCTCAAGTCACCAAAACACATAGTTGGCATAATAAAATCAGCTGGAATGAACATTTTGGACTGTTCATACAGTACCAGTCAAACGTTTGGACACTCATTGAACTGAATGAGAAGGTGCATCCAAACCTTTGATATATATATATAAATGTGCAATGATTCTACCTTGACGTGGTATGGTCCCAGGACGATCCAGCCGCAGAAGCAGTAGCCCAGGTAAATGACGGCCACGCAGCAGCAGAAACGGATCACGTTGGGGAAAGCTGCTCGCAGAGTGACGATCAAGATCTTTTGAGGAGGAAAGAGATAAGATAAGATATTAAGATATTCCTTTATTGATCCCCTTGGGGAAATTCAGGCATCATAGCAGCATGGGGGAGGGGGGAGGGGAGGTACAGGTAGTAGAAGACATGGTACAGGTCACAGAATTATAGTGCAGTGGAGAAGTAAAAATTAAAATAGAATAAAAAGGCAGTGTAAACAATATAATTAACTCTGGACATGCGCATAATGGGCAACAAGGTGCGAGATGAGTGTGCCCTCTCAGTTATATTTGCCCTACAATAAATAGTTACAATATATAATCTAAATCTAAACTAATATAATAATCTAAAAAAAACGAAATGCTAAATATATGAAATATATATATAATACAAACAAGACATGGGACAGGGCAGGATACTGTTTCTGTGCTGCGAACGAGTGAGCGAGCGACACACGCAAATGCAGCACTTACGTTGTACTTCTGGAAGAAGGTGAGGTAGCGAATGACTCCAACCCAAACCAGCAGGGTAGAGGTCCCCAGAAGGATGCCGCATAAATCATAGGAAGACATATTCTAGGGGATAACAGAGATATTCACTTTATACTACCCAACAGAATCAGCATTCTAATGATCATAGGCCACTGTGGCTCAAAAGCAAGGCAAGTTAGTTGTGATTCTTATACACTTGCTACCATAGACTAGAATGTCACATTTTGCAACAGATAAAATACATATAGATCAGATAAAAATATTCGATTTAAAAATCAATTGAAAATACAATTTCAAAATTAAAGTCATTACAAGAGAAAGCTGTAGTAGCAGATATTGTCCACTAGAGGGGGTGATGGTGAGGAGGAACACACTCTTATGCAGAGCCTCTACACCTGTAGGTCACAGCCTGTTAACCCTTTCACTGCCACACGACAGAAGGTTAACCCTTTACTATCACACAACCGACGGCTGTCGTGTGGCAGTGAAAGGGTTAACCTTCTGTGTATTGTCGCAGTGAAACGGTTAACCGTTGTGGTAGTGCGGCAGTGAAAGGGTTAAGACACCTCTGCCCAAGAAGAGCCAAAATGTATTTATTTATTACCCAGGGACAATGCACATCAATCAACACTTTCAGTTTCCACATCAATGTAAATGTGCCAGAGTTAGCTAAAGACCACTGCACTTGCGTGTTACATTGAGCTCATGGAGGAGAGAGCGGGGGGGGGGAGAAAAGGAATGAATGTGTATGAGAGCCTCGACATTAACACTTTGATGGCCAGCAGGGGGCGCACGATTTAGCGCTTGAGTGTAGTCAATGGGAGGGCGAGCACATTTGCGAACGCATAAACTATATCTTAAATTATGGCTATGTGTCTAATACGCCCGTCGCTTATCAATGACTTGTTTGCAGTCAACATTGTCGAAACAGATTTTTAATTTATAATTTTTTTTTAAATCGATACATTTCCGTTTTATACCATTTTGAAAAACGTTCGTTTTTGGAAACTTCCAGAAAAAAGGTGATTCTGCAGGAATCGCGCTTAGTGGAATATACAAAACACGTTGTAATTTTTCGGCCTATTTATGAATCGTTTTCAAATAAACGCTAGATTATCTATAGTATATGTGTACTTATGCACGCTAGAGAAGCGGGCTGAAAAATCTATTATCTTATTTCCTGATCAGCACACACACACACGCACATATGGGACACGCTGAGATATAGGTGAAAAAAACTCTGATTATCCCAAGACTGGTCAAATAGATTCCTTACCTCAGATCAGATGTTCTCCAAAAAGATTATTCCAATTCCTGATCGCCATTCCAAATATCGATCGTGTTTATTGATCCAACGCTGGGTACTGGAAACACATATTCCACGCTGTTCTGCGGCTCGGCAATGAATGAGATCGTCTCCGGTTACATGTCTGACAAGTAAAATGTGGATGCCGGACTCTTTTTTTCCCATCCATTTCATTCAGTCCAATCCAATGGGTGCAATACCAATCCGGAGAGACGATAGGGGCGGTATTTTCCCTGTTCGAGCTCAGATAGATCCCCAATGGTAACGTGAGGCTAGATTGATGAAAAATGAATGGAAATCGAGGGGCGGCTAAGTGGCGCAGTGGGCAAGGCGCTCGCCACTAATGCAGGAGATGCTGGGTTCGAGCCCAGCTCTCGGCGTTGCTTCCGGCTTGGCTGGTCGTTCATACTAATACAATTGGCAGTATTAGGGGGTGGGAAAGCAGGTGGGTGGGGATCGGACGTTGTGGACAGCGACTCCTACAGGTCGGTTGGTGCGCCTGTACAGCAGAATCAGGAAGCAACGGGGGTAGTGTGAGCCTCCCGCACGTTACTCCTCGCCGCTGAGAGATCGCGCTGTACAGGTGAAAAGATGCGACAGCTGCCTCCTCGTGTACCGGAGGGGACACGTGATGCAAGGCTTGGTTCACATTGCAGCCGACCAGTGGGAGGCATGGTCTAACAACGTTTGAGACAGGGGAGGGTAGAATTGGATAATACGAAATTGGGATGGGAGAAAAATTTAAAAAATAGATAAAAGAAAAATGAATGGAAATCGATAATAAAAAAAATAACGATTAAATAACGAGATTTCTCGTTCTTGGCACTCAACGCATGGCATGAACTAACGAGATTTCTCGTGGCTGGCACTCAAAGTGTTAAGTGGTCGAGCTATAGTCGCTTTTTTCGCACCTACTCCCGAACTTGATAGACCTAGACTCCGTGGGCAATCTGCGCATGCGTAGTTCGGGAGTAGGTGTGAAAAAAAGCGACTATAGCTCGGCCGAGAAAGTGCAGATCGATTTGGGATTGGTCACGCCGTGTTCAGGAGACTCAGGCGTATACAAATCTATTGGATCATGTGTCCAGCACCCCCACAGCCGTAGCTACAACCACTTAATGTCGAGGCTCTCATCCACATTCATTCATTTTCTCCCCCCGCTCTCTCTCTCCCATGATTTCAGAATCCTGGAAGTGTTGCGGTGGTCTATAGTCCCTGCTTAACAACATGCATGTCTTTTGTGCCAAATCAGGACATCCACGACCAAATTAGTTTGAAAGAAAATGTGGCTATAAACTTTGAATTGGGTGTATACATCCCAGTATCACTAATAACCCTAAATTACCGTAAGTTATGTAGTTATCAAAACATTTATAATCTTACACATTTTTGGTTCTTATTTATAAGAGAGACAAAAGAAATATGAGGATCAATAATATTATAATATAATATAATGTATTCAATATGTTAAGGGAAAATATTACAAGTATAGGTAGCACCAGTTAGTTTACTTATTCTTTGGGCAGAGATGTTTGACAGTGGAACATCATCATCATCAAACCTTTATTTAATCAGAAACTAAAAACCCATCAAGACCGAGGTCTCTTTTTCAAGGGTGATCTGGCCAAGAAGGCAAGCACAAATGATGACAAAACATACATAACAAGACACAATACACATACAGTAGACTACCATACAAATGATATTTTAAATGAAAAATCTAATTCAGTTTAAAAAAATACAAGCACAATAAAACAATAGCAATCAACCAACATTTTTAATTCAACATTAAAGCAGGAGCAGCAGGTGGAAAGGATTTCCGATATTTTTTGTTTAAAACAATACAAGGAGATAGGAGAGAACAATTTGAGACATGTCTGGAGGTCATTCCAGGCCCAAGGCCCAAAATAAAATAGGCTTCTTTTACACGCCTCAGTCCGCACAGGCGGTATTTTATTTTGGGCCTTGGGCCTGGAATGACCTCCAGACATGTCTCAAATTGGCCTCTCCTATCATTGTATTGTTTTAAACAAAAAATATCGGAAATCCTTTCCACCTGCTGCTCCTGCTTTAATGTTGAATAAAAAATGTTGGTTGATTGCTATTGTTTTATTGTGCTTGTATTTTTTTAAACTGAATTAGATTTTTCATTTAAAATATCATTTGTATCATTTTGAATTAATTCAAGCAATTCAAAACACAAGTGGAACTTTCTGTGGAGGAGTGTGGAGGAGGAAACACTGTACCTTTGACTCAATGCCAATCTTGATGATGCTGCCAATGATTGTGAGGACATCACTGATGATCAGCAGGATATACCAGCCGTTGATAAACTCCAGCCGGTCACCCCAGCACACCTTGCGAGCCAGGTTGTCCTTAAAGAACTGCACAAATTCCTGAAAGACAGTGAGCCAGAAACACAATGTCATGAAATTATTCTTTGTCTTATGTCTATTTGCTAACAAAAGGCAAGTAGTTGTGGTGGAACCAGAGGGGTTAATCATGCATGCATGTGGTCAAATCTTCATGGTTGATAAAAATGTATTGTTTATTGTTAAAGCATTGTCAATCAAATACAATTTCAGGTTCAGGAGTTTGGTAAAGGACTTGATTCTCTGGCCAGTAGAGTCCCTGTTGTTTTTTGAAAAATGGGGCTTTTGAGGTAATGAAATCACTGCGCCCAGTCAGCAGTGGTTTGACAAAAAAATATTCAGAGTATATATCTGCTTAGAAAACGAAAAAGTGAATTGTATTTATTTTATTTCTCCACATGGTAAATACACAGGTCACAACATGTTTACAGGACAGTTTTGGAGTTGTATTTGGAGTGTATTTCATGACTGTTGGGAACTAGGCTACACTGGCACACCTAGTTCGTGTGATTTTTCCCCGTAGCCTCTGTTTGCAAAGACGCTCTCTGATTGGCTAGCCCGCATACAGCGAAGACGAAAAGACCCTCTCTGATTGGTTTAGCTCCGAAGGGTCTCTTCCGCCTTGTACATATATATTCTCTGCTTCGAAGTGGTTATGCTTTGGCCCTCTTTCGAAGTGGGTTATGCTAGGGATGCACCGATATGAAAATTTGCGGCCGATACCGATACCAATTGTTCAACTAACACAATCGGCCGATACCGATATATTTGCAAAAAAAAGAAAAAAATTATAATAATAATGTCAATATATCTTTTTTTTATTTTATTTTTTTATGTATATTTGTATGTCTCTAAATGTTTTGATGAATTGAAAATGGAGGACCCTTATGTAAAAAAGCCGAAAGTCTTTTTCTGGTCTTCATCCTCTAGTCTTAGCACTGTTGTTGTATTGAGCTGTACTGTATTGTACCCATTCTGCAATCTGTTAATAAAGTTTTCAATCAATCAGACAAATGTATAGAAAAGCTTTTATTATAACCATATAACAAAAAATTATATTATTGTTCATGAAAATGTGTTAGCCCTATGCTTGACTATTATTTTAGGCATGGCAACAAATAAAATAATAATAAAATGAATAAATAAAATATTAAATAAATAAATAGGCTACAACACGACTCTTTTTGTGTTACAAATTGTGCTCACCGATATGAACATAGGCCTCTTTACTTACTTAAAAAAGTTAACATCAAGAAATATGTTTATGGTATTCCATCATGCCATGTGTGTTTTTTATATATTTTATAATGCTCATAATTATTGCTGAAGTCTGAGTCATACAATACCCACTGGCTTTCATCTTCAACAGACTAACTTGACTAAAAACACAAAAAAGCGTATGGGTTTTAAGAGTTTAAAATACAGCACTCACTGTATCTCTCCATGTTCTCCAGTAATATCTCCATAATCTGAGTTTGCAATGCATGTGTCGTGTGTCAGGTACAACAGAACAATTTTGATTGACAGTCGATTCTGCCAATTACGTCACACCGCTAGCCCCCACCTCCTGCTTTTTTTTTTTTTTTTTTTTTTTTTAAACTTTGGCCATTTCCCTGGCTCTTTTATACGTTTATCGCATTTATACTTGGTCAAGTTCGACCGACAGAAGCAGGCTGAAAGGGTTCAGATGGGGGGGAAGACACTCTGGGAAAGGCACGGCTGCAGTCCGGGATTCGAACTCGCTCAGCCCCAGATCCGCGCGAGCGCGGTTGTCCACGGCGCTGAAATAGCACTCGCGGTACGTGGTGAGCTACTGGAGCTCCCCTCCTCCTGCTGTTCTTACCACCAATCGGCAAGCGCTTATTCGTTTTTTACTTCCGGGAAGTCCGCCATTGATTTTCACCAGAGATCAACAACAAAGCGAATAAGGCGCTCGCCATCAACGCTGGAGACGCTGGGTTCGAATCCAGCTCTCGGCGTTGCTATCAGCTTGGCTGGTCGTTCATACTAACACAATTGGCAGTGTTAGGGGTGGGAAAGCTGATGGGTGGGTCCTGGGCGTTGTGGACAGCGACCCCTACAGTTCTGTCGGGGCGCCTGCACAGCGAGGGTAGGATCTGGAGGGAGGTAGTGTGACCTTCCACACGTTACACTCTCCCAGTGAGAGTCTGTGCTGCCAGGCTGGCTGCCGGCTGGCTGCACATGCGTCGGAGGAAAGCATGTGACAGTCTCTGGCCTCCCGGACCAACAGTAGGGGGGAGTGCGCAACAACCAGGAAGGGGGTTGGGAATTGGCATAACGACTAACAGTGGGATGGCAGAAAAATCGGAAAAAAGGAGGGGGGAAAAAGCTAATAATAAAAAAGCTAATAACGTTAGCACCCCGCGGCCCACGAGTAGATTACCAGCGCTCCGCAGGAGTACTAATTGAGGCATAATGATTTTACTGCAACTAATGTTATAATAAAAGCTTTTCTATACATTTGTCTGATTGAAAACTTTATTAACAGATTGCAGAATGGGTACAATTCAGTACGGGCTCTCTAAGCAAAGGAAGAAAGTGAGAGATATGAATGATTAATGCTTGCTATGGTCGGGTAAACAATATGCTGATGTTATTGAACGTGTAACTATATAACGTTAATGCCACAAAACGAATGCCTTTGTTAATCATAAGTAACTTTGATGCAGTAGCGTGTGTATGTGGGGGCGGCGTTGTGCAGGTCTGCAGGTCTTGACTGAAACTTTTTTCAAAGTTTGATCGTGTGGACCAGATTGACGCAACACAAATTTACGGATATTTATCGGCCACTGCCATCGGCAAATCTTAGCTTATCAACAAGGCACTTATCGGCCTATACCGATACCTGACCGATATAATGGTGCACCCCTAGGTTATGCTTAGAGTTAGGGTTAACCCTAACTCTAAGCATAACCCACTTTGAAAGAGGGCCAAAGCATAACCACTTCGAAGCAGAGAATATATATGTACAAGGCGGACATTTCTATCCCAGAGCCCTTCGGAGCTAAACCAATCAGAGAGGATCTTCGCAAACAGAGGCTACGGAAAAAAATCACGCACCTACTTCCAGTAAATGACGCTAAGCTAGGCTAACGGTGCGGCTGTTCCCTAAGCCTAATGCATGCACAGAGAAGAAAAGGGTATGTATCTGCTTGTCCAACTCCAGGGTAGATGCCAAATAAGCTAATTTCCCCAAAGGTTGGCGTGTTCCTTTAAGCTTTCTTGGAAAGGGTGGCAGGTGTGAACACAGGCCCCAGAGGAAAACATCCACATAGTAAATTTTACCGCTATATACATTTCAACCCAATATTCCTCTTTTTCACTAAATATAATCTTTACATTGTGTATTTGGTCTGATCTCGCTCAATTTCTCCTCCTCCCATCATATCCTGTCATGTCAAGGTGCCATCGCTCCTCTCCCTCTCATCACGCCCCGTCATCATTTCCTTACCAGTTGCAGTATAATGCCTCGGAATATGGAGCGTCCGCACAGCAGCAGCGACAGCGTGCACACTACGGCCACCGCCACGTCAAACGCCAGGCGAGTGTAGTTCTCCGCTAAGGAGCGAGGAGGAAAACACAAGAAGAATTGTTGGCAAAAACTAAAATCGTCAACAAGCTTTGTATGGATTCTGAAGTACATTTATCAAGTCTTTCATATAAGTAACAGTTGGAAACGATTCAATAAACCAGTATTACTTCTTTTATTTTCCACCGAAAGTGTGGAACACTCTACCCAAAGAAATTAGAGAGATGGATGAAAACACATCTTTTTAACTTGGCTTTTAACTGTATTTAGTATATTTCTTTTGTTTGAATCATTTTATTTAACTCTTATTTTTTCTACTTATTTTATTGCTTGTGATATGCAGTTTTGTCTTTTTTGTGTGTTGTCAAAGCACTCTGGGCTGCTTTCTATTGCATGAAGGGTGCACTGCTACTATAATTAACATGCTCTGGTTTCTAGTGCCATATTTGTTTATCATTTTGGAAATAAATTCTATTTGAATAAATGATATTTTTGAAAGCCAACCTCACCTTTTAATTGCCAAATAATAACATACACTCTTACCAGGGGTCAAAACAATGCCATTTACTCCTTTTTATATAGAAATAAAATTTATATTAACTCACACAATTATTTTCCGGTTTGGCTCAAACTTGGTGGATATGTAAGACAAGCCATGTCACATGCTTTCGGTGCATGGTTGACTTTTCAAATCGATCAAACATTTTAATTGATATTCACCTAAATACTCAAGACTGAAGGGTGGATTTACAGATGAATGTATACTTAATATTCACCTAAATACTCGTGATTGGAGGGTGGATTTATAAGTGAATGTATACTTGATATTAATCTAAATACTTGTGATTGGGGGGTGGATTTACAGGTGAATGTATATTTGATATTCACTTAAATACTCGTGATTGGAGGGTGCCTCTCTCCCTCTCTCTTTCTACGTTCAATGATTAAAGTAGCCAAACGTTACACTATAAAAACTAATTGGATAGTTGATGATAATAAAACATTTTATTAGCTGAAATATTCTAAAATCATTAAGTCTGCATGTGTGTGTGGTGTGTGTGTGTGTGCTGCGCGTGCGTCCTATCTCTGGTCTTTGGAAAAACCAGATGAGGTCAGAGGAGATTGATAGTATTTACTGAGGATAGCCAGATAATGGTTTTTTGATCCACTTTTTCTCCTTATTTTCTATTTTTCTCCCATCCCAATTTCGTAATTCCAATTCTTCCCTCCCCTGTCTTGAACGTTGCTAGACTATGCCTCCCACTGGTCGGCTGTAGTGAGGATAGAAGCCTTGCATCACGTGTCCCCTCCGGTACACGAGGAGGCAGCCTGTCGCATCTTTTTACCAGACAGCTCGAATTCTGTGGCGAGGAGTAACGATACTTCCTGTTTCTGCTGTACAGGTGTCACCCAACCGACCTGTAGGAGTCGCTGTCCACAACGTCCAATCCCCACCCACCAGCTTTCCCACCCTCTAAGGCCCCGTCCACACGAACGCTGGGTTTAATGTAACCGTGATTGTATGTGCGCAGTTGCACTGTTCGGCCACACACAACCGGGGATTTGCTACACTGCAACCGCGGTCTTTTGAAACCGGTGGCCAGGGTGGAGTTGTGCGGTTTTGCAGTTGCGTGTGGGCATAGCAACCGAGGTTATTCCCAGTGTTTACAGCAGAGCTGTCGCAATTATTCCCCATGTTCACGGCAGACCGCGGGGTAGAGAGATTAGAGCAGAGCCAACTACACCAGTGTTTACAGCAGAGCTGTCCCAAGTAGCGTTATATGAAAATGATTGTAACAAACTTTTGTTCAAAACGTATAGTCTGTGTTGAAGAGTGTTGTGATCGACTGATGTCTGTTGACGCTCAGAGTAAACATGTAGCTGCAGCTAAACTAAACTCATGTGTTGTCAAGTTATTGTTATAACTTATAAGGAACCCAGTCCAGACTGCATCCCCTTAACAATTGTTTGTATTGAGCCGTATTGTATTGTACCCATTCTGCAATCTGTTAAATAACGTTTACATCCATTTCATATCGGTAACGTTACTTCTTCTTCTTCAGTTAATTAATGGCAGATCGCGACCCAACAGGAAGTTTAGTGAGCGTTCAGTCTTTTCTGATTGGTTGAAATGGCCTTCATGTCTGAACAACATCGCCGCCTACTGCTTTGGCATTGTATTACATTGTACTAAATGTATCGGTTGCTGGGTTCCAGCTCTGCCCGTGAGTACGCAGTTATACACGGTTGTCCACCTGTGTTCACCGTGTGGACGGAGTTTTATTTTTTCAAACTTCGGTCATATTAAATCCAAACTCTCGTGTGGACAGGGCCTAACACTACCAATTGTGTTAGTATGACGGCCGGCCAAGCCAGCAGCAACGGAGAGAGCTGGGCTCGATACCAGCATCTCCTGCGTTAGTGGCGAGCGCCTTGCCCACTGCGCCACCCGATAATGTTGATATTTAAACTTAAAATAATAATACATAATGAATGTAATGTATACATGATCATGCAACATAAGAAAAAATGGTTTGGGAGAGGGAGGGGTTTTAGTTTATGGTGTAGGGGTGGACGGTATAAACGGTATGGATTTTGACTATACCGTCATACCTTGTAACCGGTCGACTAGAGACTAGAGTACTATTGTACTGAGTTTTTCTCCACTTGCTCATGGACCTTGCCATATAGTTTGGGCATTTCAATTTGGCTAAAGAGGCTGAGAGGAGACTTGCTTTAGCGCAGCAACGGGCTAACGTTAGCCGCTAAGCTAACGTTCTAACGTGACTCCGCAGCACCAGTTTTACCCCTTCAGAAGCATTTATATAGACATATTAAGAAAAATTAATATAACGTGAATACCGCTATCGTCTATGCTTAAAATTATACCGTGATATAAATTTTAGACCATACCGTCCGGTGTGATATCAATGTTGAAATTGAGAAGTTTAGACTTTAGTTTAGTTTTACAACAGTAATACAATTTTTGTTATAATGAAAGTACAGAAAAAAAGATGCTGTCCAGTCAAGAGTTTTTAATCCCGGCGGCTGGGTGGCGCAGCGGACATTGCGCTCGTCACAAACGCAAGAGACACCGGGTTCGACTCCGGCTGTCGGCGTTGCCTCCGGCTTGGGCCAGTCGTCATACTAACTCAATTGGCGGGTGGAAGTCGATGGGTGGTAATCTGGACGTTGTGGACAGCGACTCCTACAGGTCGGTTGGGGACGTATGCACAGCAGAGACAGGAAATGGCGGGGGTAGTGTGAGCCATTGGCCACGTTACACCTCGCCAATGAGAGTCCGCGCTGGCAGGTGAAAAGATGTTGACAGGCTGCCTCCTCGTGTATTGGAGGGGACACGTGATGCAAGGCTTCTATCCTCCCTACAACCGGCCAGTGGGGGGCATATGCGAGGAACGTTCAAGACAGGGGAGGGGAGAATTGGCACAACGGAATTGGGATGGGAGAAAAATAGAAAAAGGAGAAAAAGTAGATAACATTTTTTTTAATCCCGCTGTCATGGCCAAATCTCTTGGTCAGTCCGTCTATCCATCCCTCCCTCCCTCCCTCCAGCCCGCCCTCCCTCCCTCCGTCTCACCATGTCCAGAAACACTTGGGTCTCTACATTCCTTTATAGAAGCCTGGTTGACCAGGCTGATCTTCACCTTGCCGCTGTGAGCCTTGTTGTCCAGGACTATCTGGAGGAGAAATCAGGCCAACAGATAATGACATTATGTACTATAAAGTACAATAAAAGGTGATACAAAAACTGCACATGGCCTGTGATTCCATTGTTTGGGGAAATATTGTCACAGAGTCCCAATTTGGAATAATAGCTGCCCGATTATTCCACAGCAGCTAGCATAGACTTGTGGTGTTCCAACAACCTAGCCTGCTCACGGTGTTCTGAACAGTGCACATTTTATGATGAATGATGAATAAAATAATTGCTTTCAGATTGTTTTTTCCATTTTTATATTAGGTGTGGAGTTGAATTTCCCCCATCTCCATGAAAACTTGGCATGAGACGTCCACGCCATCTCTTAACACTATCAGTGCCGGCCTTGTTTACCTATTTACCCCGTTGAATGCCATCATCCACTTCAATGTTAGCGTTAAAAATGCATAATAAATTTTTTTTATTATGGCTATGTGTCTAATCTGCCCGTCGCTTATCAATGACTTGTTTGCAGTCAACATTGTCGAAACGTATTTTTTTTTTTAATCGGTTCATATCCTTTTTATAGCATTTAGAAAAGCTATCGTTCTCTCGAAAATCTTCAGAAAAGATTCCCCCATTTATTGGAATATTCTCGAATACACTAGACACGTTGTCATTTGTCGGCCTATTTATGAATCGTTTTCAAATAAACGCTAGATTATCGATAGCATATGTGTACTTATGCACGCTATAGAGGCGGGCTGAAAAATCTATTATCCATTTCCTCATCACACACACACACACGGCACATGCTGATATCTCAGTGAATACAACTCCGATTACCCCAAGACTGGTAACATAGACTCCTTACCTTAGATCAGATGTTCTCCAAAAAGATTATTCCAATTCCTGATCGCCATTCCAAATATCGATCACGCTTATTGATTGAGTATTGGCTACTGTGAATATATATTCCAGGCTGATTCCCGTCCCGCGATGACTTCCATGTTGAGCAGACAGCTTGCCAGCACAAGGAACCAACTGGCTCTGCCTCTACATATCTACAGATCTAAGCGACTGACCTGCAGTTACACAGGAATAGACGATAGGGGGCGCTTTTTTCCATTGTGAGTGCCCGGAGGAGCTGCTGTACCAACGGGAGACTCGGTTGGTAGAATATGAAATCAGATCGCTAATAAACAAATAAAACGATATTTGTCGTCGTGGGCACTCAGTGGGGGGCCTAATAAAACGAGATATGTCGTCCGTGGCACTGAAAGTGTTAAGCCATCTGTTCAATTCACGATTGATTTGGTTATATGTTATTACGACCAAGTACATATGGACACTAAATAACACTGCTAATTGAATTAGTATTTTAAATAATGATTGAAAATAGATGTGCATAATTTTTTTTTATTATCTTCTTTTCCCCCTTCATTTTTTCCGATTTCTTTTCTTCTCCCATCCCACTGTTAGTCGTTATGCCAATTCCCAACCCCCTTCCTGGTTGTTGCGCACCCCCCCCCTACTGTTGGTCCGAGAGGCCGGAGACTGTCACATGCTTTCCTCCGACGCATGTGCAGCCAGCCGGCAGCCAACCTGGCAGCGCAGGAGAGTGGGAGAGTGTAACGTGTGGAAGGTCGCACTACCTCTCTCCAGATCCTACCCTCGCTGTGCAGGCGCCCCGACCGAACTGTAGGGGTCGCTGTCCACAACGCCCAGGACCCACCCAAGGCTTCCCTCCCCCTAACTCAGCCAAACGAGTTAGTATAGCGATCAGCCCAAGCCAAGGCAATGCTGACTCTCCGGGAGTCGAGACCGCAGCCTCTTGCATTGGTGACGAGCACAATCTCGGCTACGCCACCTGACCGCCGGTGCATTCATTTTTAACGGTGTGTAAAACTGCTGCAGTTGTGCTGTTGGTCGCTGTTCAGAACATTGTGACTTGGATGGTCTTCCAAAAAAATAGGGAGGTGGAATGTTTTTCTCCATTATTTATTGGTCCATTTCACATCAATCAAAGTTTTCTAGTGCCTAGGAAGGCCAATTAGCAACCACAAACATAAACCTCAACCATCAGCTCAAATGACTGCCACTAAGAACCTCCTTCTCAGACGTTTCTGAGTCAATTAGCTCCTCAAGTTGTGTTCTGGGCCGAAGTACCATAACATAACAATGAAGCTCATATGCAGCATAATAAGTGTGCTCTGTGTGCCTACAGGTTTATAATGCCGCCATTATAAAATAAAATATTAAATAGAATGCGAGAATGACAAAAAGATACCAACGAGGTTATATACAGACAAATGAGAGGGAAGAATGTAAGGTAACATCTGTGGATAACCTGAAGGGGTAATAAAATAACAATAACATTATGTTTCATGATGATGCTGTGTGTGTGCGCGTGCGTGTGCGCGTGTTTAGCTCTCACCGTTATATAGAAGGTATAACAGTCAGGGATCTCATTGTTGATGATGGTCTGAATATTGATGGCTTTCAGTTGAAACTGTATAGTCACATTTATAAGCCTAGCAAAAAGAAAGTTAAGAGACTTTAAGAGAGAGAGAGAGAGAGAGAGACAACATAGGTACAACACACCATTCTTCCGTGTTTCCATGGCAGACCAAACAGAGAATTTACATTCCTAAATAATGTGAGTCAGTATGTGTAGTAGTGTTGAAATGCTATGTTGTAGGCCAGTCACAGTAAATTCCATCACTTTCAAATCAGTCAGAGCGAGGCGACATGAACTGTTAAGATACTCTGATCTTGGATGATAAGACGTGACAAAGGATTAAGAAGTATGTTGAGAGGCTGTGAACTCGTTTGTTTGCGTTTGTGTGTGTGTGCTTGCATGTTCTGTGTGTGTGCGCTCGCGTGTGTGTGTATGCAGAAGAGATAAGCCCGGAGTCATTTGTTGCAGAGATCATCTCCAAAACAGAGAGCAAACAAAGGTGGGCTGGAGCCAGGTGAGCTTACTTGTGGAACTTGAGGGTGAAGTTCTTATAGCTGCTCATGAAAACTGGGGGGTCAGACATAGGGGTCACTCCTACACAGTCTGGAGACGGGAGAGAGGGACAGAGACAAGAGGATGTTATGACAGTGACTGGTATAAAGTAACTATAAACTTCAAAATTTGCATCGTCATTGTGACAAGAAGCCAGCAATCAGGAAAAAGTACATGATATAGAAATATCATGGGGAAAGGAATTTCAACAGCAGGGTTTCCCCCACTGTTTATTATGGTTCCTCTTTAGTCAGTCATATTTGACTCAGACATATGAAGGACAATCTGCGGTCACGGTATCAGTACGTGAGAGACAACAACAAGTGTGGGTATGTCTCTGTGTGGGTGTGTAGTTTTCTAGTGTTTCAACGAGCAAACCACAAACATAAACCTCAACCATCAGCTGAAAGAACTGCCACTAAGAACCTCCTTCTCAGACATTTCTGAGTCAATCGGCTCAAGATGCAGGACACAACATCAGCACACTAAGGTACACAGGCATTGAAACGGTAGAGAGACCAGCCAGAGGAGGAGACCATGGCAAACTACTCTTGCAGAGAGAAACCTACCATATACACACCCTTCAGACTATGGCCCCTCTTGGACTTAATTAAGAGTTTGATATCAAACCCTTCCTGTAAACACACACATTCTGTCTCTGGTTCCGTTTTTAAGTTTTATCATTATATTTTTCTCAATTTTACATGTGAAAGTGTGATACATCTAACTACTACTGTTATTGAAACTATGTATGTTCTAACATTTAAGCTGTAAAATGTTTTTTGCTCATTTGTAGCCTATAGGATAATTGATTCAAACTTTGACCTGGTTCATCCCCTATGTATATATACCCCACCCCTTTCACATGTTGGTGACACTTGACAAAGGCCACAGGCCGAAACGTTGTGTTTAATTGAATTCAATTTGGGAACACTACAGACTGTGTGCTGACTTCTTTTTGCAACTTTACAGATCTATTTTTGAGTCAAGCACCCGTGACTATACTTTGGATGTGCGTGAGTCTTATCTACTATGATTACCTGTGATGACACGAGGGTCTATGTTGAATGTATCATTGGCTGGGTCTATGCGTCCTCTCTTGTAGTACTGTTGGCAGAGGGAGAGGGCACTGCCGTTCACTCCGACTCCGTAGACATACGCATACCGCCCCACCGTGGTCACTGGTAATGCCAGATACTGACGTGCAAAGGAGGGAACAAGGGAGAATAGGGATTAGGATCCATTTTGATCCAGCTGAAAGTTCTCAGTGAAAGTGCCTCACATCCATCCAAATAACCTGCATATGTAGAATCGGTATGGACCAAATGAGAATACTGGTAAACAAAGGCCTTGGCAATACTTCCGGGTGGATAACTCCAAATGTGTAACTATTACATGAAATGTAACTGTTACATGTAGCTGTAACTAATAGGGGTGAGGGAAAAAATCGATACGTAGTAGTATCGCGATACTTTGCGTGGCGATACTGTATCGATACAGGGACGGCAAGTATCGATATTTAATTATTAATCATTTTTATTTTATTTTATTATTATAATTTCTTTTGTATAAGGAAGTTGCATTGTTCATTTCAATACCTGTAATAGTACAGTAGTCCACACACACATGGAATATGACTGTAATACAAACAGTTCAGTTTGTCAGGTACATGCAACACAGATTACAGTGTTTACATCTGTCTGCTTGAGAAAATACCATGTTCTGCAATAAAAATTATTGAAGTGAGATGAACAGACTGAACTTTATTTTATTAGATAAAACATGTTGACAGTTTTACTTTGCAGTTGACAAAAGGTAATAAGATAAATTTGAGCAAGAAAAAGAAAAAGAAATCGCAATATTTTCAGCATATCGCGATATATTTAGTATCGCGATAGTATCGTATTGTGACGCAAGTATCGCGATAGTATCGTATCGTGAGGTCTCTGGCGATTCCCACCGCTAGTAACTAACATGAAATGTCCAAAACAGTGCCATGAGTGGTGGTGATGCTTAATTTAAGCACAACAATGAATTAGCCCATCATCGTCATCGATAACAGCTTCAGATTAAACCAGTTGTACAGAAGCCAAACCTGTAAATCACTAACAAATGTATTATATTTTAGCTGTCGCACAATATCGGTAAAGTTCTCTAGATCCAACACCTTGGTCACGAGGTGGGCAATGCAACACAGTGGCTCTGGAGTTATAAGACCCACAAGGGCTGCATGTGTGTCATCGCCATGATGACGTCAAGCTAATTTGTCCTATTAGCACTGTAATAAAGTGAGATGGTTAAGAAAAGGTTTTAAGCCTCAGCAGAGGTCTACACTCTACTGACCAGTTTTCTTCATTTGACGAATAGCTTCAACAAGCTGCACCTGGAAAAGACTCAACTTACCTGGTCCACGGCATAGAAGATGTGGTCATAGACCTCGCTCTGCGTGTAGACGGAGAAGTCCTCCGAGCCCTCGTCATAGTCCTTGAGGAAGAGGTGTTTGAAAGTCATGGTGTTTTCCTCCTTGAAGGTCACTACCACCTGGTTACTCAGGCCAAACAACACCAACTGGAGGCGGGAAGGGAGGAGAAGAGGAGAGACCAGAGTGACCGATAGCGTGGGGTGGGGATGATGGGGTGGAGAGCAAGAGAGAGACAGTCAATAAAAACACTTTTGCATAATTAATCTCATCCCAAGGCAGTATGTTCAATGGACCAGTATAAATCTGCAGGGTTACATTTGAAGGATAATACCAGTGTTTCTTTTCCCTTCTCTGCCAATTGTCTAGGCTGTTCCCTCTCATCTACATTATTCCTGGTGGTGTCTGTCTAGGCTGTTCCCTCTCATCTACATTATTCCAGGTGGTGTCTGTCTAGGCTGTTCCCTCTCATCTACATTATTCCTGGTGGTGTCTGTCTAGGCTGTTCCCTCTCATCTACATTATTCCTGGTGGTGTCTGTCTAGGCTGCCTCGTCTCATCTACATTATTCCAGGTGGTGTAGGTCTAGGGCAGGGGTGGCCAACCAGTCAGAGACTAAGAGCCACAAAAATGACTGTGGTACCACAAAGAGCCACACCATATATACCAGCGTTTCTCAACCTTTTTTTCAGTCACGGCACCCTTTATGTGTTTATACAGTAGGTCCAGGGATTAAAGCAAAAAAAAAATCTCCTGACTGATTTAATAGCGTTAGCGTTAAGGGAACTAGATCATTTTGAACATCTTTTCTATTGCCAGTTTGCATTTACGTAATATCAATGCGGTTTTCAATTCATTAAATGAAACTGATTGCAAGGGTTGACTGACTTTGTCATACAAATAAACAAATCTACATACTGTAACCTTTCAGTATTGTGTATACCGTAGTTCAAATTATGTATGGTCTATAGTTCAAATTCAGTATTGTGTATAGTTCAAATTCAGTATTGTGTATAATTCAAATTCAGTATTGTGTATAGTTCAAATTATGTATCGTCTATAGTTCAAATTATGTATCGTCTATAGTTCAAATTATGTATAGTTCAAATTATGCAGGGCTCGAAATAATTTTTTTTACTTGGTAGCACTGGTGCTCCCAACTTCAAAAAGTTGGGAGCACCAGCAAAAATGTAGGAGCACCCACCTAAATGTAAGGAGCACCAACAATATATATGTAATATATTTTTTTGTATTGATAAAAAAACGACAATATAACAGTAATGTAATGCAGTAAAACAGTGAAAGTAGCCTTAAACTATAGTATAGTGTAGACCTAGTAGTGTAGCCTATAGTGTAACTAGGCATGTGCCGGTATGACATTTTGAGGGTACAATAACCTTGGGCAAAAATACCACGGTTTCATGGTATTCGGTACATAAAAAAATCCCCCATTGAACAAAACGTATTACAGTGCACAATAAGCTTTTCTGTAAGTGTTATTTATGAATGTGTGAAGACTGTCTGTATTACACACAGAGGGAACTGTCTGACCACTTTAAAACTAAGTACAGAATATAAAATACTTCCAAATAAACTTTCATGATTATGAATATGTAGGCTACATGTCAAAAGGGCATTTTGCTAATGTCATCTACTTGCAAAGATGTGTTATAATATAGCCTAGTACTATTCTTACTATATTAAACTTTGGATTCATCTTTTGTGGTGGCTCAACATTATTCACACACGGAACTGTGTGTTGGGGATAATGGTTCCGCACGGACCATATTGTTTGTTACATTGCTGTCTGCAAACTCGCTCAGAGTGTCAACAGAGTGTTGATGTTGAGTTGATGTTAGCTGCTAGCTGGCTCCCCGAATGCACAACAGCCAGGCAGCCAACCGTACAAAATACAGTCTCAGCCAATCACATCGATTTGTACAGTTAGTTAGCTCCACTCCATTGCGAATTAAAAGTTAGCCAGCCAGGACAGCCCGTATTAGCAAGCTACAGTTGCTAGGTAGCTAACGTTAGCCACCCGAAGATCGGTAGCTAGCTAACGTTAGCCACAGCTTCAAAAACGAATTTAAAGGTGACATGTACTATAAATGTCATTTTTCAGTCTCTAGCATTGTATTATAGTAATAGGAGTTTGTATCAATGTGTTTTAGTGTCTAAATACCATATTGGCGGATTGCTTTGATTCAGCTCAGCCCCTTTCCTCCTCCAGTAAATCAGGCCATTTTGATTTGAACGGCTGATATACGTCATACGGCCGCTGGGTGATGCGATTGGCTCTGTGGTTGGAGCTAATGCCCGCCCCCATTCTACCTAGACTAGACAGCGAGTGTGGAAGCCACTTCCTCAATGCTGCGAGGCGGAGTGGGGCCCGTGCGCTCTGGAGGGAGAGAGGGAGAGAGAGATGGAGAGAGAGGGGGCACTTGGGGGGGGGGGACACACACACACACACACCTGCTGCGCGGCACACAGGAGTGTGTGCACTGCAGAGGTGTCGGGTTTCGCTCTGGAAGAAGCTCTCTCTCTCTCTCCCACCCCCCCCTCTCTCTCCCTCCCACCCGCCCCCCCTCTCTCTCTCTCTCTCTCTCTCCCTCCGACTCTCAGAGTATGTGCAAAGGTGTCGGGTTTCGCTCTGGAAGAAGCTCTCTCTCTCTCTCCCACCCCCCCCCCTCTCTCTCTCTCTCTCTCTCTCTCTCTCCCACCCCCCCTATCTCTCTCTCTCTCTCTGTCCAAGCATGGCTTTGTCAGTATTCCAATGTACCCAACCCCCCCCCCCCACCTCCAATGTACAGCCCCACCCAACCCCACCCCACCTACCCAACCTCCTCCAATGTACAGTTTCTATGTCAAATGTATGTCAGTATTCCAATGTACAGTACTGTCTATCTGTATGTCGTGTGTGTCATATGATGAATTGAAAATGGGGGACCCTGATGGAAACAAGACGAAAGTCTTTCTCAGGTATGCATCCTCTTAACAATTGTATGTATTGAGCTGTACTGTACTATACCCATTCTGCAATCTGTTAATAAACTTTTCAATCAATCAATCAATCTACCAGTAGCAGACTGTGTGGGCTGACTGTCACTCAAAGTGCTTATGGGCGGAGCCAGGCCACAACAGCCTGAAATCTTGAAGCTGGAAAATGATGGTTTTGAGTACTTGATTAGAAATATAAAACAATGAATTTTTTTGAAAAAACCTTACAGATGTCTTCAATAGACTAACAGGAATTGTGTGAAGTTGCCCAAATAGTGCTAGGAATAGCAGTACATAGCCCCTTTAAATTATGTTATGGGCTATCAGCTAGCCAGCTAGATAACGTTAGACAACGCCTCGTGTAGTAAACTAAAGTGAATAGTTTACTGGGCCATTGTTTAATGCTTCAGTGGTGTTAAAAGAGGACCTGCACGCTTGCTATCTTCGGTGCAAATGATACGGGTCTGTGACAAGACGGGTCTGTGAGGGGGAGGGCACTGCGAGCAGCGTGTGTGTGCGTCAAGCTCACGTTTGATTGGTTAGAATGGTCAAAATGCCCTTTTTCATATTATACCAGGACCAGGTAGCCAATTCCGTCAGACTCCAAATCAAATTGACAGAAAAAAAGAAAAAAAATACTGAAATCCGTCTGGAGACGGAACGCTTTAATGCATGCATATATGTCCCTAGAATCAGGAACATGCAAATGAACCATTTTAAAAAAAAAAGTCTGTAAATGTTTATTCTATGTCTTATGGAATGAATGACAAAACAGAATATTTTAATGGAGGGAGGAGCCACACATTGGCGGGCAAAGAGCCACATGCGGCTTGCGAGCCGCGGGTTGGCCACCCCTGGTCTAGGGCTAGGCCGTCTCCTCTCATCTACATTATTCCTGTTGGTATCTGTCTAGGCTGCCTCCTCTCATCTACATTATTCCAGGTGGTATCTGTATATAGACTGTCCCCTCTCATCTACATTATTCCAGGTGGTGTCGGTCTAGACCAGGGGTAGGCAACCCTAGGCACGCGTGCCCGCATAGGCACGCAGGGGCATTTTCATTGGCACAGGGGGCAGCATAAAAAACTAAAATAAAAAAAATACTTTATTTTTTTATTTATTTTTATTTGCTTTGCAATATTATAGTGAAATATTTTGCACTGTTGTCGCATTTATCTTGTTGAAATCCTCCCACAGGTTCTTTTTTGTAAGTCGACTGTTTTGCACACCCCTATGTTATACAGCTGTTCCCATGGTGCTCAGCTGTCAGCAGTCAGCTGGCCTCCTGCGCAGTTCCCAGGTAATCACACAGTGCTGCGGTTGCATTCTGTATGTGCCGTCTTTCATGATGGCAACCCCCGCTAAGAAAGTTAAAGCAAAGGAAATTCGGGCATTCCAGCCCTCGTGGACAGACGACTACGGGTTTGTGTGTCAGAAGGACCGTGCTGTGTGTACTTTGTTTATAAAATGTAGTTTGCAGAACGTCAAGTGTGAAACGCCATTTTGAGACGAAGCATCAAAAAAGTGAAGGCAGAATCGATTAAACATGCCGTGGCCAGGTATGGAAAGCAAGCCAGCACCCTCAAAGTGTTCACGACTGCTAAAAACCACGCAACTGAAGCAAGCTATCGCATTGCTCATTGCATTGCGAAATGTGGAAAGCCATTCACTGATGGCGAGTATATCAAGGAGGCTTTTCTCTGTAGCTCAGATGTTTTGTTTGAAGGCTTGCCAAACAAAGAGACAATCAAATCAAGGATAAAAGATATCCCCATGTCAGCTTGAAGTGTCGAGCGACGCATCAACGGAATGTCCGAAAATATCAGAGAACAGCAAACCGCTGGATTAAAAGATGCTCCGGTGTGCAGCTTAAAGTGACCAACTACAGCCCCCAGATAACGGAGCTCAGTAAAGCAAAACTGTTTGTCTGCATTGCACCCCCGCCCCAACTCAGATTTAGGGTTGATACAACCATCTTAATAATATTGTTAATAATAACAATAATGATGTAATAATGTAAATATTATCATTACAAATACCTGATGAGAAAAAAAAATTACGATGCATGGAATATTGTTGATATGGCATAGGCACACTAGTTACAACTATATTTCAAACTGGCACTTCATGTCAAAAAGGTTGCTGACCCCTGGTCTAGACTGCTCCCTGTCATCTACATTATTCCTGGTGGTGTAGGTCTAGGCTGTCCCCTCTCATCTACATTATTCCTGTTGGTATCTGCAGGGATGCGTTCTTCATGGGACGGGGTTGCACTCCGTGCACCCAAAGATTCGAGCAGAAGCGCGTGCACGCACATGCACGGATCTGCGCTCGAATGCGCGTGCACTCAAGAACGCGCTGCACTCGACTCTGCGTCGTGTTTACCTGCCTGCCGGCGCTACCTTGCATTATCATAAAAATAGCTGCTCGTTAGGCCGGTGTCTACTACTGTCTTCAACTATGTCCGTTTGTTTTGTGAGACATGAGAGACTAATTGCCTCTAGGGATGGAATGCACCCATTTCATGGCAATCACATTTACAGGTGTAAACGGTGCTCTGCCTCACTGCCTGAATCAGACCATTGTTCACACCAAACCTACATTATTCCTGGTGGTATCTGTCTAGGCTGCCTCCTCTCAGCTACATTATTCCTGTTGGTATCTGTCTAGGCTGTCTCCTCTCATCTACATTATTCCTGGTGGTGTCTGTCAGCATCGTTGGATATATCAGGGTTAGTTTTCATACCCACAGAATCCATTTGCTGCTCATTCTTATATAGTATGAAAAACTATTTCCACACACTTGAAAATTGTCAGAGCTCGATAATTCATCACAGTAAACACAAAGTCTTAATTTAATTTGGTCAAAGTTCCTCTCTATTTTATCGTCCGAGTGTTGTGCTTTTCATATCAGAGTGTGCATTCAGAGACCTCTCATTGAACCAATTTATTCATGTATTGCTTTGAAGGCCTACCCTGGCCTATTGCTGGCATTCTTTGTGATTACGTTACACTGTGCTGTCAATTGCCTAACACCCACAGGAAGAAATGGAGGTCTACACCAGGAAATAAACCCTCAAAAACATGTTGGCCTACAAACTTTATTGTCACATCCATGTCTTCCTATTTGGGGGATCTTTATTAGAAGGGCCAACAGTTCATTCCAAGCTAGGTTTGACACTTAAGTTTGTATTCAAGATAAAAATTTGTAGATGTTTAAAAATCTAATTAGCACTGGCACGTGACCCGCGACTATGATGGTCTAGCTGAACGAGAGCTCCGCAAACATTCCCCGAATAAGGTAAAATAGACAGGTTAAACTCGCTGAAAACCGAACAAAGTAAAGTATAAAGTCGATTAACATTGAAAGCACGAGAGATTCGCCGCTGAAACAACCGAAATCTAAACGCAAACAAACAGACACGGAAGAACAGGTGGGAATCGCTAGCAGCGGGGAGAGGGCTAGGGGTGGAGGGGAGAAGGGCAGTCTTGGGATGCACTTACTGTAGATATGGAAGGGATACTATTGGAAACTCAAACTCAAAGGGGAATCATAAGATTATGGAATAATGGTTAATCTCACACTGGTCAGCTACAATGTTAGGGGGTTGAATAAGAGAATTAAAGGGATGAAATGCATGGATTTATTATGCAGGAAAAAATGCACATGTGGCATTTATCCAGGAAACACACCTGCGGGAGAAAGATGTCCCCCTGCTTCAAAACAGAATGTATAAGGTAGCGGTATCATCATGTGGAAGTTCTAGTTCTAGAGGCACAGTGATCATGATCAAAAGGAACTCAGCATTGGTAATAGAAAAGTGTAGTGGGAACTCATCTGGGCGAATAGCATACTTGTGCGCATCCATTTATGGGAAGAAAGTGGCCTTCATCTCAATCTATGCACCAACGATCTTTGACAAAAATGTTTACCCTGTACATGTCAATGTACAGTTTCTACGTCAAATGTATATACTCTCTTTTCTGGACTCTTTTTGTATCACAAACAATACTGTATTTGCAAATCTGGTATGTCATAAATGTATAGATGTAGCAGTACTGTCTATCTGTATGTCGTGCGTGTCATATATGTTAAGATTAATTGAAAATGGCGGACCCTGATGTAAACAAGACGAAAGTCTTTCTCTGGTCTGCATCCCCTTAACAATTGTATGTATTGAGCTGTACTGTACTGTCTGTACCCATTCTGCAATCTGTTAATAAAGTTTTCAATCAACTCACAAAATAATTACTAGCATTAATAGATTATGAATTGATCATCGGTGGGGATATGAACGCGGTGTGTGACATTAGGTTGGACAGATCTAACACATCTGCAGCACCCGGCCAAATAGCAGCATCTAAGGCTCTGAACAACATGTTAGTTATTTCAACAATCAACACTCATACAGGATCAAACATTTATCACTAAATTTAGAAAGGAATTTCCAGAATTTTTAGAACACAACGAGGGGTCAGTGGAAGATGCTAGATTCACCTGGCTGGCAAGTAAAGGGTTTATTAGGGGCTTCACTTCATCATACGCCGCCCACCTTAAGAAGGACCGTAACATCAGAATAGATACACTGGAGGAATCGTGTAGGTCAATGGAAAAACAATTGGAAAGCAAATACTCTGAGTCAGTCTATAGTAAACAAAGTGTTGAAATCAGAACTCAACGATCTTTTAAGAAGACGGGCAGAGTTCATCATGCATAGGGAAAGACAGAATTATTATTTTAATGGGAGTAAACCCAGTAGATTATTAGCTTCGAAACTAAAACAGACAGAATCAAGAGCTGTGATAGACATGATAAAATCAGATGTTAACGGTCTGGTCTCGCACCCAAAGGAGATTAATGAAATATTTCATTCCTTTTACAAAAATCTATATAAATCAACGATAAACTTCGACCCTAGTAGATGTAGCAACTTCTTAGACAATTTAAATCGGTTGGTGTACAGTGTGACAGGGGTATTATTATTTGAAGTTATTATTATATACAAAAAGAAAGGAGATTGACTGTTTGTATGTCAACTTGCAAATAAAAAATGTATACTTTTTTAAATCTAATTAGCAGTATGTACGGCATGCACTGCAAAATGAAAAAGGGAAAATGGAAACTAGACCTAGTAAATGAGCTATAACTCTAAAAGACACTTTTTGACCACCTTCTCATTTGAGAGATTTACTGCTTGACTATCTCCTTTGCATGTCTCTGATCTTCATGTTTCCATAGAAAATGTCTCGACAGTTGAGTTTACTTATTGTGAGCTGTGATGAGAGCATTACTAACAGACATTGGGCCTCATGCATGAAGCGATATAAGAACATATTTCGTTCTTAACTAGCATTTCCTCTTACTTTGTTCTTACCTGGGATTCAGCAAAGTTTTCTTATTGTTGCTTTTTTCTCAGGCAAGAACAAATTATAAGAGTGGTCGAGAGCACTCTTTTTTTTTTTAACTTTGACCAGTCAGCTGGTTCTTTTAGCGTTTATCGCTTTTTTCTGGTCAAGCATGACCGACAGAAACAGGTTGAAAAATACGAAAATACGGCGAGTCCGGGAGTCGAACTCGTGTACCCCAGATCCGTGACGCGCACGGTTGTCCCCGACGCCGAAATAGCGTCCGAGGTACGCGGTGAGCTACTGGAGCTCCCCTTCGAGAGCACTCTTACCGAAATAAGAAATTCTTACCCAGATGAGAAACATTTAAAAAAGCCTACCATTCATAATAATACATACGATTTATATAGCGCTTTTCCTAATTCTCAAAGACACTTTACAAAACAAACAATATAATACAATACAGTTTTAGTAGATAAAATAAAAAAATATATATAAAATGGTGAGAGGAAGGAGTTCATGGGTTGAAAGCAAACCACTGGTCAATTGCCCCCAAATACAGTACCCCCAAATACGACTTTATAAACCCATGCAGAACTTTTCAATAATAATAATAATTAGGGGTGCTCCAGTAGCACACCATGTACCGCGCTGCGTCGTGGAATACCGTGCTGCGTCACGGATCTGGTTGACTCCGAGTTCGATTCCCGGACCCGCCGTCATTTGCCGAATGTCTTCCCCTGCTCTCTCTCCCGTTTCACCCTACATCTGTCGGTCATGCTTGACCAGAAAAGCGATAAACGCTAAAAAATGAAGTTTAAAAAAATATATATATATATTATTATTATTATTAAATGGATTATATATATAATATATATATTTTTTGAAACTTAAATTTGTATTGAACATTTATGGACAAACAACACAACATATACAATAACATCAACAACACTATTAAACAGACATAAATAATAAAGAAAAAATGTAATACCCAAAAGACGAAAAATAAAAAATACTGACTTAAGCAAATATTCACATACATAAATAATGAAGTGGAAAAAACATAAAACAATTGTCATATCTTAAACAAAAATAAAATTTGAAAACATTAAGTGTGTGACATGGGTTCAGAGACCCTCTTTGAACCTCTTTCCTCCTTTACCCTCCGCCCTCTTGTGATGTATTTGGTTCTTCCTCTGTGATGTCGTTTTCGTTCCCCTTGTAATCCTCCCACTTTCCCCATCTTTCTCCAAATTTCTCTTCCTGTAACCTCAGCATGTGTGTTATCCTCTCCATATCCTGTATCTCTTCCACTATTCCTACCCATTGTGCTATTGTCGGTGGGTCTTCTTTGGACCACAGTCTTGTTATTGCTTTTCTGGCCGCTATCAACATTATCTTTATTAAATATTTGTCCCCCCCTTGTATTCCCTCGTGTGTCAGGTCTCCTAAGTAAAGCACCAGTCCTGTTTGTGGTAACCCGTATCCTAATATTCTGATCATTGCCTCCCCTATCTCCTCCCAATACCCCTTCAGCTTCTGACATCCCCAGAATATGTGCGTGTGATTTGCCCCCTCCTTCCCACACATCCTCCAGCATGCTCTTTGTGTTGGTGCATATTTTCCCTTCAGCTCTGGGGTTATAAAGAATCTGATTATGTTTTTCCATCCAAACTCTTTCCATATCCTCGATCCTGTTGTTGAATGTTGCACCTCGCATATGTTCCCCCATTCCTTCCCTGTTATTTCTATCTCTAGTTCTCTCTCCCATTTCTCCCTTATGTAATCGGTCGTGTGTCCCTTGCTGTTCATTATAGCCCGGTATATTGCTGATATTACTCTTCCTTGCCCCCCTTCGTATGCCCATACTATCATCTTGATTATTCCATTCTGTTCTTCGTCTTTGGCCCCCCTTATTTCTTTGTTGTAGTAGTCTCTAACCTGTAGATATCTGAAGTGGTCCCTGTTTTCTAGTCCAAATTTCTCCTTTAATTTTTGTAGTGTCTGCATTTACCCCTTCTCTATCATTTTGCATATCGCTGTTGCCCCCCCCTCTCCCACCTTCTGAATCCATGGTCTAACCTCCCTGGTTTGAATCTCTTGTCATGTGCTACCCATCTCAGAACCCCTGACTGCTTCTCCAATTTGTGTGTTTTTACTACTCTGTTCCATATGGTCAAGGTGCATTTGGTGATTGGATCTAATAGTCCCTCTTTTTCTTTAAATAGTTCCCTATCTCCCACCAGAGCTTGTACCTTGTATCCCTCCCCTTCTTTTTCAATGTCTTTCCATCTTGCCTCATATCTGTCATTACACCAGCACGTCACTGCTCTCAGTTGTGCTGCATAGTAATAATCTTGTAGGCTGGGTACTGCCATCCCTCCCTCTTCCTTTGGTAGTTGTAGTGTTTTATATCTGACCCGTGGTCTTCTCCCCGCCCATATGAACCTCGATATCAGTCTGTCCCACTCCCTGAATTGATTCTGTGGTATTTGTATCGGTAGTGACTGGAATAGGTACAGTAACCTTGATAGTATGTTCATTTTAATGACCTCTATTCTTGAATTGAAGTCCAAGGGCATTACTGTCCATCTCTCTAAGTCTCTCTTGATGTTCTGATTTATCTGTGTATAGTTCGCCTCAAACAGTTTCCCCACCCCTCTCGTGATGTTCACCCCTAAGTATTTAATCTTGTCCATGTCCCATCTTATCCCGTACTGTTCCCTAATTTCCGTCGTTGGGGTATAGTTCCATGCTAAGGTCTGTGTCTTTGTCACGTTTAGTTTGTATCCTGAGTAGTGGCCATATTCCTTCAGTAGATCCATCAGTGCCGGGAAGCTCTTGTCTGGTTGCCTCATGTATACTATCACGTCGTCCGCAAATAGGCCTAGTTTATATTCCGTTCCCTTTATCCTTACTCCCTTAATGTCCTCGGTCTGTCTGATCAGTTGTGCCAGTGGTTCTATGAAAACGGCGAAGAGCGTTGGTGAGAGACAACATCCCTGTCTGGTAGCCCTCTCTAATCTGATTCTATCCGTCAGGCTGCCATTCACCTTAACCCTCGCTGTCGGTTCTTGATATAGCGCCTTGATCATCTTCATCGCCCTCCCGTTCAGTCCGAACCTCATCAATGTTTTATATAAAAATGTCCAGCTCACACTGTCGAAAGCTTTTTCTGCATCTAGGCTAAGCAGTACCGCGCTACCACCTTGTTTTTGTATCTCCTCTACTATTTGTAAAGTCTTTCTCACGTTGTCCTGTGTCTGTCTCCCTTTAATAAATCCAGTTTGATCTTCATCTATAATGTCTGGCATAAACGTCTCAAATCTCTTTGATATTATCGATGTATACATCTTGTAATCCACGTTGAGTATGGACACAGGTCTGAAACTACTACATAATTCTCTATCCTTCCCTTCCTTCGGTATCGTGGTGATTATGGCTTCCTTCCACGAGGGGGGCATTTTGCCCTCTTCCATCGTGTGTCTGAACGCCGCCCCTAACATGGGTGCTAATTCCGTTCTAAATGTCTTTCCGTAATTATTTTATTTAATTCTTCATTCTGTTCTTTCCCTATCGATGGTAACTCTAGCTTCTCCAGATATGCTTCTATTTCCTCTTCTCCCGCTGCTTTTGGCTGTGTGTATAGTTTCTCATAGTATTCTCTAAATGTCCTCTCTATTTCAGCTGGGTCTCTCAATATTTCATTAGTCTTTGTATCCCTTATTGTGTGTATCGTGTTCAACTTCTGTTGCGTCCTAATTCTCCTAGCCAACAGTCTGGTCGCTTTTGGTCCCCCTTCATAGTACGTTTGTTTCATGAACCTCGCTTTCTTTTCTATTTCCGTCAATAATTCACTATTTATCCTGGCCTTTACTTCTTTGATTTCTCCGAGCGTTTCCTGTTCTTTTGATATCTGGTGTCTCCCCTCTAGCTTCTTCAGCTTCCCTATCAGATTGTGATATGTCTCCGTTCTGGCCTTCTTCAGCATTGCTGTCTTCTCCATCAATTTCCCCCTTATCACCACCTTCAGTGTGTCCCATAGAATGTTCGGATCCCATTTCCGTCATCTGAATATTCATATATCTACTGATCTGTGCCCGTCCTTTTCTAGTACTCGTGGTGTCTAGGTCGTGATTCAGTACTACATTAAAATCTCCCGCGCATATCAATATCCCTTCTAGTTCCATCACTATCATATCAAAAATGGTCTCATATAAATCCCTCTCACTCTCTGGGGGTGCATAAACATTCACTAACGTAATAATTTGACCCTCCATTTTTCCCTTCACCAGAACAAACCTTCCCTCCTTGTCTCTTACTTCCTTGATCAATTCAAATTTGACTGTTTTTGATTAACGTGATTACTCCTCTCCTCAGGTTCCGTTTAAAGGAACTATAGTATGCATTTTCATATCCAAATCTCTTCAGTTTCTCATGATCCTGTGCTACCAAATGTGTCTCCTGCAGAAAAATCACTTCCATCTCACTTTTTTTACACTTCAACATCACTTTGCCCCTCTTTATCGTATTATTCATTCCATTAACGTTTAACGACATCATTTTTATACCTTTAACCATTGTCATCTTTCTTCTTCTTTCGTCTGTCAGTCCCCCCTGTTGTGAAGGGCCAGATTACACTGAATATATATATTTATTTATATATATATATTTAATTGTATTTGTATATTCTCTAATATTCCCTGATATCCCTTGTATATTCCTTGTACAATATGCATTGAATATCCATTCTAGCCTACTGAACATCCCATAATAGTCTCCATTCTACTATTGGTCGAGACCTTGGTGCCAGGCTGCCATACCCCCCAGACCCAGTTCAAACGTACCGCTCAACATGTACGAACAAGTCCTAGTTCCGCGTAGGAATCTGGCTACCGCACCATTAATGGTACTATTTGTTCATAGTGCGTATATATACTGCGCTACTAAAGTAGGACTTCCCTTTTAGTCCAGTTTCTTACCCTCCAATAGAGTGACAGACGTAAAGCCTCCCCGCGACGCCACGTGTGGGAGTAAGGCCAAGTTCGGCCTACAATCGGTATTGAGACATTGTGTATATTAATATTTGAATAGTCATATTTGGCACTATATCGTCGAGTTGGACGTAGTCTATTAAGCTAATAATAGTCTATTCATATGTAGTGCTTCGTGCGGTGAGAATACTATCGTAGTCAGTACCCCCATCGTTTCGGGTAGAACTGGCTGCTTATCCAGGGTGGCCGACCCCATGTGAGGCTGCACCCGAGGAGCCCCAGAGCCGACGAGCGAGTGGACCTGCATACCGGATTATTCTACCGACGACAGCCCGCCTTCCCAGGCACGGATTATGCTTTGTATACAGTGATTATTCTATGGATAAAGACCAACACTGCCGTGTGTTGGAAACCCCCCCCCCGGAGAGGACGACAGGTGAGGAGACGCTCTACACGACGAGGTCGCTTCACGTCTCTCCATCGTGGACCGGAGGAAGCCGGCCCACAGAGAGTCCAACTGCTTTCATCTGTGGATCGAGGATCGCTGAGGCACCGAGCCGCACAACCGTGGGTTCTCCCAGGATACCCTCGGCCAGACGGATACAGCCAGACTCTACCCCCCCCCCCCCCTTCTCCAGTTGTCTTACAAGCGACCGGAATCCCCCCCTAGTGTATCCAGTTCTATAATCATTAAAGTATCATTGCTATTATTCCTTAAATATTCCAGGTTGTATATTTACCGCCTGCGCCACCAGAGATTGGACGTTCTCTATTGATATACCAACGAATACTCATTTGCCATAAAAGTGCATCCTATTTCAAATCATAAATGTAATTAAGTGATTGCTCTACATACCTTTTGCTATGTATTAATTATTATTAAACGCAGACTTTCGACTTGGTACATTTGTGTTGGATCGTTTCATCTACGTGGGAGTGTTTACCATAATTATTTATGCCTAGTACTGGGTGGCCAGAGTCTAAAGTACAAGAGGTAGTGGTAGTAAGTATCATATCTAACAATACAGTCAGGGAATTGTACCCCTCAGTTACACCCCCCATGTCACATTCATTCCCCCCTCCGGTTGTAGCCTCCGCTCTCTTCACCGAATACATATAATGATTAACATAAATAAAAAACATAAACTTTACATAAAGTGCTCCCAAGGCGTTCGGGGGGTCCCTGTGTCCCCCCCTGTCCCCTGCTGGTGGGTGAGGAGTAATTGCTCTCCTAGTGAGAGGCCTCCTCCTGACGGCTTGGGGGTTTGAAACCTTTACCCCCAACCGCTCGTCATATTTGTCCAGCCTTCTTACCGTTTTTATTGCTGTCGAGCTCCTGGTCAAAAGCGCTCTGTCCTTCATTGTGATCAAAGACCCCCATTTCCTAGGTCCCTCTCAATGTGGCTCATATGTTCCAATGTCCCTCCTTCCTCCCAAACCTGTGTGTGGTGTCTTCTGTGTACCCCTTTTTACTTTCTTTTCCTCCCCTCTATTTTCTATGTGATGTCCATTTATCCCCTTAATCCCTTCCAACTGTGTTACTCGCAGCGTGTGTCTATGTATTTGTTTCAATATGTTCTGTGTTCCGTCTATCATACCTAATTCTATTTCCATTTATTTCCTCCATCAGCATGTGTATTATGTGTCCATGTATACGTTATGTTCGTTCCTATATCCTGCCTCTACCTGGGAATGTGTGTTTATGTATATGTTATTTCAGTTTCTATATTTTGTCTCTATTTGGATAGTTTTTTCAATCTCTTGTGCGTGTACTCATCCGTTCGTCTCCTCCCGCCTCCTCTCCCCTCCTTCTCCGTCTCTGGCCTCCTCCTTCGGTCTGTCACGTCTCACCTCGGCCTTCTCCTCTCTCCTCCCTCCTCTCCCGGGTTTCGATCTCCTACTCTGGTCCATCTGCGTGCTTTCTCCAATCTCTGCTGCAGGCTCAGCGTCTGGCCCTCCTGTCCCCTTCCTTCTCCGTCCTCAGCCATCTGCATCCCCCATCGCCTCATCTCCTCCGCCGCCTCCCGCGCCGTCGCGTACGTCACCATCCCTTCCTTCCAGTGAATCCTTAGCGAGGTCATGGGTGATTGGAATTTCATTCAGTTTTCTTTCAGAATTCTCTTCAGTCCCGCGTAGGACCTGCATGTTATTGCTACCGCTGTCGAGTAATCGTGATCAAACGACAGTATTTTCCCCTCGATTTCTATCTTCTTGGTCCACGCGGTTCTGAGTATCAATTCCTTAATCTCAAATCTCAGAAAGTTAATAATCACCGCCCTCGGAGGTCTGTCCGGTTTCGGTCTCGGAGCCAACGCCCTGTGGGCCCTCTGTATCTCCATTTTTTCCAGTCCCGTCTCCTCCAGTTGTTCCTTGATAAGCTTTTCCACATATTGGGTCACCGATTCCCCTTCGACTCCTTCTTTCAATCCCCATATTCTGATGTTATTTCTCCGTGACCTCCCCTCCATGTCCGATATCTTTGTCTCCATCTGTTCTTGTTTTTGAATCGCACACGTTAATACCTCGTGTATCTCTGTGTTCCATTCCTCCGCTTGCGCCGTTCTAGTCTGTAACTCGGTTACGTTTCTGTCCTGTTCCGCCATCTTCTCATCCACCCTTTTGAGTTCTGTATTCATTTCACCTCTGAAGTCCTCCTGTTCCTTCCTCAATTCCTCCCGTAACTTCCCAATATCGTTCCTTATCGTGTCCGTGTTCAGTTTTATCGTCGCTGTTATGGTGTCCAATATCCCGGCCTGCATGACCACGGCCCATCCTGGCATTCCCGTGTCTGCCTCAGCGGGACCTCCCCCTTTTTCCACCTGTCCCTTCTCGGCTTCGCTTCGGGGGCTCTGTTTCTTCAAATTCTCCTCTTCTCGTGTGTTCTCCATTTCTCTTTCCTTCACAATCGTTATCTCTTCCTTACTTCTCGTGTGCATCTTTTATTTTTAATCACTTTTCGGGTCTCTATTTATCTGTTTTTTCGCTCATTTGACCAGGAGCTCTACCGCACGTGTGTTACCCGTCTGCTCTCATACCGGAAGTCCGAAATTGATTATATATTGCTGTTAGAACAGTTAGATGCTGGCTGCCCAGGCCGTACGCATATAACGCATATAACGCATATTTACAACCTCTCCTCTCTTCTCTTCTCTGTATAGATGAAGATGTAGCAGTACCATCTATCTGTATGTCATGTATGTCATATATGTTATGATGAATTGAAAATGGGGGACCCTGATGTAAAATGTAAAGACGAAAGTCTTTCTCTGGTCTGCATCCCCTTAACAATTGTGTGTATTGAGCTGTACTGTATTGTACCAATTCTGCAATCTGTTAATAAAATGTTCAATCAATCAATCAAAACTCCGCTCCACACCTAAAGTTCTGAGCGCACTCTGAGTTTTAGCCACGGACATTTCAGAGAGAGATGACATCTCACCATGGACATTTCAGAGAGATGACATCTCTCTCTGAAAGGAGAGAGCATATGGATCCGCGGCATATATCAGTATACTGCTCGCCGCGATTGGTTCTTGACAGTGGGGCGGTGTGGCTCAGGGGTAGAGCGGGTCGTCCAATGATCAAAGGGTTGGTGGTTCGAATCCCGCTCAAGCCCATGTCCATTAGGGATGGGTACCGAATTCGGTACTTTTGAGGTACCGAACCGAAACACGTCGGTACTACCGAGTATCGAATCAAGTGAGAAAAAAAAATTAATTTTTTTTTTAACTTTTTTCTTTTCATGTCAACGTTCACACGCACAATATATGCTTACCTAGGATTTGACTTGATTCAACAACAAATCAGTCGGAGCAATGACAAGCCGAAAACTGTCGAAATTGTAGTTATTTGAAGTTTGGATTTTTTTTTTTACGACTGAGGTAGGTAAATTAAATTTCTTGAGACTAAAGTACCAAAAAAAGGTACCGTTGGGTACCGGTATCGATTCACAGGTACCGGTACCGGTTCAAATGTGAAAGGTACCCATCCCTAATGTCCATCCCACTGCCGTTGTGTCCTTGGGCAAGACACTTAACCTACTTGCCTCGTATATGAATGTGTATGCATGTGAATGAATGTTGGTGGTGGTCGGAGGGGCTGTAGGCGATGATTATTCGCCACGCTTCCGTGAGTCTGCCTCAGGGCAGCTCTGGCTGCAAAGCAGCTTACCACCACCGGTATGACTGTGTATGAACGAATAATGGACTCTGTAAGCGCTCTGGGGTCACTGGGGTGTCATGAAGAGCGCTATATAAATCCAATCCATTATTATTGACAAGTCCGTCAGTATTGACAAAGCCTACTTTTGACCGATTTATTTCGCACTATACAGTACGTATACGTATAAGTACAAGTATAAGTCTTTATTTGTCATCAGATTAACACACACACACAGGCGATGAACGACCCACAGGAACACACACACATGCACTGAGTCGCAAGTCGTGAGATGTGTGTGTCTGTGTCATTTTGAGATCGCAAAGCGCTCCCTGTTGAATATATCAGACAGGGATCAGATGGCGAAACTCGGCTGTTTTACACCCGCCTCATTCGCCTTATAAGGAGATGGTGGGCGTGTCTGTATGCAAATGAATTTAGCGCGAACACGCTTTTGAGTTTAAGAATGAGTGGGATTCATCATGCAAATCTCCTGGGTACGAACAGATTTCGACGTTAAGAACGGCTTGATGAATGTGGCGGTGGATTTTCTTATTGTTCTCTTAAAGGGGAACTCCAACATTTTGGGAAATTAGCTTATTTAACATCTTCCCTGGAGTTAGACAAGAAGATACATACCTTTTTTGTCTCTGTGCGTGCATTTAGCTTTGGGAATAGACGCTCCGTTAGCATAGCTTAGCTTCATCACTGGAAGTGAGGCAGATCCGTAGCCTTACAGTGCCTTACAGTGTATTGCAAGGTCTGACATTGACCAAACTTGATATGCATAACCTTGGTGGGCTCTAGGTCAACTCCTGAAAAGGGGGTCAATGTCAGACTTTGCAATCAAAAGTTAGGGGGCTAATAACCCTTGCCATAATTTCAGTGCGCCCCCTAACTTTTGATTGCAAGGTCTGACATTGACCCCCTTTTCAGGAGTTGACATAGAGCCCACCAAGGTCATGCATATCAAATTTGGTCAATGTCAGACCTTACAATACACTGTAAGGCTACGGATCTGCCTCACTTCCAGTGATGAAGCTAAGCTATGCTAACGGAGCGTCTATTCCCAAAGCTAAATGCACGCACAGAGACAAAAAAGGTATGTATCTTCTTGTCTAACTCCAGGGAAGATGTTAAATAAGCTAATTTCCCAAAATGTTGGAGTTCCCCTTTAACAGACAGGTAAGCAAGAATATAAGAAAGAAAATAAGAGTATTGTTGAATGAGGCCCATTGTATTATTTAACCCACATATATATGACAGAAAGTAATTGGTTCTATATTTCACGGAGTGAAAATACGCAGAAAACTACCATTTATCAACGAAACAAAAGAGTTGACAGTTTTACCGCCTGAAACAATGTTGGTGGATGAGTGTAACAGGTTCACAAGACCTTACCCTGAACCTCACCTTTACAGAATTTCAGAGGTTTAGAAGGAAGATGGGATAAGTATAGGGTTTGACAGTTGTGGGTGCAGTTTACAGGGTTCCCAGACATTGCTAAATGAAATTCAAGGACTTTCAAGTACTTTTCCAAGCACTATTTTTCATTTTAAAAGGGCATTTAAAAAGGATACAATTCACTTTTAAATACAGTTTTTTATAGAAAAAAAATCGGATTAAATATTTATGGCTTAAAACCAATTTCCGATCCGATTTTCTTGATCCTCCAATCACAACTGTTGCTTCCCTCGACAAGGGGTTGAGATAGGTCAATATAGGCCGATATGAAACAAAATCTCTGCCTAAAAGGGGGCAGGGACAATACTGGCAGCTATGAAATAATGGCTAAAACATGACACACTATAGCCTACCTGCACGGTGACAATGATAATTTTGAGCAACTGCAGGCCCAGTTTAAATGGCTTGCGTCCCTTGGCGTGGTACTTGTCACAGGGGCTCATGAAGAAGTATTTCATTTTCCTGCAGAGAGCCTCCTCTTCCTGTCCAGCGCTCACCCAGTGACCCGCCGCGGTAACCAGGGTGTTGCCATGGTGATTGTGTTCGCTGCTGCCATCACGATCATTCAGCATTTTGTCACTTTCTGAATGAGAGAAGGATAGATGGATGATAGAGAGAGAGACACACACACAAACAGAGTTGATACAAGTCTGCACTTTCAAATACTTTTAAAAGGAGGAAATTAGTATCACAATAATCATCAGAAATTAGGGCTGACCTTCAAAGCTTTTTTGGCAATCGAAGCTTCGGGGCCGAGCTTCGATTTTAATTCGAAGCTTCGAGAGAGAAAAAAATAAAAATAAAGATTATTATTATTTTATTTTTTTCTTATGTTGTGGGACTTGTACAGCACTTTGGTAAACTTTGTTGTTTTTAAATGTGCTCTATAAATAAAGTGGATTGTATTAATTAATTAAGTAGCCCCTTTCGTGACTGTGACGCAGCCAACAAGGTTTCACTCGGCTGTGAGATTTAATTCAAGGTGGATCACCTTGAACAACTTCAGATTTCATGGTAACTACCAATCCCCCAAATCAAGAATGTTTAAGATGAATGAAGTAAGATTTTGATTATTTGAAATATGGCCTGTGTAGACTAAACTATGCACAGAATTATGTCAGTCTACAAGGTCCGGATTCTACATGGTCCGGCAATGTAGACCTTGTAGACTCCACTACAGACCAATTATCAGTGAATGTTCATGCATTTTTAAGAAGGGCTACTTCCACAAAAAAACTAAGAACTCACCAAAACATCTCAGTAGCACCTTATCTAAATGTTCTATTAGGAGATTCATATTTATTTATGTATTGCATGCATTTCTACATTTTATTTCCCATTTTGTTTATTCATCCCAGTATCTTTCTTTCTTATGTGTTGAATTCTACAAGGCATGTAGGTGTATATGTGTTTGAGGATGATATCCTCCAAACAGGCAATAGTGATGATATAATTTGGGCAGTGCCGAGCTGGGTTACTTTCCTCCAGTGTATTTGTCTCCCGGCCCCACCCAATGGCCCCATGCACACACACACACACACACACAAATCGAAGTTAAAAAAAAAACATTTTTTTTAATGTTCGAAGCTTGTGCCATCGAACGAAGCTTCGAAGTATTTAAGACAGCCCTATCAGAAATATTCATCAATGTCAATATTTTCAAAAACATGTTAGATAATCCAACTGATCATTGAACATCATCTGTTCATTGCACTGAACGGTAGGGATGGGTACCAAAAAATCCGGTACTTTTAAGGCAGGGGTGTCAAACTCATTTTCACAGAGGGCCACATCAGCATTATGGTTGCCCTCAAAGGGCCAAAGACCGTATTAATGTTAATGTAATGTAAAATAAATGTAGCTACTCATTTACATATTGTTAAACATGTTGTTTCTGTATTTATTACTTATTCAAGTTATACATATTGCATATGCATTTGCATAGATGTACAAATATATGTTAGCTTATGTTATTTTAACAAATATTTTTAGTTGATCAGAACCCCATATTACTCCATCAATCAATGATCAAACCATTCAAGTAAATAACAAAGAAGAATATCATCAAATACAAGCTATGACATTAAGTTTGTTCAAAACCTTTTTGTCACAGTCAAGAGGGGCAGAACTAACAACTGTGAGCTGCAAAGAACACGTGGGACAGATGCAGTGTTGGGACTAACGCGTTACAAAGTAACGCGTTACAGAAACAAAGTTACTTTTTGCCGCAACTAGTACTCTAACGCATTACTTTTGAAATTCAGTAACGCTACTTACGTTACTGAATGGTTCGTCACTGCGTTATTTGCGTTATATACGGCGTAGATTGATAGCGAGCGGTAGTGATTATTATTATTATCCTCATCCCCACCCGCGTAGAATGATACGAGGCGAGTCTGCCCACTGGCCAATCAGAAGTGCGCAAGAAATGCGGCTACGGAAAGAAATAGACCCTCTCTATTGTAAACAAAACAAACGCTCGCTATGAATCTACATAAAAAGAACGCAGTAACAAACTAACAAACCATTTAGCAACTACTTGGAGAGATAATTAATATACAACATGGAAACGAGATAAAGAACATGTTTGAGGCGCTGCTGGAGTCAACTGGACTAACGTAACGTTACTACATCTCAACCACCGCAGACTTTGGTGAGTCAGTGCAATGTGTTCACTGAAACTCAAGTTGATCAACGGATTTTGACTGTACGAAATCTGCCAGGGAATCTCATAATACTAATCAAACAATATAAATATAGTCCTTTCATGCACAATTGATATCCTAACTATTCTAACGTTGCAATGCTTTGATTGATATCTTAAACAACGTTGCAACTTGCAAGATGGTGAATGAATGAATGAATGAAAACTTTATTTAACAGATTGCAGAATGGGTACAATACAGTACGGCTCAATACATACAATTGTTAAGGGGATGCAGACCTGAGAAAGACGTTTGTCTTGTTTCCATCAGGGTCCCCCATTTTCAATTCATATAGACATTTATGACATACACAACATACATGACATTTATGGCATAGGGACATATAGGTATTTAGTACAGATACATTTGTGACATAAACGGTATTCAAATATACAGTACTGTTACCCCTAGCTTTGGGTAGAGCGTTCCACATTGTTGTGGCATAATTGCGAAACGTTAGTCCCTTGTTTGAGCCGAATCTGGGTTTGTTGAGCTTCCTCTGGTGTAGTGGTTGTGGTATTCACTGACCTTTGGGAAGTATTTTGACATGTACATGGGTACCCCGGTCGTATAGTGTATCTTGTAGACCAGGCCCATTGCAAGTTGCTGTACTCTGTCGTCTACTCTAAGCCATCCTAGGTTGTCAAAGTGGGCAGGGGTGAGGTGGGTTCTGGGGTCCAGGTCAAGTAGTAGTCTGACCAGTTTGTTTTGTGATGTTTGTAATTTTGTTTTAAGCGCCTTTGAGGTGCTTTGGTACCATGAGGTGCAAGCATAGTCGTAGTACCCTTGAATTATAATGGTTATAATGAAACGCTCCGGCGACATCAAGGCTGTTCCTTCAACCGGCGCACTTCTTATTATATGACTCGGGACAACATTTGTTTGTGTCAGATTTGTGTTTGTATCTAGACCACATTGCTTAGCAGAGTTCGGTGATGTGAATGGAAACTGTCAAGTTGATCAACCGATTTTGAGTACTATAGGGCATGGGACTCGGGAGCAATCTTTTTTTTTTTATCTTTTTTTTTTTAAATAACTAAATAGTTACTTTTCACAGTAACTCATTACTTTTGGGTGTAAGTAACTAGTACAGTAACGAAGTTACTTTGAAATGAAGTTACTAGTAAAGTAACTGAGTTACTATTTTTCAGTAACTAGCACAACACTGGACAGATGTAGCAGATGTTACAAAAACAAATGGCTGCACACAACCTTGCAGAGGCCACTAATGGAAGATAGTTTAATTAACTTTAATTAACAGATTGCAGAATGGGTACAGTACAGTACAGCTCAATACACACAATTGTTAAGGGGATGCAGACCAGAGAAAGACTTTCGACTTGTTTACATCAGGGTCCCCCATTTTCAATTCGTAATGAAATTGCTATTATGTGTCTGCATGAACACACAACTGTAACTGTACTAAAAAATAACAAAATAAGGGTTGTCTCAGTTCACAACTATATTGGTCAAGTTTTGGGTGGGACTTGTTTGCGTCCCTACAGCTTCTTATTCAATTGAGCGAGATGCTCGGTTATGTCACACAGCCAGTTTGCGTCGGACAGTTCAGACAATATTTCTTCAACCCTTTGTTACCTATTCCGCCTGGATCTTTTTAGTTTTTTGGGCTGTAAAATTGTCAAAGAATGTCTGAGTAAGTGCTTTTGGCTTTTTTCCTTTGTTACTTCATCAATACCTCAGATGTTCAACATACATGTATGTGTAAGAATGTGTAATAACTAAGGCTGTCAAAGTTAAAGCTTTATTAACGCATTAACCCACAATTCTTTTAACGCAGCTATTTTTTAACCCAAGATTAATGTTTAAAAAAAAAAAAAAAAAAAATTAACCATTTGTCATGTGGCAGTGAAAAGGTTAACCTTCTGTATTTCACAGTGAAATGGTTAACCATCTTGGTAGTGTGGTAGTGAAAGGGTTAACTGTGTTCTTGTCAGCAAGCATCCAAATGAGGCAGATCACAGAGCTGGTTATTAGGGTCCAAGTCAAATGTGTCATGGTAACTCAAATCTGGTTCTCAGACCATAAATATCTGACACCTTAAGACTTTTTATTTTATTTTTTTTACAACGTCTATGCAGCTAGCAAGACTGTCTTAAAGACTATGCAGACTCAATGATGACAACTGGGGTCATGTGGGTCAATCACTGCAAGTTCAGTAGACACCTTGTTTAGTTAGTTTTCCTTTCAGCAAGTAGGCGATCATTTCTGATCCTAGAGAGCCCATGTTTATTGCTGCATATTTTATGAGAATCTCGTTTTTTGAGTCAATAAAAGGCCCAAGCCCCACCACACATAAGATACGATGATCCTTTATTAATTCCCTTGGGGAAATTCGGGTGTCAAAGCAGCAGGGGGGGGGGGGGGGGGGGTACAGAGCTTCACATTCCTATATACAGTCCAGTATCTATATACACTATAGTATATATACACTATATACTACATGAGACAGGACATAAAACTGTGGTTCCAAAATCCACAGACCACAAGTCAGCAGCATATAGGGCAACTCACGAGCTCAACGTCAAGGTTAAACCGCTGTTGTACGATAATAATATGCGTCAGCACTGCAGCACAAGTAATCAAGGTGAAAGTTCACAGGAACACAGAGATTATGGGATGTAAAAGCCACGAGGCCGACCACAATAGGCCTAAAGAGGAAGCGAACAGTGTGTGAACAGGGTTTGGTTGGTAGACTACTTTTGGTTGATTCAGATTCAGACAACTTTATTGATCACACGTGGGGCAATTCATATTGTAGCTTTGCACGAGTAACAAAAAACATCTCATGGTGCGGCTGGGTAGCGCAGTGGAGAATGCACTCGCCTACCACTGCAGAGACTCTGGGATCGAATCCAGCTGTCAGCGGTACCTCCGGCTTGGTCAGTCGTCCCTACTAACACAATTGGCAGTGTTAGCGGGTGGGAAGCCGGTGGGGTGTATGACTGTATGTCCTGGTCGTTGTAAACTGCGGTTCCTACTGGTCGGTCGGGGCACCTGTTCAGCAGGGAGGGGATCGGGGGGAAATAGCGTGAACCTCTGCACGCGTTACATTCCTACAGTGAGACTCCTCGCTGTCAGGTGAAAAGAAGCGGCTGGCTCACTCCACATGTATCGGAGGAGGCATGTGGTAGTTCTACACCCTCCCCAGGCCGACAGTGGGGCAATGCGCGCAACGACCAGGGAGGGAATTGGCCTAATGACTAAATTGGGACGGGAGAAAAATACATAAAAAGTGAGAACAAAAAATATATATATATATATAAAAAAACATCTCAAGGACAACACAGTAACAACAACATTCCATGCTATATACACAGTCCAGTAAAAGTAAAAGTAAAAACAGACAACTAGGTGTAAAAGGCTACTTAAAGAGACTACTGTCGAGGGGACAAAAGATTTAGCGTAACGGTTGGTCGTACTGTTACGGAACGTCATAACGGTGGCCAGAAGGCAACAGCGAAAACCGCTGAGACAGAGAATGGAGAGGTTGATTAATTAATGATGCTCGTCCCCTTCTTGACCCTCTGGTCCGTCCAGAGAGAACATAGGTCTCTGTTTGACTCCAATTATTTTGGAGCACACTCTTAACACTTTGAATGCCGACGACGTGTATTGTCGTCTTATCATGCCCCCCGTTGAGTGCCGACGACGTGTATTGTCGTTTGATTTTTTTATTAGCGATCTGAATAAATATTTCGTCAACCGAGTCTCCCATTGGTACAGCAGACCCTCTAGTCTAGGAGCTCAGATGGGAAAATACCGCCCCCTATCGTCTATCCCTGTGTAACTGCAGCCCATTCGATTATACTGCTGGATCTGTAGAGGTGGAGCCAACTGGCTCCATTATGCTGGCGAGCTGTCTGATGAACTTGGAAGTGATCGCGAGATGGAAAGCAGCGTGGAATATATATTTACAGCAGCCAATAATCAATCAATAAACGCGATCGATATTTGGAATGGCGATCAGGAATTGGAATTATCTTTTTGGAGAACATCTGATCTAAGGTAAGGAGTCTATGTTACCAGTTTTAGGATAATCAGTAGTGATGCACCGATGTGAAAATTGTGGCCGATACCGATAACCGATATTAATATTGCTGTTCTGGCCGATACCGATATTTACCGATGTCGATATCTCTGTATAGAAAACACTTTTTTATGATAATCAAATAAAGAGCTATTTTCCAAAACGCAATTTTTTTTTACTTTTGTAACTTATTTTCAGAAATGACTGATATTTTGAAACTATTTAAGGCCAAAACATGTAAAAAGAAAAAAAAATATTAATTTTTATTTATTTTTTAATATCGGCCCTATCTTGATATCGGACCGATACCGATGTGTAAAAAACCGGCCATATCGGCCGATATTATATCGGCGGCCGATATATCGTGCATCACTAATAATCAGAGCTGTATTCACTGAGATATCAGCATGTGTGTGTGTATGTGTGTGTGTGTGTGTGTGTGTGAGATCTTGAGGAAATGAGAGAATCGATTTCTCAGCCCGCCTCTATAGCGTGCATAAGTACACATATACTATCGATAATCTAGCGTTTATTTGAAAACGATTCATAAATAGGCCAACAAATGACAACGTGTCTAGTGTATTCGAGAATATTCCAATAAATGCCGTTTATGGGTGAATCTTTCAATTTTCCGAAAGTTTTCGAGAGAACGACAGCTTTTCGAAATGCTATAAAAAGGATATGAACCGATTAAAAAACAATCCGTTTCGACAATGTTGACTGCAAACAAGTCATTGATAAGCGACGGGCAGATTAGACACATAGCCATAATTTTAAACATAGATTATGCGTTTTTAACGCTAACATTGAAGTGGATGATGGCATTCAAGGGGGTAAAAAAGTAAACAAGGCCGGCACTGATAGTGTTAACAATATTCTGTAGGCTGCTCTTATCTTTAATAGATAGACTACTGAACCAACAGATAAAAGAAAAAGTTCTTTATTTATTTTTTATTATCTTTTCCCCCCCTCCTTTTTCTGATTTTTCTCCCATCCCACTGTTAGTCGTTATGCCAATTCCCAACCCCCTTCCTGGTTGTTGCGCAGGAGTCTATTATAATCACATTTTTATGAGCTAACGAATTCCGTTATAATTGGACATGTGTATTAATTACATCAAGCGAAGAATGAGAAATTGATTTGCAGAATCAAATTACTATCTCTCGCCTCTCAAGTTAGTGCGATACGCTACCAGCATCAAGCTCCCGCCCCGCAGGCTTGCGCTGCAGCAGCTCTGTCACACGCACCCCCAAATGAATCTCGAGTAGACATTGCTTCACCTCGTTGTATCAGACACGTCACACATATCATAATGTTCAACTTCACACACAGCAAACTGTAGTTGATCATCACATTGCCTCGTTTGCTAGCTCGTCGCCACATGCAGAGAGGACGAGCCACATGCGTGTAACGCATTTGTTAATTTCATTATAGGTTATAGCCTACATTTAGTTATAATCAATAATATGCATTACTATGTGACACGGCAGTCAACCAACAGTTGCATATGATTAAAAATGTCAACACTCACTCACCCCGTCTCTCGTTGTGCCTATCCGTTTTGTACCTGCAACGGCTGCGAGAACAGCGACTTTAGTTGCTGGTTCGACTTTAATAGATCCCCATTGGAACAGGCGAGGCTCGCAACGGTAGTGGTTCAATCAATAAATTAATAGTAAAAGTACGCTCGACATTTTTGTTTCTTTTCCGCGGGAGCCACCACGGCATCAGCGTCAGCGGTCTCTGTGACTTCAAGTTAAGCTTAGCTTGTTTCGCCATCTCTCTCTCTTCCTCGTATACCTGTTTGTCGTTATGGTGGCCAGAGCGTGCAGGCTCAAAAAAAAAGAAAAATAAGTTTCACATCTGAGCGGCGCCATCCTATCAGAGTGAAGCAACAATTAAACTGAAAATGGAATTATTGTTTCGTTCATCGCATAGGCTATTTAATTTTAGCCGATTTTAATACAATTCAAATAATAAAATTGTGCTTAGAGGAATTATTTTCACCGGACATTAAGACCGGAGAGATTTAAATATTCGGACTTCAACATATTTTGCCGGTCAAATACCGGTAATTACCGGCTAACGGAAACGCTGGTGCAGGCGCCCCGACCGAACTGTAGGAGTCGCTGTTTACAACGACCAGGACCCACCCACCAGCTTTCCCATCCCTAACACTGCCAATTGTGTTAGTATGAGCGACCAGCCAAGCTGGTAGCAACGCCGAGAGCTGGGCTCGAACCCAGCGTCGCCTGCGTTGGTGGCGAGTGCCTTGCCCACTACACCACCTATACATACATATATACATATAATATATATAATAATAATAATAATAATAATATATATACCTATACATATAACCATAAAAAGTGCTCAGGATCTTCTCTTGATGGCAGTGGGCAGCAGGCAGATTGTGTGCAATTCCAGATGTCTAAGTGATTATTAACACTATGCCGTCCGTCCACGAGTATATACGTGTTTCGGTGCCATGCGTTGTGGACCAGAGCCACGTATATACTCGTGGCAAGTTGTTATTGTTTTATTCCATATTTATAACGCTATTAACGTCCGCTATCGAGATCCATGACCTACCCACATATTTGATTTTTGAAACATGCAATACCGGCCAGATCCACTTAGGGGCGCCATCGCTCCACTGCAGTATCATTGAGGGGATTTTAAAAAAATAATCTTTTACAGTCCTGTGGGCGGATCATATGAGCCTCGATTCCAAACGAAGACCCTCCATCTTTGATCCAGTTACCGAACGCATTTCTCAGCCTGGAATAATGGGATTTATGATTAGCCAATGGACATATCGATCTACCAGAATCCGATGACTAATGAAGAAATGCTGCCGGCGATCACATGGCCTGACGGTAGGACACTATTCCCCCAAATTACAGCTGGATTGGACATTGTTTTAAAACCTAACGTGATCGATCAGTGAACATGGCTGATTGAACGCACACTATATTGCTAATCAATAATACTAATCGGCGTTCCCCGCCGCCCCCATTTCATCCATAGATGCTCTGTAATAGTCCGGATGCTACGCCGTTTGTTTCATTTCATTCGTATATATACAGCAGAAATGGCGTTTGATATAACGGCGCCAACGTTTAGCCTATTATCTAGCTTCCTGGAAAAAAGACTAGACGAAAAGCGCGATAAACCTTATATTCACGACGCTATAAAATGACAACCAACCGATGGATTTTTATTTTCTTTAAGCCATTATGAAGGCACGGTTTATGCACTCAAGTGACAATGAGAATGGACAGATAGCAATACTATAAATGATATATATAGCTCTTAGAAAGTACATAGGTTTGTAAACAAACCGCTGTCCTCAGGCATAAATCGCCGCAAAAGTGCGTACGCCAAAGTGTTAAAGGAAAACTCCAACATTTTGGGAAATTAGCTTATTTGCTATCTACCCTGGAGTTAGACAAGAATATACATACCTTTTTTCTTCTCTGTGCATGCAGTAGGAGTAGGAAGACACGCACCGTTAGCCTAGCTTAGCGTCAGTCACTGGAAGTAGGTTCCTCCATTAGCCTAGTTCCCAACGTCTTCCTACTCCTACTGCATGCACAGAGAAGAAAAAGGGATGCATCTTCTTGTCTAACTCCAGGATTCCCAAAATGTTGGAGTGTAAGATACATACCTTTTTCTTCTTTGTGGATGCAGTAGGAGTAGGAAGACGTGCACCGTTAGCCTAGCTTAGCGTCAGTCACTGGAAGTAGGTTCCTCCATTAGCCTAGTTCCCAACGTCTTCCTACTCCTACTGCATGCACAGAGAAGAAAAAGGTATGTATCTTCTTGTCTAACTCCAGGGTAGATGGCAAATAAGCTAATTTCCCAAAATGTTGGAGTTTTCCTTTAAGGCTGAGACGATATGCCATTTATAGAAATGTTTTTTTTTTTTTATTATTATTAATTAATATATATATATAATATATATATATATATATATAAAAATAAAATGTCAAATATTATTATCACACACAAACTAACGTTAAATAAAAAAAATTGTTATACACATACAAAAAAAAATGACGGCACTTATCGATTTCAGTGCTCTCAGCCTTAGTGATTATTCCGTTGCTGCTGCTGAATAATTAGGCTACTTGTTTTTTTCGTCAACCTTGACCAGCCTCTAACTCCATCTAACCAACTTTTGCTTGTAGTTTAATTAATTTGTGTTTGATAAATCTGGAACAAAGGGATAGCTTTTCTGTTAAACAAATATTTTTACAGACTAACTTAAAAGTATGAAAAGGTAAAGTTAGGAAGAGCCAACATTTTAAAGTCAATTATGAAGCCCAGTTCATACAGGCACATTCCGTATAGTTTTTTTTACATTTGCGTTGCTCAGTATCTATAAGATGCATTTTACTAAATATGTTTACATATGTTGACATGGTTTTAGGAATAGCTTATTGTATATTATTAACCAATGCTCTTATAACCTCATGTGGTTGGTTGGTTGGTTGGTTGACTGACTGCAGTCTAAATCTAATTAATATTCACAAGAATCACTTCCTATAACCAACACCTGCTATAAGCACAGATTCTTATAACATTAGAGTCAGAGGCAGTTAAGATAACATGACAGTCTAGACTCTAGAGAATAGCGAGTCTAGAGAGGCCTGGGCCTATATCACATTTTGTGAGATTGACAGCATTTGAATTAACACCCCTACAGACAAGGGAGACAAGTTGTCTGCCTTAGCAAGGGTTGCGTGTGTTTCTCTTCAAAAACAATGAAAGAAAGACACCTGGAAGAATGAAAGCCAGCAAGAAAAACTCAACCACTTAAAAGTAGGGTTGGGCACCGAAAACCGGTTCTAATAGGAACCGGTTCCTAACTTCCGGTTCTGGAACCGGAAGTAACATATTTGAATTTCGATTCTAAATTTCGATTTTTTTTTTTTTTTTTTTTACTTTAATATCCTAGTTACAGTACAGCAACCAAATTAAACTGTATCAAGTCAACTGAAAATGTGAATAGTATGATTTTCTTTTTGAAAAAAAAATAAAATAAATCTCCTTCGAAATAAGCTGTGACCTGTTTTGACCTGCACCTCAAAGAATCGGAATCGAGAATCGTTTAGAACAGGAATCGATATGGAGAATCGGAATCGGAACCGTTCAAATCCAAACGATGCCCAACCCTACTTAAAAGATTATTGATCGTAGGAGTGTGTCGATTGTCACAGTTGATGGCAATCTGACAAACAGAACAGACCATGCACGCAATTTTCCGTGCCACCAGGTCTGACACTAAGAGATAAGAGTCAATCAAGATGGATACATCTGTGGAAATATCCAGACCTTCTGGTTCAGGGCTGTCTATGGAGCGAAGACAAGAGTTGTACACACACCTTCTGCGTTGACTGTCACTCAACATCTCTGTATCACAGACAGGATCTAGCCTACAGCTGGCAGTCAAGCGGAACCTTCATTCCAACAGCAATTAGACTCTATAATGGATCACTGTGCCTCACTGCATCACTGAGCACAGGGTGACAGTACAGCCTGGCGAAATCTTCCTGGACACTTAAATATTTTTTTACACTTCTCACAAACTTCCTGGACACTTTACATTTTAACACTTTTTACTGTACATTTTACTGTATATTCCTGTATATTTTTGGCTGGATAGTTGTATATTTAAGATTCTAGAATGTATACATACATACTAGGGCTGTCTTAAATACTTTGAAGCTTCGTTCGATGGGCATGGGATTCGAATGGGAAAATAACGTTTTTTTTTTTTTACCTGCTAAATCAACTCTGCCTCTCTTTGTTAACTACAACGAGCAATGCCGTTTGTTATTTAAAATGAGGTCGGATTCGGCACTGACAGATTTGTGTTCATTGTGCTGCTTTTATAAAGCCTTAAATGACGGGTTACAATATTTCATGAAAGCAAAGTGTTTCGTTTGTCTAAGATTTAAAAAGGTTTAAACTTTACAGCACTGACAATTCTTTATAGTATTTTTTATAGTGTCCCGACGCATATAAAAACATGTCTTAATAAAACATTGTCGAATTCTGCCTTTGTCTCTATTAACTACATATAAATATTTATATAATTGTTTGCTTTATAGACGAAGGTTGCAACATAATTATGTAATTTAGGGGCTGTGTAACGGAGAGCAGCCACCCAGGCGACTCATTATTAATTTAATTAATTAATCCAATCCAATCCACTTTATTTATAGAGCACATTTCAAAACAACAAAGTTGAGGCGGCTGGGTGGCGCAGCGGACATTGCACTCGTCACTAACGCAAGAGACACCGGGTTCGACTCCGGCTAGGGGTGGACGGTATGGTCTAAAATTTATATCACGGTATAATTTGAAGCATAGACGGTAACGGTATATATCACGGTATCATCGTTTTTGATAAAACATTTTTTTTTATTTTATATATATATATTTTTTTTTTTTTATAAAATATTGTAGTGCCCGGAGGAAAGAGGAATAAACGGAGGTAACGTAATGCTTGTTTAATGTACAAAGCCACGTCAGTAAACAAGAACACCAGTACATGAATCCCAGCACAGCAATGAATGAATAACAACCAGTGCAACCTAAATAGATGTCCCCTCTGGCCCCGGTGCCAGATCATTAGTTCCCTCCCACTACACAACATAGTCAGAAGATGAACACGAACCAATACTGTAGTCACTACACCAGCCCCCCCAGTGTTCACCTCAATATACGAAATCCCCACGGTGAGGAGGGCGTATGGCCCGGCCCCTACGACTGTAGGTAAAGTCAGGAGGTGCGGGAGGGGGTGTGACAGCGTCCGTCACATCCTCATGCCGAGCAGGATGGGGGTCAGTGACCAGACGCTCACGAGCGGCGGGGGGTCCGAGGGGTCGCAGGGGGGAATGACCCCGGCGTGGCAGGGGAGGCAGGACCGGGGGCCGGCCCCTGCGCGGCGGCAGGGCCAAGTCCAGGGGCAGTTCAAGGTCCAAGTGTGCCGGCTTGAGGCGATCCACGGAAACACACTCAGGCCTACCCCCCACGTCGACCACAAAGTTCTTGGCCCTGGCCTCGATGACGCGGAAGGGTCCGTCGTAAGGAGGGCGTAGCGGAGTCCTGTGGCCATCGTGACGGATGAACACGAACCTCGCCGAGTGCAGCTCCGGGGGCATCCTCGACGTAGGGACCCCATGCTGCGTAGTCGGGACCGGGACGAAAGTCCTGGCGCTGTCCAGCAGCGAGGCGCGCTGAGCAGCGGCAGACCAGGGCTCTGTCGACCTGGGAATAAAGTCACCGGGGACCCGTAGCGGTTGTCCAAAAACCAGCTCGGCCGACGACGACTGGAGGTCCTCCTTTGGCGCCGTCCTGAGCCCCAGCATGACCCACGGGAGCTTGTCCAGCCAGTCGCCGTCCGTGAGGCTGGCTCGAAGGGCGGCCTTCATGGAGCGATGAAAACGCTCGCAGAGCCCATTTGCCTGCGGATGGTAGGCGGTCGTACGGTGGAGCTTGACCCCCAGACTCTCCGCCACCGCCGCCCACAGTTCCGAAGTGAACTGTGAGCCACGGTCAGAGGAGAGATCAGCCGGGGTGCCGTAGCGGGAGACCCACACCAAGATGAATGCCCGGGCCAGGTCGGGGGCCGTCGTTGAGGAGAGCGGGACCGCCTCCGGCCAGCGAGTCGTCCTGTCCACCATGGTGAAAAGGTAGTTGTATCCGTGCGAGGGGGGCAGCGGTCCCACCAGGTCCACGTTGACCTTGTTGAAGTTTGCCTCCACAATAGCAAACCATGCAGCCGGAGCCGCCTCCCAGAACTCAGGTAGTTTGATTGTGGGCGCGCGCGCACCCTGCGCTTCCCTGACGGGAGATGGTGATGGCTGCCGATGGCCAGAACGTCTTCCTCGTCCGGACATTTTGAAAGAATGTTCGTTCGCTGATTATTGTACACCCTTCGCCGTAACAAAAATCCACGTCAGGGTCACCAGTGTAGTGCCCGGAGGAAAGAGCAATAAACGGAGGTAACGTAATGCTTGTTTAATGTACAAAGCCACGTCAGTAAACAAGAACACCAGTACATGAATCCCAGCACAGCAATGAATGAATAACAACCAGTGCAACCTAAATAGATGTCCCCTCTGGCCCCGGTGCCAGATCATTAGTTCCCTCCCACTACACAACATAGTCAGAAGATGAACACGAACCAATACTGTAGTCACTACAATATATATATTATATAATTAGACTTGTACTTGTATTATCTGCGAGACATCGCCACCACGCAACAAGCTCCACTGTCTGTGTGTACTCTAGTAGCCTCCAGCTACTATTCCCCGGAGCTGCACCTGGACCTATACTCTAGTAGCCTCGAGCAGAGCTACGGCCAGGATTCTCCGGCGCTGCACCTGGACCCTATTATATTGGAATAACGTTAGCAAGCCCTCAGCTCGAATACGCATCGAATCAGTGTTATAAGACATTGATATCAGGAGCTATCCGGCTAAGCCGGATATATAACGTTAATACAACGCCTCAGTGAATTATTTAGTTCAATGGGACATTTCGTTTTGAACGGTGAACTAACTTGCATTAACGTGAGCTAACGGCTAACAGGTAGCACACACACGTCTCTCTCTACTAGACTTTGTGGAGCGTTTGTTGATGTCAGGAGCTATCGGTAGCTGGCCGACTAGATACCGTTCGGTTAGACAATGCCTCATCATGTATTAAACTAAAAGTGAATAGTTGACTGGGTCATTTTGTAACGGTAGCTAAGCTAACGTTAGCTCAGGGAGACGCCGCCGACAGCTGAGCTCCCGTGTCCCGTCCCACTAGACTACTAGATCCGTGTTTACATGCGTGCGGTTGGGGCTGGCACGCCCACTGCGCGAAGCCTCCTAAATAACTTTTTCCAGTTCGCACATATCTATTATCTATGACTAATTCTATCTATTTTTAGGGGCAAATGCGAGTGAAATAGTCGCGCTGTGGTTACATGACGTCATTGGTATTTTAGAGCTGCACTACCGGTTTAGACGGTATAGTCAAAATCCATACCGTAGAGCAAATTCATACCGTTTATACCGTATACCGTTTATACCGTCCACCCCTAACTCCGGCTGTCGGCGTTGCCTCCGGCTTGGGCCAGCCGTCATACTAACTCAATTGGCAGAGTTAGCGGGTGGAAGTCGATGGGTGGTAATCTGGATGTTGTGGACAGCGACTCCTACAGGTCGGTTGGGGACGCCTGCACAGCAGAGACAGGAAATGGCGGGGATAGAGAGTCCGTGCTGGCAGGTGAAAAGATGTGACAGGCTGCCTCCTCGTGTACCGGAGGGGACACGTGATGCAAGGCTTCTATCCTCCCTACAACCGGCCAGTGAGGGGTATATGCGACAGGGGAGGGGTGAATTGGCACAGTGGAATTGGGATGGGAGAAAAAGAGAAGAGAAAAAGTGGATACAAACAAAAAATATTAAATTGAACAAAGTGCTGTACAAGTCCCAGAACATAAAAATATAAAAATAAATAAAATAATACATTTTTATAATTATTACAATAATTTTTTTTTAATCTCGAAGCTTCGAATTAAAATCGAATTTCGGCCCCGAAGCTTCGAATGCCAAAAAAATTTAGAAGGTCAGCCCTAATACATACCAGAATGTATATCCCGGACCGTATTTTATTCTTTATTCTATTTTATTCTTATTTTTTTATATTATTATTCTTATTTTAGTCCTATTGACTACCTAAATGTTTATTGTTGTTCAATGTGAGCGATCTGTAGTGCCGAATTTCCCTCTGGATTATTAAAGGATTTCTATTCTATTCAAAAGGCCACCCATGGACAGCACAGGGCTGTACGCTAAGCTTTTTCACTAGGGGCACAGGTGCCCCTAAATGAAAAATGTAGGGGCACAGAATCTTTTTTAGGGGCACTTTTTTAAATAAAATGTTTACCATTATAGTGCAAACAATTATGTTCCTCCTGCCTCATTACTGTGGTCCTTTTATTTAACATTTAAGTGCTTTTGTTTTCAGGTTTGTATCTTTTACAATGAACCAACTGAAGTATTACCACAGCTGCAAACATTTCTTTTTTCATTGATAACAGTGTATTAACAGTGTTCAGGGATGGGTATCGTTCGAATTTTATCGATACTACTACTCTTATCGATACTGCTTAACGGTTCGGTACTTTGTCGATACTCTTATCGGTTCTTTTTGATTATTTTGCAAGAAAAAAAGACAATTAATTAAGAACAGAATCGACATTTCTTTATTATTTATAACTTTATAAATAAATATAATAAATAAATATTATTTCTTCAGCAACAGCAGCAGCAATGTTCTTTTATATAACGTTATAAATAAATATTATAGCTAGGCAGGGCTCTACAGTGCGACCATTTTACTTGCATTTGCCCCTAAGAATATGTGTGTGCGAACCGGAAACATTACTCACACAGTGTGCGAGTGAAGATTACAACCTCAGTCGTGCTTTTTTCTCTCCGCTGCTAATCATTCAAAAACTACAAGTCCCACATTTCACTCAAGCCAACGGTCCAATCACAGTAGAGTGACGTGACTGGTTTCAAGCAAAAGAAAGGAAATGAGATACACGGCTGATAACGCTAGCCAAGTTAGCACACACACATACGCACACGCACACAGTGGGCCAGCGACTTTGGTGTAGGGGTGTAACAATGCATCGATCATAAGGGAAAAATTCAACTGCATCGATTTGAAAATGTTAGAATCGCAATTCCTTTTATTATTCTCATGTCCGTTACAGCCAACACAACGACATACGCTACTGCATCAACGTTATGATTAACAAAGCAAGGCATTCGTTTTGTTGCATTAACGCAGTGCTTCTCAAACTTTTTCTGTCAGGCCCCCCTTTGGCGGACCAAAATATTTTGTTATCAATGGTATCAACACCTTAACTGCTGCATCATGAGATACTTGGTGGGCCATGAGATGAGATACTTGGTACTCAGCACCACACTCTGAAACTAGCTCTCTAGGTGGTATCAGATGAGATTTCAAAGAGTTCTTCCAAGAGTTTGGATGGAGATGTGTCAGGAAGCTTTGTCTCAATGTTGTCTGTAAAGTTTTTTTTTATCCAGAGTAACTTGGTGATCCTTTTCTGTGTTTTATTAAATAATGATTTTCAGATTTTGAGAAATGGTATTTTTATGGAGAACAGTGCAGCTGCAACAGATAGCACTTTAGTGATAATTTTCTGGAATAAAAAAAAAAAAAAAAAAAAAAAAAAAAAAAATCGTAGATAAATCTTAAGGCCCCCCCTGTCATGCCTCTGCGCCCCCCCTGGGGGGCGCGCCCCCCACTTTGAGAAACACTGCATTAACGTTACATATATATTACTATTGCTATCGATAAATCTAGGTGTTCTAAAATCTATTGCTATTGGTAAGTCTAGAATAAGTTACATTAACTTAATGTTACAGTCTCGGAAAAGTCTCGTGTAGCGCAATGAAGGACTTTCCGGAAGTAAAAAAGCAAATGAGAGCTTCCGATTGGTGGTAAGAACGGCAGAGGTGGGTGCAAGCGGTGTGAGGTAATTGGCAAAATCGACTGTCAATCAATGGTCTA